>NC_038255.2:9039152-9395499 GCF_000004515.6 Glycine max
TTCAAGCATGCTTGACGAATATGGTAATAGTCACAAGTAACTGTGATGGATAGTAGAGAAAGCAGTGTACCATCGGCTTATTAACATCTGTTTTATACAAAACCGATGTTAAGTTAAACGCAGTGACATATTTGTAAATAAAGTATCCTTCTTAACATCGATTTTTTAGAAAACGGATGTTAACATATCATACGTTAACATCGGTTTTTTAATAACCGATGTTAACTAATGATGTTAACATCGGTTTTTGAAAAACCGATGTTAATGTATGATATGTTAACATCGATTTTCTAAAAAACCGATGTTAATGTATGATATGTTAACATCGATTTTCTAAAAAACCGATGTTAATGCATACACGTTAACATATCATACGTTGAAAAACCGATGTTAACGTATGATATGTTAACATCGGTTTTTCAAAAAATCGATGTTAATATAAACTTTTTTTAATTATTTATATATTTAAAAAAATCATATATTGCATTATTAATTATATTTTAATTAAAAATATATAATAATTAAGAAACAGTTATAAATTCAAAAGGTAAACATTTAAAAATTAAAATAAATTTTTAAAATGAATTTCGTAATTTTAATTTTATTATTATTTAATCAACAAAATTTGATCAGACTTCGCCATATTTTTTGTCATTTGATTAAGCAAAGTTTTTTCTTCACTGCTTAAATAACCAACATACAAATGGAGGTGAAATTTAATATTTTGGTTATTACCAAATGCATTGTGTTAAGAGTAAATAGTGGATGATACTAAAAAAAAAAGAGTAAATAGTGTATGTTAATAATTTAATTTTTTACACTAATATTTAATAATAAATTATCATGTACAATTTTTTCTCATGTTAGTTATCCTAAAAATTGTAATAATAATAAATTTTAACTAATGAATGATATAAAAAAATTATATGGTTTCTTTATAGAAATTAAAATCTTGCGTAACTTTTTTTTGTCAAAGATCGGTCTACCGCAAATGTCCAAATGTAGTGTGTGACTACTACCCAAGTAAGTGTAGGGTCGAATTGATTAATTTTTTTTATTTATAAAAATTAAACATAAAAATATATAATAACTGTTCAACCAAGAAAAGGCAAAAAAAAAAAAAATAATTCTTTAGTCAGATCTCTTTGACCGATAAAATAATTTATTTCAATGGACATATTTCAGAATAAATATAAAATCATTGTTATTTATAAAAAATTCTAAAAATTAATTTAAGATATGATTCTTGCATAATACTAAATACATGCTGTTAAAAAGATACATATTTTAAAAAATGCGATTATATCCCATGAAAATTAATCAACATTATAATGATTTGCTCAAAAAGATCCAAATTTTTTAAATTATATTGAGCTTTATAGAGTCAAAAACTTGAATTATGATGATTATTTAAAATAGAAAAAATTTACAATTTATTATATAAAAAATAATTGTTAATAATTAAAATGCACTATGCCTTGTATTTAAGGATTCATTTTTAAAATAATCTTATATTTTTAAGAGCAGAGGAGGAAGTATATCATAAAGAATAGAAAAATTATTGATAAATAACTAATATGCTAACAATACCTAGTGAGAGAGAAAGAAAAGTAAAAAAAAAGTATAAATGTTATAGGTAATGAGATTTGAGATATGAAGAGATAAATAAGAGATATTTATTAGATATATAAAAAAAACATATGTATTGATGTATTCCAGATTTTTTTTTAATTTTTATTTGAAAACTTTGATTATAGAAAAATAAATCAAATATTAAGTTGTATATCGATAAATTGTTGGTCCAAATAGTAGTGGGTTAAAGTAAGATTTTGGATTTGGATAAAAAAAACATTGTTAAGTAGTTTAAGACCATCACGTCATCCATGATTCCGACCAATAATCATAATAAGTGAATAATAATTATTGTATTATTCATTCATCTAATGGATTTTAATTAATTTAAAATATTAAATTATCTATATGTCACATGATTATTGATTAGGATCATTTAAAATATGATTATTGATATATCCCTATTGGGTAATTTTGGAAAAAAAATTGCCTACTCTTATTAAAAAAAAGCCGACAAGTTTACCTCTTACATTTTTTATTTCTCTCAAGTTGAGATATGACTTTGGCTCTGAATTAATAAACTCTTTTATCTATCTTTCTATTGAGCAGTATACTACATTACATACTACAATCTGTTTTGCACTTGCACGCATATACTATCGATCTTAATTAATAAATAATATAAAATCCAATGCTACGATATTCAAAAAAATCAAAACTATGGTCAGCTTATTTCTTTTCTTGATCTTATAATCATTAAGTTGAAATTCACATTACTGTAAAGTTAGTTAACATTACTGTTAATAACAATAAGTTTGGCTTCTTTTTTTTTTTTTTTATCAAGAAAGGACAATTATTTTCCGAAATTCCAAAATGGAGTTACATTTTGAAAAATTATCAAGTCAAGGGTAAGTCGTAGATACCATTTAGGACTTTAGAGTTTTTTTATTTTTGGTTTTTTTTAAAAGTCGTGAAAATTTCTTTGACTTTATTATGAAATTTGATTTTTTTAGAAGTCGTTGGGCCTGTGACTTTTTAGTTTTCCTTTTTTTTTTTAATATGTTTGAAATAGAGGTCGTAGAATATGTAGGGATTTCTTTCTTTTTTGAAATAAGTATTATTAAAATAAAAATTTATTTAATTTATTTAATATGATTAGGAAGAGAAAAGTATGAGATAAAATGAGTAATTAATATGATAGACAAAAATAAAAATAAAATTTGTAACTAAAAAATTATTTGATCCATAATTTCACTAGAATACATATTTTTAGTTGTTGAAATTAATTTATTTTACTAATCAGGCGTTTCTTCTTTTTAGGCGTTTCTTCTTTTAAGCTTTACAATATTACAATTATATTTATAGGAATTATATTTTTAGTAACATTATGTTTGAAAATATTATTTCCATAAGTATGATTATCATTAAGAATTTTAAGGGAAAAAATTATTTAATTAAAAAAATAAATTATAATTTTCATCTTTCTAATTTTTTAAATATATTTTCATCCTTTAGATTTTAATTATAACATTTAGTCTTTTAATTTTATAGATTAATAATTTTGATTCTGCTGATATATTATTAAAAATTAAGTTTGATCAATTAATTTAATTATAAATTAATTAAAACTATTAATTATTAAAAATTTAATAAAAAAACTATTAATTTTAATTCACTACAATTGTGTTTTAATAAAAAAAATGAAGTTTGATCGAAATCACACCCTTCTTTATTGTTGTCGTTTCATTCCTCAGTCACTGACTCACTCTTTTTTTCACTTCGCTACTCATCATCCTAAGGTAATGCCTCTCAGCTATGCATTTATGTTTTCTTCTTCCTCAGTGATTCTCTTTTCCCTATTAATTAAACCCTTTTAGTTTTGCTTGTGCGAACCTCTTGTTATTCTTCTGTAAGAATGACTTTCGTTTCAGATTAGGTTTTATAAAATCCCAAAACCAAGGTTTTTGTTTGTAGAATATCTAATTTTAATATTTTTGGGTTTGGTGTAGAATATCTTAGTTACTTGTTTTTAATGTCATGTTAGCAATAGTTCTTTGTCATTGTTTCTGGTATAAATAAGACACCTGTTCATGTTTAAGGTGTGAAGAAAAAGAATGAAACTTATATATATTTGTTTTCTTGTTCCTGCAGTAGTGCTGTAGCAGATTGTTGCTCTTCCTCTTTAGGGGTCTATGATCAAGATAGGGAGTATGGGTGTGGTTTCTTAAAAAAAAAATGGATAAACAAACACTCAAATCTATAGGTTGTCTCAAATTTGTACATGTAAATTGTAATTACCAAGTGAAAACAAACAGAGGCACATCACTTAATGTCAAATTTGCGCATGTAAATTTTAATTACCAAGTGGAAGCAAACAGATGCACATGACTTTTCAACATTTGCCATTGGGCGACCAGAGCACCCTAGCCGTGTTCGTGCTGTTGGAGCCGGTGTCACCATAAAGCAATACTTTGGATCGGCTTCACGAATGTCCCGCAGTTCTTCCTCCATGCCTCCTGAAGACCTAGAACAGCTGACCCAACAAATCAGAGACCAACTGGAGGAGTCAATCACAGAAAAAGTGACTCGAAAGATGATGGAATCTTTCAGCCAGATGCAGTCCCAGTTTCATTCTCAGATGCAATCACAGGGACTTGCACTACCTCCAGAGCCAGAGGTTGGTCCCTCAGGTCCTCGTGTCAGCACAAAGGAGAGTTGTGTTGCTCCCTCAGGGAACGATCCAGGGACGAGTGACTCAGACAAATGCGGGCTATATATTGAAGAAAATCCTTCCCGCCTGGTTGCCCTAGGAAGACTTTATGAGGGATCCACAATAGTTCACAACATCCCTTTGTTGCATGGCCAAGTCAAGGTTGGTGTTGAGGAGGTTAAAGATGCAGAGGCTCTCGTTCCTGTACCCATTGTCGAGGTTACCTTAGTGGGGCAGACACTTAACACCTTCCTTGCTTGGTCAACACATCTTGTGAAGCGTTTATCAGAACATGTATTTTACTCTGATTATATGTTTATTTTTTTCAATTAATTTGTTCACTGTAATCAAAATTTGCTAATTAACTATGTTTTATCAACAGGCAACTGTGTCTCCAGCAAAACCTCCAAAAAGCCCGGATGAAGAGGTTGATGATCCCCTGTACCTGATGACATTGACCATCCCACAACTGTTTTTGAAGCCGCTCCAGGTTATGTGGGATGCTACCATATTCAGGGTGTTTAATCAAAACTTCCCATTGTATATAAAGCATGAAGATCTCTCTGAAATTGCACACGGTGGTCAATGTCTTAGCATATCTGTTATACAGTTGTGGATTCTGTAAGTCATTTTAGATTACTATTAATTACCAAAGTAATTGTTTTAAATTCATACATAATTAACTTTAACTTAACAACACAGCCATCTGACTGAGACAAGTGTGCGAGCGGGGAATTCTGATGTGTATGGACTCCTCGAGCCACAGTCCATTCAGAGATCTGGGCAATCACAATTTGAATCCGAAAGTTACATCAAGAGTTGGATACAGAGTTCAAAACGAGATATTTACCTTGGAGCCTACCTGAATGGGTAAGTCAAACACAATAATTGAATTTAAATAATCTATACTACTACAATAACTCATATTCGTCTCTACTGCAGCGGACACTGGCAAATGGTCGTCATTCTGCCTAAGGAAAACCTAGTTGTCTGGTTTTGTTCTTTACATAACAGGCCAGACAACTACCTTAAGGGAATAATTAACAGGTCAATATTGTTTTCAATACATTTTCATTGGCATAACTCAACAACATCAATATTTTAATGTTCCTCATATTCAACACTACTGCTTTGAAAGGACTTAATGATACTTCACAACCGAAATCCAAGGCTGCTGCTAGGTGGATTGTTGTTAAGGTACGTGATTTAAATAAAAGTTCTACTTATATATATTTTATGTGTGTGTACACTAATTGTAGTTAACGTTTAATTAATATCCAAATTTCATTATGTATTTAGTGTAATAGACAAAAAGGAATCACAGAATGTGGCTACTACGTGATGCACTGGATGTCCACGATAATCTTAGGATCTTTCAGGAATAATTGGGAGACGGTAATTGTTTATTTCAAACAAAGTTGGTTTTCTTATAATTGTTATTACATTATTAATTTATTTTTTTATTTGATCATGCAGTATTTTAATGAAGTTAGACCATTGGAAGCAGAGAGTTTCAAGGCGCTTCGCATCCAGTGGGCACAGTATTATCTAAAAGTTAGAAATCAAACATAGGATGTTAGGCAACTATGTAACTTTAGGTTACTTAATTAGTTTACATACTTTGTATTACATTTTTTATAATTGTTGTTTCATCTTAACATTGAATAACCTTTGATGATAGCTAGTTTTTTGCTAAAACCTATTTGAAAACAGAATGCAAATGATATATGTTGTGTGCTGTGTGGTCTGATTTTAAATTTACAGGTTAAATTTTGGTTTTTTTTGTAAAAACAGAGACATTATTTAAAAAAAATTCCTGAAAAACAACATCGGTTTTTTCAAAAAATTGATGCTAACATTGGTTAACATCGGTTTTTTTATAAAAAAAATTCCTGAAAAACAACATCGGTTTTTTCAAAAAATTGATGCTAACATTGGTTAACATCGGTTTTTTTATAAAAAAACCGATGTTAACTGTCAATAGCAACACATTCGTTAACATCGGTTTTTTGAATAAAACGATGTTAACTGTCAATAGTAACACATTCGTTAATATCGGTTTTTTATAAAAACCGATGTTAACTGTTAACATTAACAAATTCGTTAACATCGGTTTTTTTTACAGAAAACCGATGTTAACTGTCAATAGTAACACATTCTTTAACATCGGTTTTTTACAAACAACCGATGTTAACTGTCAACATTAACAAATTCGTTAACATCGGTTTTTTAAAAAAACGATGTTAACTGTCAATAGTAACACATTCGTTAACATTGGTTTTTTTTACAGAAAACCGATGTTAACTATTAATATTAACACATTCGTTAACATCGATTTTTTGTAAAAACCGATGTTAACTTTCAACGTTAATATACATTTTCTGGGTGTAATTCATATTAGTAACATCGGTTATTTATATAACCGATGTTGGTAATTTTACGTTAATATCGTTTTTTAAAAAACCGATGTTAACGATAATACTATCAACGTCGGTACTTTCAACATCGGTTCAAAAACCGATGTTGAAAGTCATAGATAACCGATGTAGAAAGTATATTTTCTAATAGTGTCAATAACATCAACATCAAAATTATAAGCTTATAACATAAATAGTATGACATAACCCTTTCTATCTTTTGTCACTATTGTTAGCACTTAGTCGGGCTTGTAATAGTTTAAGAATTAAGAGTAAACTGTAGCTCTCACAAGCAGGTTTGCCATTAGTTTTCATCAAAAATATTGAGGGATGAATAAAATATAAATTTAAACTTACAATCATTAGGTTTTCAATATAGACAGGCTTGAAAAGTCTTCAACAAGTTCTTGATCATTAAGATCCAATGCAGCTATAAAAGAGAAGGAAAGTAAAATAAAATAAAAAAATTAAACAATAATAACTTAAAAAGGCTCAAATTAAATACAATGATTAAGAATAACAAGTTAGTGGATACTAACCTTGAGTTCCATGAAGCCAATCATTTAAACACACTAATGCTTCAACATTTTCAGGCAAAAGAGAACTTTGATACTTGTTAAGTATACATCCACTAATGCTAAATGCTAATTCTAATGCAACTGTATAGTAATCGGTATACTCAAAACATCTTGTGCCATCAAAGAAAGTTCAGGATATTTCCTTTCACTTGATTTCCAATACTCCAAAACATTTAAATCAACATACTGCTTATGATCAAGTTTATCTTGAAGCATATAAGCTTCCAAATTAAATTCTTTCTTTGACGATGCACAAAACTTGCTTTGAAAGCTTCCAAAACTCTCCAAATGGCTTGATGAGATAATGCATGGACTACCTTTACTTGATCTTTGTGAACATGACATATTTGCCTCATTTGGTGAGGAATTAAGATACTATTGAAATAAAACCTCTAGCCTTTCATAAACCTTTTTTCCAATCTCACAACCTCTTCATTTCCATACAACTTCACATAACAATATTCAACAAATTGCACCTTATATCAAGGATCTAAGATGACAGCAAAGGATAAAATAAAATTGTAAGAATCCCAATATTTTTCAAATTTTACCATCACTTTTCTAGCCACGCAACATATTTGATTTTCATTTTCAAACTCATCATGAAAAAAGCATGCAACTTCATTAATATTAATTTGAATACTCAACACACCATAAAAATAGAGGTTGGTGGTTAGATAAGTGTTACCTGAGAAAAGAGTGGTGATATCATAAAATGGTCTCAAAAACATTGTTAATTTACTACCTCAACCCACTCCTCTTCTAATAAACAATTATCAAAATAGGGATCCGTATTTTTTAGGATGGTAAAGGCTTCACAAAAACCTATAACACTTTTAAGCATGAGATATATAGAATTCCATCTTGTAGGCACATCTTGATAAACTTGCTTAGATGTCATATGTGAAAGTTGCTCTAAACATGACACAAACTTTGAGGTTCATGAACCTGAACCCCTAATATATTTCACACACTCTCAAATTTTAACCAAAGAACCGTCAATCACCTTCAAACCCTAGTGAACAATCAAATTTAGAATATGTGCCCTACACTTAATATGAAAATAACCTCCATTAGCAACCAATCCAAATCCAAATGATGGATGTTTCTTCAATATCTTTACCATTGCTTTGTTGTTAGGAGCATTATCTAATGTAATTGTGAATATCTTGTTATCGATACCCCACTCTTCTAAAAGACTCAATAACTTCTTGGTCAAATTAGCTCTAGTATGAGGTGGCGAAGGAAAGTGAAAGAAAGCTAACACTTTTTTTTGTAACACCCAAACCTTAGTAATATAGTGTGTAGTCAACATCATATACTGATTGGTAGTGATTGATGACCACATATATCAATAGTTAAACAAATTTGGCCAGGAATAGACTCTAAGTAACATTTGAGAATATCTTTTATTTCCTATACCTCTTCAAAACCTTTGACTTTGATGTGTTTCTACATATTGTTTTAGCATGTGGGTTTAAAAAACTAAGCAAATCCTTAACATGCTTCATGTTCAAAAAAAGAAAAAGGATAGCCATGTTTGATGATTAGCTCAACAACCTTGTCCATATACTTTTCTTGATCTAGAAGCGGATAGGAAGATATTCTCCCATCTACATCACATTTCTTTGCATGCTTTTTCATATTTGAAGTCCCACTATCATTTCTTGCCACATACTCTTTACCACACTTTTTACATTTTCCTTTTGGAATCCCTTCATCATTGACAAATCTCTCAAAATAGTCCCAAGCTACAAATGTTCTAATTCTTTTTGAACTAGGGGAATAACTTTCTTCGGTTTGGTTCTCCTTGGTTCTCCTCACAAGGCATATTAAACTAGCAAAACCAATTGTTTTTTTTTTCTTCTTTTCTATAAAACATGGCACCACAAAACCAATTTTAAAGCATATATCTTTCATGCATGTTCTTATAAATAACTAATCTATAAACACCACGCATGATAAGACAAAAGCAGCCAATCTAGTCTAGACAATCCATTCTAAGCTGAAGTAAATAACTAATAAATACAGTTCTTGCATAGATTTTCTTTCATTGCTTGGGCATACTAAGTATTTATTCTCACTTTGATTATAATCTACAGAAGGACTTCAAAAATGGAATTAAATAATATTAAAATAAAATGTTGCGCATTTATATATTTAGAGGAATGAGCAAAATTCATGAACAAAATCTGTCAAACACATCTAATGATTTTAACTCTAGGATTGTCGAGACAAAGACATTAAACAAGCAAAATTCATGACCAAAATATCACCCTTCTAGGTTTGCTATACCATTACCCAGCTGCAACTTGCAACATATAAAATTCAGCTCAACTTCACAAAACAAAGCATAGAAAATGCAGAACGAATGCCTTAAACTACACAACTCAACTATCCAAATTCCATAGGGATATTAATATAGTCAGTGATTGAACTTTTCTTCCTTTTGTAGTGTTAACAGAGGACACTACAAACTAGAATAAAGCTGCAGAAATGTTAACAACTTAACATAGGAACCATATCTGGCCATATTATAATACCTGTCAGTGTCACCCTCTAAACACAGTAACATGATGGAACTATGTTGAAACTTAAATACTTATAGCAGAAGAAGCACTGGTCAATCTGTGCCACTCTTAGAATATGCACTAGTTCAACCTACAAAACATTGTTATGTGAGAGTTCAACTAAGTTTATATTTAACCTCTGAGACATACTTTCTTAAACTGTTCCACTGAATATGTTCGGAACTCAGATGCAATTCTTATTATATTTTTATTTTCAGTTTGGGTGCAGATGTGATTTATCATCCAGTTTGCCTGCCACATCTTGTTAGAGTACTTCAAGTTGCAAGGGCGCCAGTCTCCAAACATTGAACATGAGAATGGTGAAGTTCACTATATAACAACAATAAATGGAATCAAAACATTATATAACAACAAAACACTAATTAACCGTGATAGACTTGCGATAATCTTTTTACTAGGCTAATAGTGCTTAAGCAGTTCAGTATAAAGGGATGCTGTGTAATCACCACCAAGACAAATTAATATGATATATTTTTGAAATGCAAGTATACAATATATAAAACAACAATACATGAGTCTTATAGTATTTGCATCACGTGCTCAAAGATTTGTGATAATTCCTGGAATACCTATCCAATGCTCAGTGATAAATATTTTTAAAAAAAGGAAGCAAGTTGAGACTTAGAGTATATTACCAAGAAAGAGGTGGCAGGCCATATCTCAGAATACTCTTAGCAAATAAACGCATAACACAAAGGTAGTAGCAGGAGCAGAATCTGTCAAGCAGGCACATAGGTAGCTTGGATCGGTAATAGAACGCTAGTTGAATAAAATCAATTATTTTCAGAATATAAAAATTGGAGCACTTACTGTGGTCCAAGCAAAAAAATGCTAGTTGAAATGAATGCATTCGACAGCATAGAACTAGGTGAACATAATCATGAAATGCTATTGACAAATCTGATGGTGGATGAAAACACCATAACAACAAAACATGGAATCAAAACACCATATAACAACAAAACACGAATTCAACCACGAAATCAACAAAACATTTTTGTATAATGGATAGATTAGATGAAATTATTGTGGATGAATTGGATGGATGGTGGATATATGGATCCATTTGCTACCCCTACCTACAACAGAATCATGATTTCCTGAGAAAGACACTTTGAGAATAAAAAAAGTGATCAGCCCTTGGTAAGGGCCAATAGCAATTCGCATGCTGCAATGGTGGTAGTGCAGAAAGTTTTATCTTGTAGTGTGGTGGACACTCATTAATGATCGTTGGTTGTGATCAAAATGGACATTTGAAAATGCTTTGTTTTTTATCCATCAGTTTATGACTTCTAGAATGAAGCTAGATGAGTTTGTTTTTATCAAAATGTGATGGATGCATTGGAGAGATCTCACGTTAACTGCTAATATAGTTAAAATAATAGTATTATATTATTGAGTGAATTCTTATCACAATCTATTTTTTGAAGTTGAATTAGACTAAAACTAAAATTTTAAAATGATATAAGATAGGCAAGATAGTCCTATTTTCTGCTCTAATTAATCTCTACTTTCTTTTTGGAAAGTCCCCAATTCCATTTGGTTGAGAAAAAAATTCTAATTTAGTTGATTGAATAGTATGCATGAATTATTGACTCTTTGGTACTTCAATTTTTTTTTTTTACAAATATGTTCTCATTAATGTTTCTAACAAATTAAATGACATTTCAATCCAATTGGGCTTTATTAGCTCCAAACCCACTTTTGTTCTCTAATTTATATTAGGATTTTTCTTTATGCACCCTATAGAATTACTGGTACACCCAACAAGTTATATGAGTGGCAAAAATGCCCTTCAGTAAAAAAATTTAAAAAGTGCATCTCCCTCAGCCTCCCTCTTTATCGCACATATGCTATTGTTCATTGCATTCCTTGAGTTTCGAGACCTCTACCGCTGTGTCGTGAAACCACGCAGTTAGTTTCTTTGTCGTTGTCGTGCTGTTAGTGGCAGCTCCGCCATCGTCTGTGTCGTAAGTTGTCGTGGTTCCTCCCCCTCCGTTTGTATGTTAATGTTTTGTAGATTGGGAAATCCGTATAAGTAATTATTTTGATTTAATTATAAGTAATATATTATTGTGATTTAATCTTTTTGTAAAAAATATAAGTAATTTAATTATATTTGGTATTTTAAAAAGTTTTTTTTTTATAAATTTGTTGGATATCATAAATTTCAAATTTTTATTAGTATATATTTCACAATTTAGTTTAACAAGAAAATGTAAATTTGTAAATTACAATTTTTTTTATTGATATAGTTGTATATATATTATAACATTCATAGTATTAAATATTTATATAAATAGTGTTTGGAAGTATAAAATTAATTTTTTTTCAATAGTTTAAAAAAGTTTAAAGTTATTGTCATAGTAATTTGTTGAAAAATGAAATAGTGATTTGTTAGAAGAAAAAAAAAACCAAAATTGTAGTTACATTTTGGTCATTAATTTAAGTTTACTAGAATTAGTTATGTGAACTCTATCTATTTGAAAAATTAATTTATATATGCATTTATGAATATATAAAAGCAATAAAACAGTTATATAAAAAATAATATTTTTTTATGAATTATCAAATAGTAATTGATTGAAGTATTGTTTGAACACTTACATAAATTGTTATGACTGTTTTAATGTGCAGGTTATGGTTAGAACCAAAGGTTTAGGTTGGGCTTTAGGCAGGATTATAAGAAGAGCCTTAGGGAGAGAAGTGAGTCGTGATGCTGATGAAACCCCCTAGTGGTGAAGATTTACAACATCTGTACGTAGGCAATGAGAAGCTTCACCTGTTGTTGAGGATGTTCAACATACGGATCATGCAGCTGACAAAGTCCATGAACAACCTAAAGAAGCAGCCACTGATGATGTAGTTACTAATGCCGAGGGTTTTTCAGACGGGCCCCACGACACATCAATTCTGATTGGCTATATTTATCATGTTGTAGTGATAGTTTGGAATGGAGAGGTATTTATATTTTTAAATAAATAATGTTTTCTTAAGTATTTGTTATTATTGTTGAAATGATTTAAATTTTGATTTCCAAGAACGTCTTGAGTTAAAGTTATCCTCCCATGGAAGGAAGGCTGAGTGGCGATTGAGGGCTTAGTGGCTGCCACAGGATTAAGTCCTTTGATCGCATGTTCCTTGGACATTGGCGATTGAGGACTTATATCGGCTTTTGAAGAGAGGTGGCATAAGGAAACTAGTAGTTTCCATCTTCTTGTAGGAGAGGTGACTATCACCCTTGATGATGTGACATAGTTGCTTCATCTGTCCATTACAAGCGCCTTCCATAGCTTTGAGGCTCTTCATATGGACAAAGCCATGTTCCTATAAGTTTAATTGCTTGAAGTTAGTTCAGAAGAAGCAAGAGTTGAGCCAGTACAATGCCATGGGGCATATGTTCGGCTATCGTGACTACGAGACATTTATCGTAACAAATGTGACGCAACACAGTGGACTGTAGCAGCTCGAGCATATCTCTTGTATTTGGTAGGTTGCACACTATTTGCTTACAAGAGTGTCACACACGTGCATGTGGTATTCTTGGATTCCTTTCGTGATGTCACCTAGAATGGAAGCCACACATAGAGAGCTACCGCCCTAGTCCATACGTATGAGAATTTGAATGATGCGTCTAAGACCCGCGCCAAACAACTTGCAGGATATATCACACTTTTACAGGTAATTATAAGTTAATTTATTTTTTTTATTTTTGTTATGTATTTTATGATGAGTATTATTTTGAATATTTTTTTTGTTTTCAAAATATGTGTAGTGTTGGATCTACAAGCATTTTCCTTCTGTTGTTTCGTGTATTGCTGCTAAAGATTATCATGAGAGGAAACCATGTACCTACCATTGGAAGTCTAGGAAGGCATTACCAATGTTGACGTATCATAAGCGGTTGGATAGATTGACGTCTTATGTTGTGTGCTGAATTCCTTATAGTGACCACCGTGCATTTAGAGAATTTAAGCTGATTTCTTTGTTTTCCGGACATATCGGATGGGGTCTATCTATTGTCATACATCGACCATAGTGGGTTTTGCGATAGTTTGGATATGTGCAAACCATTCCTCCACACCTTGCTGCTCCAATGTTATGCATAAAAGATATTGATGACAAATGGATTTAGTTTTTTGAAAACCTTGCATTGGTGGGTCAGATATGTGTTGCACATGAATAATGTGAAGCAGACTACATGAAGTGGTTCTACATGATTTCTCATCCCTTCATGAGTCCAGCACAGCCTGGGGATCCTCCTAGACATCCACCCGTGCTACACGATGACACATTTATTGAACCAGATATTCCTGAGCACCTGGTGACAACAACAGCTATAGACAAAGCACCTGTAGATTAAAATAGCCCCAACATGCAGTTGTAAAATATATTTTGAATTAACTCTATTACTCATTTTATTTGAACATGCATTAAGTATAAACGTTTTTCATTGTTGTCAATGTCCTAGGAGGCTTGCCAAGCAATAGTTGAAAGGTTGGAATGGTTGATCAACCTAAGGATAGTCATAGAAGGTACAAAAGCATACACTGTCACGAAAGACTGCCTAACCAGAGGTGTGACTGCAAAACACAATGTATATGTACGGTCACGAAGAAGGCAACGTATGGAAGACGTATGAAAACCTTTAGGATTTATTAGATTTTATATGATTTTTGTGTGCAATATAACTAGACAATGTTTATTATTTAATTTTATCTGAGAACCTTTTCATTTATTTTCGTAACTAGACAATGTTTATTATATAATATCTCTTATAACCTTAGACCCTAGGTCGTGAATTAAACCATAAACCTTAATTAGTCGCGTACCATCAAACAATAAGTAAACCATAAACCCTAATTAGTGATGTACAACTAAACTCAACACATTGTAGTAATCGTAAACCCTCTTTAGTCAAATAATTTTGTCATTATAACAGTCAAACATAAATAATTGTACACCGTTTAAAAGTTAACTATAATAGATAATTATATGAATGTCCAATGAAACACGTGTATATTATCGTATTACATGACAATTATATAAGTAACTAAATGTTCAATCTTCACCTAAATCAACAAAGTCTATTTTCAACCTTGACAAATTTGTATACTGCTGCATTCTACTAATGTATGGTGTAGGCCATTGCTTTGCCTGATGATGATAATGTGTAGACCATAACAAAGCTACTGGAAGTAATGGACAACGATCTCTTAGAAATACCTATTATATATGGACATACACATTAAAATTATCATAAGACAATTTAATACATAAATTACACAAATAGAATGATAACACTTTTACCTGAACAAAATGATTACCATACACATGACCAATACATATTACGCGATGTACAAAACAATCTCTTGGTGGTTCACTTCTAAAAGGAAAAAATGTCATGCTTTATTGGAGAGAAAGAGAAACAAGGATGACATTATACCTTGATGCAATCACATATTCCATGTCGGTTATATTCATTCACTTATCCATGGTAACCTACACGTAACAACTTTTGTTGGATTTATTTAAAGCAAAATTATTCCATCAAAACATAACAAAAAACTTATATACCATGGATAATCCATCAACAAGTAGAGACCGCTTTAATTCCTTAAATTTGTTTGCCATCAAGCTGGTTGATATACTCATTAGACCATTTTGCAAGTTCTTTAACCAAATGGTTGCGCACCAAAGACCATGAATCTTCACCCATACTTAATAAGACAATAATTGCATGATATCCATAGTTACCATTAGTTTTGACATCAACAATGTTTTCAATGGAATCATGAATGCATGGATGAAATTGATCCAAGATCGGCATAGTCCTTCATGGTTTTTCTTGCTCAGATGATTATGCACTACATTTGACTGAAGAAATACTATTTTGTACAGAATATAATGCATCAACATACTCCCAGTAAGATGGATCACACTTTGTTGATCTTTGATGCTTTGTCATCGGTTTCTTGTAAGCACCTTTTGTTTTGACCTTTTCTGGAGGAGCACACATAGAGTTTTGGTTAGGGTAGACAATTTCCCGAAGTTTACTCTTTAGAGTAACTTTGCCACATACATCAAGTTCTTCAAACCACTTCGATATGATTTCCATATCTTCGGTTATGCTTCGAGCTCAGATAACCCTAGGTCTGAAAAACTAAGCCTCCGCCAAAACATATGGATTACACCTAGAGGTATGCTACCCACAACATATCTAACTATCTTGCATTCACAAGGAAGACCATGAGTAGCTCTCATTACACATCCACAATGAGAACTGTCAATACCAGCATAACTCACATGCTCATACTCAATGTCAATTTGGTTTAAAGCATACCTTGATAGCACGCCAAGTAGTTTCTAGTATAAGGTAACTTTAAAAACATGTCCAACCACATGTGTACTTGTCTTAAAAGATGTCTTAATTTCAATGTGTTGCAGTGTAATCATGTTGTTCATGGCTTCTCAAATACTACATAGGTCTCCAAGGCTATTATGTAGTAGTTTTTTTAAGGCTCAATGAGCAGATTCAACCCTGCATATGAAATACACACAAAAAAATAAACAAAGACAACTATTTTTATCCATTAAATCCTAAACCCTAAACAACAAAAAAAGTTTACAATTTTCATACCTGTTAGTTGTTGTGATTTCTAAATACATGACTTTATTCGTTCAGGCTTTAACAAATCTTTCTTTGTGGAGAATTATCCATGTTTGGTTAACATAGTCAACAAACATTGACCATGGTGAACAAGAAATTTCAAACTTCTTAAGGCACACATCGAACTCTTCCTCAGAAGGACAATCAACCAAACTTCCCCAAGCTTCCATGACATAATCCCATGCATTTTTTTACCAACCAGGGATTTACACTTTGTCTTCACATTCTTATCAATGTGAAATGGATAGAACAATTTGGTACACTTAGGGAATATGGTTTTTACTGCATTCATCACATCTGAGAAAAAGACCTCGATACCATTCTATTGCCCAAACAACATTATTTAGATATTCTTTCTCCAAATAGGGGGAAAAGCAGCAAAGAATGTCATCCTTGTTGGTGTGACACCAACAACGTCAAGTAACGAGAGCCTCTACCTATTTGTTTTGTAGGTACTATTTATTAAAAATACCAAATTACAGACATTGCATAGTCTGACTACATCAGGATGACTCCAAAAGATATCACGTACAACATCTTCATCCTTCAATCTATGTCAATGAATATACTGATCCTATTCAAAAAGCTTCATTAGTTGTTGTATTTCGGTATTACTGTCTCTTATGGAAGAATGGTATGCATTTCATGCATTGTATACTTGCTTGATTTTTGTATAACTATTGGCATTGTGCTCCTTCAACGTTAGCAAATATATGTCTTGGTTTCATCATTGACTTTATCATATCAGCAATAATAATCTTTTCCTCCTTAGTCGATCGACCAACATATGAATGTCTAACTAATGACTTGGCCAATTCATGATTGTGACTCCCACACATTAACTTCACCATCCATCCTTCACCTCCAACCATTGGTTTCCCACACAACTTAAAGGGACAACCACATTTTCTACTGCCAGTAATTGTTTTTATCAAATCTTTCTTCCTGGCCCTATATTGACCACTTCTTTTACAACCAATTAAGACAAATGATGTCCTTCCTCTCATACCAGTATTTGTGTTTGACCTCATAATCACTGCCACAAAACCAATTTCATAAGCAACAACTCAGCCTAATTCAAAACATCATCACTGGTAGCAAACACCTACAATGCAATCCAAACATCTTTAGTCTTCAAGGGACATTCATTAGCTTACTTTAACAACAAAAATTAATTTTAATACCTTAGAAGTATTGAGGGAATTAAAACAATCAACATGTTCTGATTTCACACTAGATTCGTCTCCATTTTCTACATTCATATCAACTTCTTCAGACATTATACTGTCATGCATTCAATGATCTTCGTCCATCTTAACAAAACATTGAAAAATTTCAATAACAAACAAATGACACCTAACCACAGCATACATATACTATCACATAATTTTTTTATTTTTTTACTGCATTTAATAATATAATACATTAAAATTAATAACCATATATATTAGAAAACCATCAAAATCAAGTTTTTGAACTTAAAATTGGTAACCATATAATACATAAAAATTGATAACCATATATACTAAAATCTCTAATATTACTGAACTTAATTGTGATTCTTCAAATTATAAGCACTAAAAATAACCAATTTTAAAGTACAACAACTCAAATAAATTATAAGTCTAAATTATTTTACAATTAATACCACTTCATAAATATAAAAACAAATACTTATGAATAAATTATGAAACTAAACTTATTTAAAAATATTTAAAATAATAATACTAATTACATTTAAAACAAACAATAAAATAATTTTTTATAAAACTAAAAAAAAAAAAAACTTATGAATTAACAATCCATAAGTAACATACTAATGTTTAATCTGTAAGTTATATAAAACTTACATATTATCAATTCATAACTATTATGTAACTTACGGATTCATAGTTTGTAAGTTTTATATGCAAAAATAAAAATTATATCGAAGAGAAGTTGCAACTTACCTTTACTGTTAACAACCACACCGATCACCACCACCATCACCACTTGCTGACATACCTCTGTAAGATTTTCAGCTCGACCAAAGCAGACACAATGGACTTCTCCTCTCATGAGAATGAATGAATGCCACGAAACCAATAGAATGAATGAATGAGTGAGTGAAGAAGGTGAAAGAAAAAGGTAAAAGGAAGAAGAAGAACTAACACGGGTATTTCTGAAATATCAAAATATTGCTGGGTACACAAAGCAAAAGCCTCTATATTATCCCGGTTTGCTACCAATTGGGCTTGGATAATCTGGTTCTTTGGACCAGCTGCAACTAATATTGGCCTTTTTGTTTTTCTGTTTTGTAGCATTAGATAGACTTTAACCAATGATTTGAATCATTTGTAGAGGGGCCATAGCTGTTTTTTCTGTAATGGGTTTTGACACCCCTTTGTGCCCTCCTATAGTAATGTATCTTTTTTCTTTCGATTAAAAATAAATATTAGCTAGACTTGAATGGTTTATAAAATAGTAAAATACTACGCGTCTGAAAGACAAAAAATGCACCAACGAGAACGAGTGGTTACCTGTATACGAGCACTCTAGCCATAGAAAGGTAGTTAGTAAATTAATAAACCAGCCTTCATGTCATTCAATAATTCCTAATGCAAAAGCAACATTTGTAACTTCTTTTAGATGTGAAAATTTGCTTATAAATAATTTTAAATAAGCGAGATATTTCTGTTAGATTTCATCTTAAAACCAATTGGCATTAAGTGAAGTTGTCCAACAGGTATATAAGCTGCACTCCAAGGATTGAGGCAGCCAATGTGAGACTTGGGTATTTCCCAATACACCCCCTTCACGCCCAGCACTTATTAGGCTTGGTGTGTGAACCACAAATGGTGGGTGCCCGTCGCAGCAGAAGCGAAGGCGAGGTCCCAGGGTCAGAGCCTGCTCTGATACCATGTTAGATTTTATCTTAAAACCAATTGGCATTAAGTGAAGTTGCCCAACAGATATATAAGCTGCACTCCAAGGTTTTTCTTTTGCTGTCTTCCGCTTGCCCTAGCTCTGTGTTCCTTGCCCGTCGTCTTCCTCAATCTCCCTTTCCTCACTTTGTTCTCTTCTCTCAATGGCTTCCAACAAATCTTCTTTTCATTCGGCTCTTGCCGTATCAAACATCAGGAATCATGTTTCCATTATTCTTGAAATGGAAAACGTTCAATATTCGACATGGGCGGAACTCTTCAAGATTCACGCACGCTCAACCAAGGTGCTTGATCATATCATACCTCCGGCCAACGACACGGGGACGGTTCCTTCTACTGAGGAAGAGAGGGAGCTATGGTCAACTTTGGATGCCACGGTTCTTTCATGGATTTATGCTACCATTTCTAGTGACTTATTGCACACCATTATTGAGCCTGACTCAACGACTATGGAGGCTTGGGATAGATTGCGTGATATATTCCAAGATAATCAACATTCTCGTGCCGTTGCCTTGGAGCAAGAATTCTCCGCCACTTCTATGGAGAATTTCCCAAATGTTTCCTCTTATTGTCAATGTCTCAAATCTCTAGCAGATCAATTAAAGAACATTGGGGCTCCGGTGTCTGATAGTCGATTGGTATTGCAATTGGTTGGGGGTCTTACACAGCCGTACCGTGGAGTGGGTACATTGATCCGTCAAAGCAACCCCCTTCCTCCCTTTTACAAGGCTCGTTCCATACTCACTCTTGAGGAGGCCGGGATGGCAAAGGAAGCAGCCACTGAGTCTGCTATGATCGCCTCTTCGATTAATGATGGGTCCCCACAACCTACGAAATCAGGACATTCGAAGGGAAAAAATGGTGCGCAACATTCTGGTGGCGGACGGCGCAACAATGGGGGAGGTCGGAAGAATGCAGGTTCTGGTGGTGGCCAGAACTCGACCAGCGGTAAAGGCGGTGGTTGGGGGCAGTCCTCTGGTGGCCACGGTGAAACCACTCCTCCACAATGGCAGCAGCAACAACCATTTCCATGGGGATGGTATAACCCGACCTGGCCTATTCCTCCTTGTCCATTCCCAAATCAAGGATGGGTTCGGCCCAATACTCCTCAACAGCGCCATGCAGATTTGCTCGGCCCAAAACTGCCTCAACAGGCCTATGTACATCAAGCAGCATCGCCTAATCCTCATGGGCAGTGGTTCGTGCACTCCAAGGATTGAGGCAGCCGATGTGGGACTTGAATATTTCCCAATAATTTCATTTCTCAAATCAGTTTTACGCGGCGGGGATGGTGGTCTATGGTGGCTGAGAGGATAAGATTTAGCAAAGAAAGAAGAAGAGAGTAATTTGGATAGGTGTGTTCAAATAACTTTTTTGAACTGAATTTAATTGAAACTGAATTATAACTTAACTGTAAATAACTAAATTATTTCTGTAAAAACTAAAACTGAATTATTTAACGGGTTCAGTTTTATAAACTGAACTGGTATGGAACAGTTCAGTTGTAAATTGTTTCAAACTTTTAATAAAAAAAAAAAAAGGAACGCAATGTTTCACTCTTTCACTTTCGTGAGTTAGACAGAGAGTCAAAGACAGAGCACTTTGCCAAACAAAGAGTCTTTGTCCTTGCATATGTTAAGATTTGAGATTTGTGATAGTGAGCAATGGTTGATTGTTATTTCACATTTCCTCTTACTGATGTTAGATTTTTCACCTGCAAACTGAATGCGCAACTAGCGAAGTTTTCCACGGAAAAATGGGTTCATATCTAATGAAGGATATCTTGTTTCAACTAGTCAATGAAGTGACAAACTTATTTCAATCAGCCAAGTAGTACATTTACATTATATCATAAAACAACTTCTTGGGTCTAGGAACAAATATTTCATACGACCAACAAGTAGCTGAAGTCTGTGTTATTATTATCCTTAAATTATATAAGAACTGAACTGTTATTAATAACTGAACTGAACTGTTTTCTCCCATAAGCAGTTCAATTATTAATAACTATCTAGTTAAAGGGAAAAACTGAATTGAACTTTGGCCACCCTAATTTTGAGGATTTGAGGTCATTTTAAAATTAAAAGGGGTGCAGATAGTAATATTTTTTTTATTGGTATTATGATATTAAGACGAAGTATTTATTATTTTTACCGATGATTAGTTTCACTCGGAGAACTTGATCGACCATCTTTATTGGGTTTCTTCTCTCTCAATTAGTTTTCTTGCATACACAAGTTTGAATCTAAGATCTTGCTTAAGAAAATAGAATCCAATATCACTCGAACAAATAACTTGTTGGTAGGTAAGTATACAGGGTGTAGGAAGAAATACTGGCTGATTTATCCCAAATGCTCTAGTTTCTTAGCTCCAAAACTGCATTTATTCTAGGAGAGTTACTTCCTGCATCTCTGGTTTTGTTTTGTGCACCCCTTTTGGAAAAACATTTTCAGAAAACCAACATGCATTTCGGAGAACACAATTTCAGAAATATGTTATCATAATTCTGGAAATGAATTTTTAGATTGCATGTTGTTATTCAACTATCCAGAAATATATGGAAATTGAAAAGAAAAAAAAAAAACTCATTTCACCTGAAGTATATGTGACTTCTACACCTCAAGAGTCTCTCAACAAACGAGAAAGGAGAAATAATGTAGAAAGGAAGTTATACGAAGGGAAAGTGTAATTAGAAGAAAAGGAAATGCGGGAAGCAAGAGCCTTATTCTTGTTAAATACAAGCTGATTCTGTCCAACCCATTAAAAACGATGCAAATGATATTTTAGACTTTTTCTTTTTAAATTACTTATCCTTATCTAATGATTTCAAATTTATATTACTTGAATTGATTATGTATTTCCTTTTTTTATGGAATTATGGATTTCTTTTATAATTTAATTGTTAAATTTTGTCCAAATTAAGATATTCATAGAACATACAACATGGAGTCCGCAAGCAAGTGCATCTACATCTAAGACCCAATAGGAGGATTTGCATACCGAATTTTTTGTTCACTCGCAATGATGAATATGACACAATATCGGAAAGTAAATCCACTACATGCTATGTCCAATAACCAAAAACATATGCACGACGAGCATGATTCTCTCGGTTCATTATTAATGCCAACGCTTTCATGGTTTCATATTAGAGCATAAAGGTATATAGTATGAACATCAGGCCACAAACACTGCGTAATGAAGATTATCTCTACTTAAAGATATCATGTATGCTATCCAAACTTGTGCTAATAAAGTAACTTAGGGAACTGATACCTCCGTTTCTGAATATAAGAATTCTTTTAACGAATTTATATTCTTAACAAAAGTTAGTTAATATAGTTGATAGTATTAAATTCATTAATAATTCATATTCTTAATTAATTTTTCACTTAATTAATTAATATGTGTTAATCTTTTTATTTAATCCTTATAAGAGAGATAATGTATTTTTTTAAATATATATATAACATTTATTATAAAGTAACTAAGGGTATAATTGGATCAAAATAATTAATGTAAAATACAACTTGAAAAGAGTCTTATAAAAAAACAAACAAAATTAAAAAGAGAGTTTTATATTTAGGGATAAAAGTGGTGTTAGATATCACTTGAACATTATCACATCAACCATTTATATGTCAAGGAGGTTTAAAATTCACTTGGTTGAATATGGTGCGTGAATTATTATAAATTTCTTGTTTTCAATTTCCATGGATAAAAAATATCAACGAATTATACATGCTTCACCTGGGAAGGTGTAACACCCCATTTTTTTAAATAAATAAAAAGAATTTTATTTAAAAATTAATAGAATTTTTAGAAATTAAATAAACGAGAGAAAATTGTTTTTGTTAATTAAAATAAGAGTTTCATAGTATTAGAAAATAAATAGAGTAAAATGATGTTTTAGAAAATAAAATGATGTCTTAATTGATTATTTATTTAATGAAATAGTAAAATAAAGTTCTTTTTTATAAAATAATAAAAATATATATAGTAAATAATAGGCTCAGAGTACCTTAGTTATAAATAGAGACATATCAATTTTTACATTTACGATATGTTCCTACATTCTCTCTTTCTCCCAAAAATTTGTTCTTCCTTCTTTCTTTTCCTCTTCCAAAACTTTTTTTTCTCGCGTACACCTAAACTTGTCCCAATAAAACTATAATCCTAGAATCGTTAGTCGGTAGATCGTCTTGAAATTTGGACACCACCTTGGGAACTCATTTTTGCACATTCCCACCGTTGGGATTTGCAAAATAATGTCTGTAGAGAGAAATTCCCTTCACACAAAGATAGTGAAATTAAGGCTTCAATCTCTTCTTCTTCTCTCTAATGCTTGAGGAATTTTAGGGAATCGCTATAGACGCCATTATCACTGCCGAACTACATACGTGAACCTGCTTAGAGGTAAGGGATGAGTTACTCACTTTTGGGTATTAGAATGAACATGTGTAGTGATCCCTAAAGGATGAATTTTGGATTATTTTATATTGTTTTATGATTTTCAATTATGTTCTTATTCTTTTATTTATGAATTGACTGTGTTTGATGGACTAATTAATGTCACGATATGAAATTATTGAGAAATTGATATATTCTTGTGTTGAGTGTGAAATCTAGAAATTGAGCCTTTTTTAATTAGCGTGAATTGATGAAATTGAGTAACGAGAGATTTATCGTAAGAGGGAGTGAGAAATCGATTTTGTATTTTTTCCGTTTTGGTGTTTTTAATTTTTTTTATATAGTTTGGAATTAATATTATAATATGGAATTAGAATAAGCTAACAAAATGACATTCTCGATTATTGTTTTAGTTTTAATATTTAGAATGAGTTTATATATTGTTTCATATTGTTATTCTTTAAAATTGGCCAAAGTCTATTTAACTATAAGGTTCTTCGAATGTTTTAGTGAATCATTGGTGCAATTTTGTTTGCTTATATTTCACTTTGTAAATTCATGATTAGAATATTTGTGTTTAGTTATTTATATACTGTGTGTTTATATGCGTAATACTATTTGTATATTATGAATTGTGATTGAGATTGAGTATAAGTGGCAAGTTGAGCACGTGCCAATTTGTGAGATACATGTCAACATGTGATGGTAGATTATGACGTTGGGAGGTGTTAAATTGTGGACATGAGATATGGTTGTGAATAAGTGTGTGACTAATACTTGATGTGATATTACTTGTGTTTTGAGTTGTGAATTATACAATAACCTGATTGGTGTTTACCTTGAGAAAAATGTTTATGCATGAGGTGTTAAAAGGAAAGTGTAGGGTTCCAAGTTAGGAAACTGAGGTATTAAATTATAACGCAATACGTGAGGTGTTAAAAGGAAAGTTTAGGATTCCAAGTTAAGAAACTGAGGTGTTAAATTATAGCGCATTGTGTTAAATGTGTTTGAAAATAAGTGTGAGGTTGTGATTATTGTATAATTCATGAACAATGTCTGTATGCAAAAGTTGTTTTAGGAGTTAGACTTTAATCAGGCAGGTGAGACCCTAACGAATTCTTCAGAGCCCAGGCCTTGGGGTAAATACACTTGATTTGAGTGTTCCTTTAAGCTTATGTTGATCCCATATGATTAGAGCATTCTCGTAAAACAGAGTGACCATGAATGGTCACCTTATGATTTCAATTAGTAAGAGTGACCTGACATACCCATTGTGTGACATGCCTTGTTATGTACTCCTAGACGCCCTAGTGTTACTTTTAACTAACGTGGTACCACATTGCATATAGGATTGAGTCTTAGTATATCTGTTACATAACGTTTGTGTAATGATCATTGTGATTTGTTATATGATGGTGGGTAATGAATTATGTGAGTGTGAGATGTTGTGTAGTACTTGAAATTTCTTGTTCTGAACACGTGATTAATGTGAACGTGTGGAATGTGATTTTGTGATTAAATCCTTGGGACTAAGGGTGGATAAGCGGGTCGGCCCGCCCGTGTAAGGCCGCATTGGCAGCGGATTGGGCCAGCCCACCCTGCACTCTTACACAGACCTAATAAATTGGTCTGCCCCTGCCCCGCGGATCCTGCGGGCCAAACAGACTGGTCCACGGGCCTAATTTTAAAAAAAATTCAATTTCAACAAAAATGCAACACATCCAAATTAAGTTCAACATAAATGTAAATAAAATCTCAACAATTAGTCAATTACATCAATAAAATAAATAATGTCTTAACAAAAGAAAATTCAAAAATTAAATCTAAAATATGAAACTTAAACATCTCCAACAACAAATTATTCCATATTTGAAGTAGCTTGAGCCTTTTGCATCCCCACATCTTCATCTTCATCTTCTTTTTTTCTTTTCAAAATCATACAAATTATTCACATTCATGGTAACAACACGCCTAGAGGGTACCTTAACATCAGGATGCAAATATTGTAATAACTCTTTAAACCTCCTATGTTCAACAAAAGAGAATGGAAGATCATGTTCAATAACCATCATAGATATCATCTCACATACCATAATTTGATCAAGGTTTTAAGTTCTTAATCTCCCAGCATGATCAAGAATAATATTTCCAACATCATTATTAGAATGTGTCTTCAAATATACATCACTATTAGAATAATATTTCCAACATCGCATTCTTATTGTCACCGCCCACATAATCTTTCATGAATAACATTTTAGACTCAATGGGTTCATCTTCAAGAATAACATTTTCATGCACATCCACATCAATACTCTCATTGTCATTCTCATCAATATTAACTTCAAAAGAATCCATATTTGAAAGCTGAAATAATAAAATTAAATGAACTCAATTCTAAATTCAAATAAATCACACAAAAACTCAGTTCACCATGTTTATAACTTAGCAGATCAAGAGAAAGAAAACTCAAACTCAAACTCAAACTCAAATATTTATTTATACTGGTTTTTATTTTAATAATGTAAATTTTTTTACACTGACAATATATAAAATGCACTTTGAAGGATGTGAACTGTCCATATTACAGCAACAACGAATCTCTTAGGAAACAAGAAAAATGCACTTCAACAATAGAAAAAGAAAACTGATTTGTGTGTGCACTTCAACAAGAAAAATGCACTTCAAGGCACATAAATGTAGTATTTTCTTTTCTCAGTCATAAAAAATATGCTTGAATATGAGTGGCCCTATTTCGGTGTATACAACATTATCTACGGAAAATGTTACAAGACAGAAATGCAGCAAATTCTTTGTACTGCGTTCAAATTGTCATCCCATAATAAAAACAAAATCAAACCCATGTACATTGACTATAATAATATATCCTCTTTAAACAAAACAAAACAAAACCAAATTCTTCAGTTTACAAGATGCAATGTATGTTTTTTATCTTCGATGCATGGAGCTTCTTAGAAACAGTTTTTTTTCTACGTGTTATAAATGTACATGTATATATCCTTAAATAGGTTACTGTTTTGTGATTGCAATAGGTAGTTAATTACATGAATGGATCTATGTACATGTATATATTTGTAGCATCCATTGAAAGCACACAATGCATTCCACGAAAAAAAGCCCCAATTTCAGGGGAAAAAAAAGCCCTAATAAAAATAGGATGCTACAGATATGTGAGGGCCCAGGGTGTGCGACGCGAAGGGATATGTGAGGCGCATCGTATGGAGAAGAAATGCTGAGTTGCGGTGGCCATGAGGAGAAGAAGAAAGAAACGATGTGTTGTGTGCATTACTGCATTTACTCAAATTAGGTTTTTACGGGTTTATGGGGAAACTAATGATATTGTGGGTTCATAGGCCAACCCGCGGACCCTCGGACCAAACCTGCACAGCCCACAGATTATGTGGGGCGGGCCCAAAATACTATATAACTGTGGATTGTTTAAAAGATTTGGTTTGTTACCTGCCTAGACCACGGGCCAGTCTATGGACCCGAGCTCGCTTACCCACCCCTACTTGAGACAAGTGATGTTACGTAATGAGTGGTAAAATGATGTGAATTGTGCTAAGTTAAACTTGTTATACTTATACTATATATATGCGTTTTCGTTTATCTCTATCTGTTTAGGAATGTGATAACTCACTCCTCGTGTGTTGTTTGTGTTTAGATCTTGTGATGATTTCGAATCTTGTATTCATGGGAGTAGATGACTAGGTGATTGCTTTAAGGAATCTCATGCTGGAGGACGTCGGGACACAATGCTCTAATAGGATGTGACATTGGGGCATGAATTTTTGTTTTAATTACATGATGTTTCAAACATGTCATTTTATTTTATTTTAGTTTGCTACTTAACTTAAGTTCTTTTGTAAACTTGAGCGACCTTGTTTTGAGTCGGAAATATTTTCATACCCTTAATTAATAAGTGTTTAATTTGGTGATTAACACGAATATGAACTTTTTACTCACTCGAGCTCCTTTATATTTATTAAATAAAATTATTTTATGTAATTCCACATTTCAGGTAGAGGGTCACAAAAGAAGATTTTGAATTTGTTTTAGGTCATGAAAAAAGTTGATTTTGTATTTCATGCTTCTAAATGGGCAAACAAATATGTTTAGATTGAATATTGAAAATGAATGAATATGTTGAAGTCCATTGAAAGCAACATAGCTTATGGTAAGAACCCCTCTCTGATTTTTCTTGTATCTATTTCTCTTATACGTTTTAATTTTCTTTTCTGTTATTCTTTCTTTTTTTTTTATTTACTTTTTACCACTTTTCCCCCTTTTTCTTATTTTTGTATTACTTTTTTCACCGTACCCATCTCACTTCTCGTAAAAAATTGAGACAACCGTTATTCTTAGAAGTTTGATTCAAGTTTTTTTTTTTTCCTGTTAATTTTGTACCTTTGATACATCACATATTTAGTATAACAAAATAACATTAAAAACACGATAAATGATTACTTTACTTTTGTCCTGCAATTTATAAACGGGTGATAATTTAATTCATGAAAGAACAAAAATTCTAACTTAATTATTTTAATGCGTAAAAAGTGCTATAATTTTGTTCAATCCTTAATTTTCTGAGACTATTTTGTCATTAATATGTAATGTTTAAAGACCAATTGATATCAAATTATATTTTTAACACCAACTTAACGTACGTTAAGTTATAGAATTTATACATTAATTTATTATTAAATAATATGCCTAACGTAATTATCACATTTTTTAAGATATAACATTTAGAAAAATATGTGATTTATATACTCAAATTTTAAGATATAAGAGACAACAAGAGAAAGAAATAAAATACAGAGAAAATAAAAATATGATCAGTTATATAATGTAATTGAAAAGAACAATGAAACAGAATAGAGGTAAAAAATACTAACACGAATATTATTGTAATATTTAAGATTGCTTGTCTTATGATATCTTTTAACACACTTTTTGTTAAATCTTTTTGGGTGTGGTACATGTGTTGTTTGTTTGCACTAGCTAGAGACGTGAGTACTGTTGCTTATTTGATAATGACCTTAATGCATAACACTTGGCCATTGTTGTTCCTATTCCAATGTCCTCAAAGCAGAATGCAAATGGAGCTGATTAATCTTGAAGCCAGCATGGACGACATTTAGCAATCATGCATATTAGATTTAGATACTCTGCCAATAGTGTTAGTGTCGTCCACCCAATTTAAAATTTACAACTTCTATATTCTTGATAATTTAGAAAGTGGCTAAGTAATGACCAATCACAACAAAAACCAAAGTTTTATTCCTTGTCTTTTAATTCTAAGCTTGAAAAATAAAATAAAAATATTTAATGAGAAGTAGTCAATTATATTAATTATTCATTAATTCATATAGGGAATTAGTGACCTCAATCCGAAACAAATATGTGCTTTGATATTAAGCACCTTACTCTAAATGGACGTGAGATAAGTGCCTTGGTTACTTTGCATAGTGTACATGCGTTCGGCCATGCAATAAATGAATGAAACCTTGTCAGTAAAATGATTTGCTTTAAAATTATTAAGGGGTCAAGTTTAATTAGTTAAACATGATATGTAAATTATTATAATTCTTTAATATTTATCTTCAATTTTTAAGAATAAAAAAAATGATACACAATTAATTAAGTTAAGCAAGCGCATACACATATACATATATACATTCTTTGTTATTTTAAGGAAAGAAAATGAGAGGATTGGTGATGCAGTCCAAGCGATGGCGGTGACAATAGAGTCCCGCGACAACGGAGGGAAGCCAGGCCAAAAAAACCCTAAGGATATAATCAGTGTCATTAATGACAAAGAGGGGGCCCTTCATGGTGATTTTTTTTATCGACAAAAACAAAGCAATATATTTTTACCAGAATAACGGTTACATAATGGCACCAGAAGTACCCAAGTACACAATATACTAACCATGCTACTCCCCAAAAGTCCCTGTTGCAAATATATCACTGGTTATAGTGAAAGAAACTATACCCAGAGGCAAATTATTTCAACAAAAAATAATACCCCCCCAATGTACGACCCAGTATCATTGTACCATATGTGCTATGCATAAGATTCATATATGTTCTAAATTCCCCTATACCCTCCAAAAAATACTATATATTGGCCTTATAATTATTCATCTCACCTACCTCTCTCCATACAACAAATTATATACCTAAAATGCAGGCTCCGGTGTTGAGGGACCACTGTGCGAAGGAGTAACAAAATGAATCATCATAAGCTTTGATCCAACTCCTTGAATGAAATAGTACCCCCTGCAGCAAATTTTGTAAGTGAAATTCATAATTGTTGAAAGTGATGTCATTTCTAGTTTTCCAGATCATCCATACCACCGCGCACCACAAGACCTTCCATCTGATTTGCTTACTCCGATTGACTCCCACAAGATGATGTTGACAAAAATGGTCGCTGATAGAATGAGGTAGCACCACAGACAAATTTATCCAGCCATAACAAGCATTCCAAACTTCTGTGGTAACCGGATAGGGCTCTATGTGACAGTTCCTGGATAGGGCTCTATGTGACAGTTCCTGGATATTAAACTTATTAGAGGTAGTGATTGAAGTCCTTCAGACAGCTTACTCTAATCATAATCCCCTCCTGCTTCCTTGTGGTGGCTTCCCCAATCTCGTGGCAAGAGGCCCTTTAGATTCATTGCTACATGGTGCACCCATGCGGACTATCAGCATGTTGTCTGTAATGCTTGGCACATATTGTTAGTTTTTTCATGTATCCCATGTCTTTAGAACAACCGTATGCAGTTTGTTATCTGAATATTTAGTTAGGATATTGAATTGTTGTCATGTGAAAAATCTATTTCTGATGTAGTCCATATTCTGTCCAGGTTCAACTCTAATATTTGAAAAACTGTTGTAACCACTATCCTACAATTATCTTCCATATCCCATTGCACACTTGAGTTTGTTGATGACCATAGCTCTATATAAAGTGTGTGTTGTTGCTCTGATAGGTCACCGAATCCGCTCCTCCTTTCATATACTAACATCATCGAGTACGAGTGAGCAAGGGTTTGAAACAACAATCAGTTACGAAATTGTCGTGGAGCAAAACCGTCACCCCCCACAAACGTTCAGAACAACAGTAGCAATGGCTGGAGGTTGGTCATGTCTCCTTTAGATTCTGCTGAGCGTTTAGATCCTTTTCGTTTTTATTAAATTTGGTATCAGAGCTTGTTTGTACCTCTGTCTTGTTTGTTGGGTCGTTCCTATTGTGCATTTATGGAATTTATTTTTTGAGTATATGGGTGTTGTGCTTTTAGCCTCCTTAATTCGAAATAACATCAAAATTAGGAATAATATGATTTTTCTAATTTTTTTGTGATTTAAAACGTGTTTTTGGGTGTCCAAAATGCATATAATGGTGTTGATTTTGGTAACCGGGTTCGTGGGTATTAATCGGATCTTTATGACCCGGCTGGAGGTTGAAGACGCACATGCACGTGCTTTGTTTACTGATATGAAATTGTTAATAGATATTATTTTATGAGAATATTAAACAAAGCAAGTGACTTGATCCAATGGTTGATGTGTTTTATATTACCTCATAATTGCGGGCTCGAATCTCACTTGTAGCCTTTTAATTGCATGTTTTCCTTTTTAATAAATAAAAAGAAACACATAAATGGAAACGCCTTCAGCCAGTCTCAAACCCTTGCCCTGAAGCATGCAATACGTAATGATAAATCATTTATGTACAAGTTATTTAAAAATTAACATGCAATATTATGTTAAATATTGGTATGCGGATTTGATCCTTTAAAGTTTATTACATGTTGAATGGATATACATACAATATTATTTTGAATTGGTATGATTGTTATACATGTAAATTTTATGATTTAATATTGAGCACATTTGTATTATTAAGTATGTTATGCAAATATTATTTTTAAATGTTAAGTGATTAATATAATTTTATTAAATTAGAGAGTAACCACAACATCTTTAATTGAGTGAAACTATATGCTAAATTTATAATCACATTAGAAATATTAATTGTGATTAATCATATGTAATGTGATGAAATCTACCCACAAGAATTTTGTTGTATTTGTATGATTAATTAGGATAAAATATTAGATTATATTTCTTAATTTTCCCATAGGAATTAAGGAAAAGAACATGATTTTATAGTTTTATCATAAAGTTGCATTATGAATCTAATTGGGTAGGACTTTAACCCGCAGGCAAGTTTTGTGTCACTAGATTCATATATTAAGACATGATTTGCATTGGCAAAACATGACATTTGTTTAGTCTCAAATTTGCTTAATGAGCATGTGTGTTTGTTTGTAGTTTCACAATCTATGAATATTTCTTGTGACCTTCCCATATTGAAAGGTGATAATTATAAGGTTTGGAAGGAGAGAATTCTCCTTCATTTAGGTTGGATGAATATTGACTATGCTATAAGGAAGGATGAGCCATCGATTATTGCTGAAACTAGCGAACCTAATGTCGTTGACCTTTATGAAAGGTGGGAGAGATCTAATTGTCTCTCCGTTATGTTCATAAAAATCAACACATCCGCTAGTATCTAGGGTTCAGTTGACCAGCATGATAAAGTCAGAGATCTATGCACGTTTCTTTTGAGTTATTCAAGCAATGCTACGTATAATTCTATGCATGTTTCTTTTGAGTTATTCAAGCAAGGGTTGAAAACCAAGTTTGCGACATATACGCGTTTGGAGATGTCTGTCTGAAGTAAGAACTTATAATTCACAAGAGAAGAAACTAGACCCTAGGATTATTACTGGGTATTTCATTGGATATGCTGAAAAGTTTAAAGGGTATAGGTTCTATTGTCCATCCCACAACACTAGGATTGTAGAATCAAAGAATACAAAGTTTCTTCAGAATGACTTGGTCAGTGGGAGTGATCAATTTCATAATATTTCTTCTGAAAGGGATCACTATAAAACTAAACCTTCTGGAATGGAAGTTTCTTGATAATGACTTGATTAATAATAATAATAATAATGTAATTATTATATATTATCACGTAAATTTGGATGTTATGGCTTTTTCTGTACTCTTTCTCAATTTTTATCCATTTAGATTTTTAAACCAAAATTCACACAATACTCTCTTTCCCTTTCTCTTGGTCTTCCATTTTACACTTCTTCTTTCTCTTCTTTTTTACTGTTCTTACTAACTATTGCTCACATTTCTTATTCCTATGATTTGCATGATTCGTGTTTCAATTATAAATAAGTGTATATTATTATTTTCAAATTCATTATTAATTTTCTCTTTTAAAATATTTAATTATTGACACTTTATTCCTTTAATTTTATTCAGTTTCAATTCTTTCTCTATGGTAAGTTTTTTCTTATATCTTTTTCAATTTTTTTGAATGTTTTTTTTACACAATTTGTTTAATATTTAGTATTGAATATTTATTTGTTATTGTTATTTTACATTTTCTTTACTTTCAACCTATTATTATTTCCAATTTGATTGTTATTATTTTCATTTTAAATATCTAATTACTGACATTTTTTTTATTCAGCTTCAATGGAGCAAATGCATTCACCTTTTTTATTCTTTTTATAATGTAAGGTTTAATTTATATTTTTTCTCCTCTTTTAATTTATATATATATATATATATATATATATATATATATATATATAGTTTTCTTTAATGGTAATATTTCTTTCTTTTCTTTCTTTTATTTTTTCATATGATTTTTCCTTACATTATTTTTCATTTGATTTACATTTTTTTCTAAGATGAGATTATATGGGTTGTCTTTTTTCTAATTTAACTTTTTTTTTTGCAGGTGCGTAAAAGGATTCAAAGGAAATAAAATAAAAATAAAAAATAAGAACAATTCTATCATACCAGAAAAATAACTTACTCAATCAAACTAGGCTTCTTAAATTTTAATTATATAGTATTTTGACTAAAATCATATTAAATCAAATTCTGATTAAAATGATTCATATCCAAAATATTACAGTTAAATTATAAAGCTTATATAATTAACAAAAATAATAAAAAATAATTTTCATGTAAATTATCCAAAATTTTAAATTAATATTTTTACATTTTTAATCTAATTACAAAAATAGCTTCAATAACAGAAAACTCTTTCGTGTTCATGTAAAAAAAATAAAAAAATTCAATCCATTAATTTTATAAAATGAAGACAGTAAAAGTATATAGAAAATATGTATAAAAGGAACAAAACTAAGAAATTGTGAATCAAAATTATTGACCACCTCCATTGCTACTTCGTTGTCATTGTATAAATATGTATTTAATGTATTAAGTAAAAGCATAACTAAAATTGATGTTAAGACAACTTAGTCACATTCTCAATTTGAAAATGTATTTTTTCCAATTTTTATTCTCCAAGTCCTGTATCATTGTCCTTTTATATATATATATATATATAAATCTGAAATACATGATTTCTCTATTAATAGTAATTATTTAAAATTTTAAAAAAATTATTATCAATTTGCCACTACATGACAAATTTTTTTAATATTAATCTATTACTTTATTTTTACACACTTCATAAAAATAAATAAATAAATTATCACAACTTTAGTAATATAAATTATTATTTTTAATTAAATAATAAGAAATGATAGATTAAAAATTATAATAATATAAAAATATATATTATGAAGTTTAAACTTAATATCTGTGTCAGACAAGGGGTTTTACGCTAATAATATAAATAAAATAGTTTCTAAATGATTATATATATATATATATATATATATATATATATATATATTAAGATGAACGGTCCTATGTTGTGAGAGAAAAATATTTTCTCCTAATGGCTAATACTACACATTGAATAATTAGTAACTTTTTTTTTCAAAATATTTTTAGTGATGATAACAAATAAAAATAATTAGTAGTAAAAATGTAATATTTTAAAACCTATAGCTTTAGGGCACGTTTGAAGCCCAAATAATCGAAAGCATCACTTTCCTAACATACATAAGCTAAATTACTAAAGGCAACATCCTGTTTTTTTCTTCTTTTTTTTTTTGGCAGAGGCAAAATCCTTTCTATTCTTTTCTTTTTTCGACAAAAAAATAAAATACTTAGTGCCTAGCTAGCCTTACGACGTGACCCAATAATTCTTTAACAATCAACCAGGTGATCCCTTATTTTTAATTTTCTCTTCTTCCTTTTTAGTAGAAAAGCAGACCCTACCACATATCTGGATAATACTACTCATATCGCAATCGCACTTCTCATAATTAAAATAAAACAAATAAACAAATAAAACTTATCTTTTTATAACTAGGCAACAACAGCTTAACTTTAATTCGTACCCCATGGACGCCAACTGGATTTGCCCTATCTTTTAATTAAAACATAATGCTTATGATTCACACACAAAGTTCATACAATGCAACATAACAATTTGGTTCAATTCATCTTGGCATATTGCCAATTAATTCAATAAAAAAATATATATGTTAGGGCAGCTTATCATGTTCCTCCAATTTTCATAAGTCTTCGTAACAGAAAATGCAACCAAAAAAATATTATTTATTTCTATTTGATGTTTATACCAATTATAAAAAGTTGTTTGTATTTTTATTTATTTTTACTATTAAACATTTGTATAAGAAGTAGTAAGAATAATAAAAGACCACTTTAAAACTAAAAAAATAATCAAATAATATTGAATTAAAGAATTTCAATTGACCGCCATTAAAGGCATGCATGAATCTTCCCTTGTGAAGTACAACGGACAAACATGATTCTTTCCAAATATAATTTGTTCAGACATATTCCCAAATACATGGTTGACATGACACGTCTTTCTCGAGAATTGATGATTTTATCTTACATACCTTGTCAAGTAAAAGAAATGTTTATTTCTCGCTATAAATAAATATTCACAAATTTTAATAAGCCTCAACTATATATAATGTTAACAAAGGGAGAAGTAGACAAATTGACAGATGGCCCTGTTGAAATTGGAAGCATAGTTTGATTTGAGAGATCGTTTCCAAGTTCTATTTTAATTTTGCTTCATGTTTCCCGAAATTTATGCACGAAAGAGTGAAGATAGATGAGAAAACAGAAAATATTTAAAAAATATTTTTACTGTTGAATTGCTTCTTTTGAAAAAGGAATATGAAATCAGAAAACGTTTCCATGAAAACGTTTTCAGATGGATGTTGGGTATCCAGTTATTCATATTTTATGCAGTTGAAAAACAAAAGATATTCGTATTTTACCGCAACATACAAGTATATGTTTTTTTGTTTTTGTTTTTGTAGTTGTTGAGTACATATAGGTATACGCAGTTTGTTGCATAGTTATTTAAACAAGTATTTTAACATGTTATGTTTAGGAATATTAGAAGAGAATGATATTTTTAGCTATTTTAAGAAAAAATGTATTTGCTTAATTATTGATTTTTTTTTTATATTCTAAAAAAAAAATATAAAAAAATATATATAAAAAAAAAGCATCGGTTTAAATATTATCCCTCAAGTCACACGGTTTAAATATCTTGGGTCTGTAATACAGGATGATGGGGAAATTGAAGGGGATGTGAATCATCGCATTCAAGCAGGATGGATGAAATGGAGAAAAGCATCGGGGTGTTATGTGATGCAAAGGTACCGATCAAGCTAAAGGGAAAGTTTTATCGGACTGCGGTAAGACCGGCGATTTTGTACGGAACAGAATGTTGGGCGGTCAAGAGCCAACATGAGAATAAAGTAGGTGTAGCGGATATGAGGATGTTGCGGTGGATGTGTGGTAAGACTCGACAGGATAAAATTAGAAACGAAACTATTAGAGAGAGGGTTGGAGTAGCGCCTATTGTAGAGAAGATGGTGGAAAATAGACTTAGGTGGTTTGGGCATGTAGAGAGAAGACCGGTAGACTCTGTAGTGAGGAGAGTAGACCAGATGGAGAGAAGACAAACAATTCGAGGCAGAGGAAGACCCAAAAAGACTATAAGAGAGGTTATAAAAAAGGATCTCGAAATTAATGGTTTGGATAGAAGTATGGTACTTGATAGAACATTATGGCGGAAGTTGATCCATGTAGCCGACCCCACCTAGTGGGATAAGGCGTTGTTGTTGTTGTATTGATTTTTTTTTTATATTCTAAGGAATATTTAAAATATATGTTTGATTTATATTATTTTTTTAGAAATATATGTTATATTATCAAAATATCTTTTTTGTATTAAAAAAATTATTATATTTTTTTTTATCAACAATCAATTATATCATGAATTGATCCTACATGACAGCCAATGTCTTGCATAATTCAAATGTACATATATGAAATTAAATTCAAACTTAAAACACAATGAAAATGTTGTGCATGTTGTGTAATTTTCACCTAATAGATAGGAAATAAATTAAGAAGAATCATAAAAGATGTAAAGTGGAATTTTGATTTACAGAGTAGTGCAGGAATAAAAAAATTGATAGGTAAGTAGAGAAGTAGCATGATAGTGGATATTAATAGGAGTATAGAATAATTTTTTACACAATAAATCATATTTTCAGTAGGAATTCACATTCTCACATTCCATGTAAATCAAATCGATACAAAAATAAAATGAGCATGTGAATCTCATTTTTTCTGAGAATAAAAAATATAAAATCTTTTACCTTCTAGCAAACATGGAAAAACATATTTCCATCTCCATATTTCTTGGAATCTAACAAGATTAATATTTGACTTAAATAAAATTTTGGTTCTTCTTCTTTAAACAAGCTCTAATTTTGATTCTCTATTTAAAAAAAACCCACACCTCTTATTTCAAAATACAAACACTTAGTTCTCATTTTTTAAAAAATCTGTAATTTTGGTTTTCATATTTTAAAAAAAATCATAATTTTAGTTTAATCTTTAATTTTGTCACGTTTTATTTGTTTTATTTCTTGCTCTGTAATTAATTAAATAATTTTTTATAATATCTCGAATAAATATGTTAGGTTTAACATTCAATTGAACTAAAAGAAAAAAAACATAGATAAAATTAAAAATTTGATCAAAATTATGAATTTTTTAAAATATGAAAACTAAATGTCTCTATTTTAAAATGAAAGAACTAAAATCATAATTTTTTTTAAAATTAAGAGAATTAAATGTCTCAAATTTAAAATAGAGGTACCCAAATTATAAATAGAATAAATTAAGAAATCAAAGTTACATATAAACCTAGATATTTATTTTATGTGTATACTTATATTTTTAGTTAAAAGGTGGTCAATATTGCTGTACTTTTATATTGACGATTCAAAATTTAAAAGAAACAAGGATTTAATATTCCTAACTTTAAAAAGCATGATACGAGATGAAATTCACATTTTTTTAAATATGAAGATGAAATTCACATTTTTTTAAATATGAAGATGAAATTGTCGATATATAAGTATAAGGACTACGATTATTTTGTCGGACTCAAGCAATTAATTAAAATTCTTAATAAATAAATATTTGGAAACATATAAATTATATGTTTTGATTTATAATAAACAATTATATGTGATTGGATATTATTTTTAACTATTAATATTTTTTGATAAAAAGTATTAAAATTCAAATTAAAAATAAAGATAAAAGGGTAGATCAAGAGAGATAAAAGCATAAGAAAATTCCGAAAAATAAAATAAAATCTCATTTAAGAAAAATGTGTATTATATATCTTTCATTGTCCAGATGATAATTTATTGTGTATAATTGGTTCTTAAAAATCAGTCTGGTTCAAAACAATTATTTTAGTACACACGTAGACAAATAACCTACATGCGTGCTGCACGCGAATTCACCACACAACATACCGTGTATCAGGGTATAGATTCTCTTTTAAAGAAAATCTTGTAACAATAATGTGAAAACTAACGAACCCGCGTATCTACATGAAATTCATGTATTCTCATATCAGCATCAGGTCCCTTGTAACTAAGTCTATGTCTATGATTTGTTGGATCACATTCAAAGTGGTCTCTTACTTTTTCCCTTTCTAAAATCAGAACAAATCGCACCTCACAAGTCACAAGTCACCAGAACACGCACTCGTTCCTTTGCTTTAGGCCAAAGTTGAGCACAAAAGAATATAAAGATGCTCAGAATAAAGGGGTGATTAGAAACTACAAGATATATGAGAATTCAGCAAAGCATCGATCATGTGATGATGCTTCATTCTTTGCTTGTAACATAACCAACTCTATTCATAATGATTCTTCTTAATTTCAGGCTTGACTGTGTCATGATTTTCCCATATTCTCAAAATAAAAACTGAACAACATTTCACTGTACCCTTTTCAAATATTTTAAGGCTAAAGCCTTAAAGTTCTACAAAAGGGAACAAAATGGGGCTTAGGATTGACCCAAGTGCTGTTTTTCTGCATCTATGGCCATTCACAGAATGAGGAGCAATTTGAGTTTTGGTGTTGATGTTTAGTTAACTAGTTGTGCTAGGAGAAAACTGGTTTTTAGCATCCGGCTGTGTGGTTTTCAATCTTTATCATCTCTAGAGTGGTCTAAGTTCGAATCTTTTGTGCTTGAGGGGCTGAAAGCAAGATGAGTTTATAGTGGAGGGTTTTAAAGATCTCAGTGGAGGAGCAATGGAACCTCCAACAGGATTTTGGGCATCAATATGGAACTTTGTTTGCTTTCTGCCGTTTTTCGTTGGTCTTTGGCTTCTTGGCAACATCAAAGGTGAATGCCAATTACTATGGTTTCATTTTTCTTGTTATCTGAGCTGCTTTTTAGTATGCTTTGATTGAGAAACACAAGTTGAACTTCAGAAATGGAATTTCTAGCTGATCACTTTTCAAACTGTCGTACTGCAATGGAACATCTATATATGCATTTTTTTAATTACAAGTTCTTTTATATAATTATTCATCTTAATGTAAAATTTATTAGGCCATCTTTTCCTTTGACAATGGTGGAGTGAACATTGGTATGTAATCTAGCATGTGTTCAATTTTGAAAGATATTTGTTGGAGATTTACTCATTTTAATTAGCTGGTGACAAATACATATTTCCATCCATGATTGTGTGTTATTAATAAGGCAAAACAATTAAAATTTGTTTGTTTTGTGGATGATCAATCTTGTAGGTTTGAACATTAAGCACAACAAAATTTTAAGTTTTTGAAAATTAAAAAAAGATAAAGAAAGGAAAACTATTTAAATGACATAACAAACAAGTATGTGGTATTTTAAATTTCCAACCATGACTTGGAATTAAACAGTTTACGTTTCCTCTGCTGAATATGTAATAGCTGCTTTGGTTATTCTCTCTGTTTCTCTCTCTCTCTTAACTTTGATCATTGCCTACTTATTGTTCCTATCATACTAGAATAGAGCTAAGTGAAATTTCTGCTTCAGGTTTACAATCAATCAAACTTACTCAAACTGCACTATGACTTCAGGTGTCATTTTTTGCCCGTTGGTATGCTTAGTAATGACAATAGGCAACTCAGCTATCATACATGGTCTTTGGCCCATACATTGTATTTGGACATATTACTGTGTAGTGAGGTGCTTTCCTTGGCTTCAAGTCTCTCAAATTTGATTTTTTCATTTGATTAAGATTTGTAATTGTTTCCTTGTATTGATTTACTTAACTACAGATCTAAAAAATTAGGACCTGCACTGAAGTTTGTTACATGCACATGTATACTACCCTTGGTGTTGATTTTATGGCCAGTGGCTGGCATTGTTGGGAGTGTTATAGGTGGAGCTGCCTATGGATTTTTTGCACCAATATTTGCTACTTTTGAAGCTGTAGAGGGAGGAAAAGAGAACAAACTTTTCCACTGTTTTATTGTATGTTTCATCTTTGTGGTTATTAAAATCCTTGTTATTTTTGTCCTGCTGTTGTTACTCAATACAGAATTTCATATTTTATCCTCAGGATGGAACATGGAGCACCATTAGAAAGACCTTCGATATTGTCAAGGATGTGAAAAATGAATGCTATGATTCTTATTTCTCGTTTATGGATGATCTACTACAACTGAACGGGAAATATTATGAGATCAGGTTTTGTGTCATTATATTTCTGTTTCATTTTTGTTATACCATTGTATCATTTTTGGAATTTGTTTTTTATATAATCCAATTTTTCTGTTTTTGGGTAACCAAGTGGGGAGTAAGTGGTATTATGCTCATGTTTTGGCCTAAATGAATGCTATAAATGGTGATTTTAATCATTCATCGTATGCATATCAAATATCACTATGGCAAAGTCAAAGTAGATTGCCATATAAAATATTGACAGAAGGCATTATTACCGGGTAGCATCTTTAAATGGCAATTCTCATGGGATAAGCAGTTCCAATTAACAAGTAAAATCTGATGTATGGAAACTTTAGTTACCAGCATGATTCATTGTTAATTTTACTGCCTAAATTTCCTTTCTTACTAATTTAGCTAAGAAGGTGAAACTAAATTGTTTTTCTTTCATTCTTTCTTTTGCATTTTTTGTTTTTTTTAGTTGTGTTTGGTCTATGCTAGATTTAACAAATGATTATCCAACTAGTGAGCTGACTTGCATTGGCAGATTTTGGGAACTTCAAAGCAAAAACAAAAAATTGTGGCTATAAAAATGTCTTCTAGTTAGATTAACACATGAATAATGGGATTCCATATTTTAATTGAAATTTCAATGATGTTTCTTTTATCTGTTTCAATGCAGGCTGCGATATCTTCCTGGTGCTATTGTGGCTGCGGTTCTTGGGATCATTATTGACATGCCTGTTATATCAGTTGTTGCCATATTTAAAGGCCCTTACATGCTTTTCAAAGGGTGGAAGCGTTTGTTTCATGATCTCATGGGTCGTGAAGGCCCTTTCTTGGAGACAATATGTGTGCCTTTTGCTGGCCTTGCTATTGTTCTGTGGCCACTGGCTGTTGTTGGGGCAGTTCTGGCATCTGTGTTAGCCAGTTTCGTTCTTGGTGGATATGCAGGTTTTATTACTTATCAGGTCAATCCTTTTACAAGTTTTAAGTCTCTATTGATACTATTGGTACTAATTTATTGTAGCCTGTTATGCTATGCTTAGGTTAGTGTAAGACAATAATTTTCTAATGACTGACACATGTATAAGTTTGGTGGGGAGACTTTAGTTGGTTTCTTTTCATGTATGTCATTGCTTTTATATCCTTTTGTTATGCATTCTGCATTAGAGAGAATTATGCTCAAGCTAGATAGGACCTTTATGGGTGGCAAAATTCTCCCTCCGAGTATTTAACGCAACTACATATTCAAGGCAAAAACTCAAGACTACTGGTTAAATTGAAACAATCCCATGCCAGTTGATCCACACACTCAGCAGTTTCAAGATCTTTTAAGGCTTAGACAGTCTTCACCTTATGAGTTAAGTTTGTGGAGTTGAGTTAGGTTGTAAGCTTAAAATCTAAAATTGTATCAAATCTTATCCTAGATCCAATCAGTATTTATTTGTTTTAGTTGTCTGTTCTTAGGAGGGTGCCGACTCCCACATGGATTAGAGATATGATTAATGTAGTTCTTCTAAGGCTTGGCAGTCCTCACCCTACAATGCTGTTTTATAGGGTTGAGTCCCCTAAACCGAAATTCTAAGAGATGAATTGTAGGAAATCTGGGGATTAGAATAAAAAATATTTCTTGTATGCTCACATGGTCACATCCTCTGCCAACCTTAGATCCTCTACTTAAATCTGGATTTTAAGCAGCCTACTTTGTAATGTTTTCTATGCCCAAATTCTTAAATATGCTATCTATGGCACTGATGAATAATACCTCATTCATGGTATTAAACTTGAATGAGTCATGGTATAAACAACAATAAGAACCAAGCCTTTTTTAAACTTTGGACGATGCATCGGTTTCTCCTAGGCATTACATGTTTATTTTGTTCTTTGAAATGCAGGAATCCTCTTTCTTGTTTGGCCTGGGGTACATTGTTGCAGCTGTGTCCCTTTATGATGAATACAGCAATGATATTCTTGACATGAAAGAAGGATCCTGCTTCCCAAGGTTTCATTCAGCCATGCTTTCTAATACTAGTTTGTTACTGTGACTTTGCAGTTAATATTGCTCTTGACTTGTGTTTGATAGGCCTCGATATCGAAAAATTACTGAATTGAAATTGTCAAGGACACCTTCTCGTTCAATTTCCCTCCCAAAAACAAAGTCCTTAACAAAGACACTTTCTCATGCATATTCACTGAAAGATAATATACCCGAGTTCAAACCATTTGAGGTATTCTCTTTGATATGTCCACTGAGGCATGCCATTGACTCAAATGTTACTTTTTGAGTTCATGTTTTGCATTAGGCTTTAGGAGCTATACTAAATAAATGTTGTTCATGACTTGTGACTTGTGTAGCTGTTGGATGGCTTGTTCAAGGAATGTCATCAGCTTGGAGAATCACTGGTTTCTGAAGGGGTGATAACACATGAAGACATACAAGAAGCAAAGTCAGGTAAAGGGAGTAGAGTCATTAGAATTGGTTTGCCAGCATATTGCCTTCTCCAAGTACTCTTGCGTTCTGCAAAAGCCAATTCCCCTGGTATATTGATAAGTAAGTGATCACTTGTTGCAGAACTAGTTGTAATTTCCTTCTTCCCTCTAATTATTATATAGAATAAATAATAGGTTTAAATATGTTTATGATCCCTAATATATTAAAACTTTTATATTAAGTGATGATGTGACACCATTGTAACTATTGATAAGGTTAGAAGGATCAATTTGTAAGTTGATATATCATCATTTAATTAATACTAGGGACTCAACCAAAATTTTAATATATCGAAAATTTAAAACAATGAAAAAAATTTATTAGGAATCTAGAACAAAATTGAGAGCTTAAACATATTTAAGCCTAAATAATATATGCGTACGCTGTTGACTTTTACAATAATTATCTTTAAATTATACCAAAGATGATTTTTCACTAATTGACAATGTAAAAAAGTTTAGGCTTAAATATATTTTTAATCTCTAATAAATATTCGATTTTTGTATTTGCTTTTAATAAGTTTTTGCTTTGCATTGAATTTCTAATAAGATAACAATTTTGTTTTTGATTCTTGACACTTATTTTTAGTCCCTTATAAGTTAGTGAATATTATATTTGTTTTATGATAAAATTTTTCTATTTGTTATTAGTCAAGAATAAAAAAAAAAATTACTAATTTATTATGGAGCAAACACAAAATTCACTAATTTATCGTAAACAAAAACAAAATATCAAGGACTAAAAACAAAAAATGTTATTTTATTACAGATTTAATGCAAAACAAAAATTGATTAGAGAAAAAACACAAATCAAATATTTATTAGGGATTTAAAACATATTTAAGAAAAAAGTTTATACCAAGAGTGCATGTTTTTTTAAACATAAATATATGACTATAAATGACTAGGTAGCATTCACCCTTGATTCATGTATTGTTATTATATGACAATCTTACAAAAGTCAGCATTTTCTTTTTCTTTTCTCGTCTCTCTACTCTGCCCCTTTTGCTTCTGTATTTCATGATCAATTGCTTTAATTCATCTTGAAGATATCATTAGGCTTACACTTCCTCCATGTAGGTGAAGATACTGAACTAACTACCTCAAACAAACCGAAGGAACAATTTTTTGAATGGTTTCTTAATCCCCTTTTAATCATTAAAGAACAAATCAAAGCTGAAAATCTTAATCCGTCAGAAGAGAATTACTTTGGCAAATTAGTCCTCTTCAATGGTGATCCTGAGAGGATAAAAAAATCATTTATTGGCGCAGCCCCTGAATCTGACCGCAAACGTGCTGAACTTGATGCATTGGCAAGGAGGTATACATTTCAAACCAAATCAAATTATCTGTTTTTAATAATTTTTGTACTAATTTTTCACTAAGGAATTTTTCCCTCTCATTTTTGTCTTCATATCTATAACAAAGGCTTCAAGGGATCACCAAATTCATCACAAGGTTCCCTACCTACAAGAGGCGTTTTGATGTTATCTTAAACACATTATCTGATGAGCTTTCTGAGAAGCATGGAACTACCAAAATAATTAGATCAAAGAGTGCTTTTCCTCGGATTTTAAGTTTGAAATGCCAAACACCTAAATCTAATGATTCTGATCAAGAGTCTAAACATACAATAATAGATTTGGAAACTTCATCATAGGAACATCATGGTATATTGTCACATAATTTTATCTTGAAAAGCAAGTGCAAATCATTACTTTGTCTGCTTTTGTTATAGTGTCATACTGATAATTAATACTGACCCTGCCTGTTTGTTCTACACCCTACACTTATTCACGGAAATGACAGAGAAAAAATATCAACAATATGTGTGTATATGCCATTATTCAAGCAAAATGTAATTTCCTTTTCACTTATGAGATCAATTATTCTATTGAGAAAGGTACCAATACATGAAGTGAACATTCTCCACGTGCTTTATATTCTTGAAATGCAATAAATGTAGCACCTTAAAACATTGTTTTTGGCAAATTATAATTCCCAATATACTAATTACCATACAGAGTGTACGAGGTGAATAACCCAATAAACCACCATTACCCATTATCCGTGATTATAGCAATTTTCTTCTTCTTTTGCTTCTTGTGTATATTTCTGCTTTGCCCGCCAAATTTCCTATCTGAATTTTTCAACCGAGTTAACTTAATTGAGGATTGGACCCAAATGACCAAGTCAAATTTATTAGCAAAAAACAAAATTTCTAAGTTAAGACGTGTAACTTGTAAATAACTGTAATCACCCCACTACTCCCATTTCTCGTCCAACTCATTCAAATCCTACTTCCCCACTAACATCTATATATAAAAACTAACCCCATTTATCCACATTACAATACAACTACACCGTAACGTGCCAGTTTTACCACAAACTTTTCCACTCTATTTCTTCTCTTGCTTCTCTCCAATGGCTTCTTCTTGTTCCGGTTCACTACTAGTGCTTCCCTTTGTCATTTCCTCGACTCTTCTATGTTTCTCTGTGGCTTCCAATGAGTTCGAAGTTGGTGGCTCAAAAGGGTGGATTGTTCCACCTGCTAACGACACCAACTTCTTCAATGATTGGGCTTCCCAAAACAGGTTTCAGGCTGGTGACACCATTCGTAAGAACTATATCACTCGATCTCTTAAATTCCGCATTCATGATTAATACTAAAGATTTTAAATTGCAGTTATAGCCTTATCGTGATCCTTGATATCACAGAAAATTGCAGACAGCTGTGCTAATGTGATCTTAGAAACTCCAGAATCCTTGATGCGACTGCAATTCCGATCACATACCAATTTATAAAACCTGCAAGAAACAAATTTTTAAGCATGCATGTTTTAAAAAACAGTAGTGCTATTTGTTATAAACTTTTTTAATACTAATTGATCTGCACGATTTTTTTTTAACCAACAAGAAGTAGCATTGATAATGATAGGTAAGGGTTAGACATAATCAGTAGGAGAGAAAAAATTAAAACACCAATCAGATTATCTTAAGAATTTCGTCTTCCTAATATTTAGCACTTCTGTTTAAAAACATGGTACATGTGTTACAGTTTTCATCTTTATCTTTAATATTGTAGAAAACTGCAGACAGATGTTGATGCGGCCGCAATTGTGATTGCTGAAATCTTATGGTTGCGGACCCTTTTTTAAAAAATCTTCACGAAACAAATTTTTCCTAATGAGAAAATTGGTGCATGTGTTAACAAGTGGTTGGCTTTTTTTTCTGTGTGTGCAGGGTTTAAGTACAAGAAGGACTCTGTGATGGAGGTGGGAGAGGGAGATTACACACACTGCAACGCCACACACCCCACACTCTTCTCCAACAATGGCAACACTGTGTTCAAGCTTAACCACTCAGGGACCTTCTACTTCATCAGTGGTGCATCAGGGCACTGTGAGAAGGGTCAGAAGATGATTGTGAGGGTCATGGCTGATGAGTCTCTTTCTCAGCATGCCAAGTCTTCTGGTCACCATGTTCCAGTTTCGCCAATTGGGGTCTCTCAAATGCTCTACCTTCAGTTTGTTTTGACATGTGTTGCTTCTTATGTAGTTTGAAATGCTTAGGAAAATTCAATAGGTGTATTAGCTAGGAATCGAATGTGTTCTTTAATTTGTCCATGTGTTTTTATATAATTATTATGGTTTTGCATAAATCTTGCAAGGTAGTGTAAACTCTATTAAGGTTATTGAACATTATATTATTTTCAACTTGTTTGTTTATTTAATGCTATACTTGAAATGCACCGGATTTGCCTTAAGGGGGCTTGTGTTAATTCGTTACTAATGAACTTTGTAACGGGACGTGAGTATAAAAGTAAAATATGTTTCTGACCATGCAATTTTTGCATTTGTTGTGCAACTGAAAATGAGAAATCAAGCTAGGAATGTTTTTTGTCTTTTGAAATGAAGCATTGGATGTCATGAATGTTTTCAAAACTGATCGTTTGTTGCCAAAAAATAAATCATTTTCATCTTCAACACTTTTTACTACATTAGCTTGAGAGTTAGTGTCATCTTTGATTATATCTCTTAATTTCTTCAAGTCCTTCTTCATTTGTTTATACCTCACTTAAACATGATCATTCTCACTGCAACAGTATCATTGTAGGTTACTCATATCTCCTTGCGGATGCAATTGAGATTTTAATCTTTCTCTTCGCTCATTATGTTTCCTTGAATGATTTCTCCCTTGCTCAGACTCCACCACAGCTATTGCATTGTCTTCATCGTCAACATTTAAAGTTATTATCATTCTCTCATTTTCTCTAAGAGCGGCAGTCACCTCATCCAAATTCAAAATTGATCTTTCCAAAAGCAATGTTTAAACCAAAGCTTTGAAGGACCTTGGTCGTGAGGCCAACAACAATAGCACCTGCTCCTCATCAAAGAGTTTATCATCTAGATTCAACAATTAACTTACTAGCTAATTGAACTTGTTGATGTGGTCATGGAGATCTCCTCCCATCTCCATTTTTAGTTGATACAACTCCATCTTCGGACAAAGGCGATTGGTTAGTGACTTTGACGCATAGATATTCTCTTTGGTGTTGTCTCCTTCAACATGTTGTGTTTTATCTTAGGAGCAAGGGCTAATCGAATCGTGTTCACGACTCTCGTTTGGATCTTAGTCCAGTCAGTTTCATTTATAGAAGTCGGTCTTTCATCTTCTAACGCTTGATCAAGACCATTCATTCAAATAATCTTCATCTAGTAAAATGTAATCTTTCACTTTGCATTTAAGCCACCTAAATCTTAGTGATAAAAATTTAATTTCCAATATGCATACATCTTATCTTTTGGCTTGAAACTCTAGATAACAACGCTGGACTGAATGAATGGAGCAGAATTTTATTCATTTTTTCCTCCAAAAAATGAATGGTAGCAAGAGTTGTTAAAATGAATCATGATATTTTGTTAGAAATTTTATTGCAGTTAGTTGAAGCACTCGAACGAGAATTGCGAATGGAAGAGGAGAACATTGGGCCAAATCATTTTTTTTGGTGAATACGAACCAGAGGATTAACTATCTCTAGTAGATTTATTATGAGCTATATCAGCTCTTAAAGCAGCATAAATACAATCTTGGGCAAATTCAAAAATGTGAAGGCCCTTATCACAGTCTAACGCTTGTTTAGCCATAGTGTGGATCAACTTGAACAATTTTATCTCAGGCTTGACATGAGATTGAGAAACCAATGCATACGCTGACTTCACCGAAAAGGCACCACCAGAAGCTTCTTTCCAGGCAATACGATCAATCAAAATTTGGAGGAGACATATCTAGGATGCTTTGAACAACCTCCAACCGGGTCAGAATAGCACAAAACATGATCATTCAGCATATTGTGCCAAAAACAATGTTGTTAATCCTTCGTTAAAGTGATGGAGTAGTGACACAGATTCATTACAGACATGTCAATATTTCATTGGGCGACATGGCCTGAGAAAGGATTATGGGACAGAGGATTTTCATCCTACATTGGTAATTTAGCCGCATTTGTCCATAATTTGTTGCAACTTTTCAAAACCGCAACCAGCCATCAAGCAAATAAACCGTAACCACTTCAGAATTTAAAACATTGGTCATAGTTATTTTTTTATTTCTTGTATTAGTAAAGATAAGTATAATATATATATAAAGAGGGTACAAGTAATATCCGAATGATTATAAATATGGTTATAAAACTCACCTCAACCAGACTGGTTGGGCTGGGAACCGGACCCATGACCGGGCTGAGTCAGTATTCAGACCAGATATGATGTCATCAAACCAGCTCCAAACTGGCAAAACCTGGTTCTGGTAAAACTAGTTAAATGGAAGCGAAAATTAATATACTTATAAGTTATTTTAATTTATATTTATCTGTTTTATATATGCTCACTAGATTTATTTATATCTGTCTATTTTTATAATTAGTTACTAAAAATAAGAGTTTTCTTAATAATTTAATGATGATACCCAACAAAATAACTTTTAATAATAAATGATTATATAATATTTATAGTTTTATCATGACAATGAATTTAATTTTTGAATATGGACTATGAATTGATCATATTTTGTTAGTTATATTATATATTTTTTAATTTTTAATATATATATACCACGTCAACCAGGCCAATAAGTAGCCAATTGATTCGACCTCTAACCCATTAATGTAGCATATGGATCGGATCAATCATCGGATTGATTTTGATAACACTAATTACAAATGTCCTTATGTAACATATGCTTCTTCCCAAAAGTTTCTCATATGGGGTTACACGAGGAAGAGAATAGGTTAGACCGCCTATAGGAGTCTATGGTCTGGCGTGACCTATTTAATAAAAAAGACTAGACTTAAGCTTTAAAACAAAATTATTTAGTTCAATCAATTTACATATTACATTTATATATTTAATATCCTAATAAATTAATAATCTCATATCATAAACAAAATATTTTAAAACAAATGAACGTAAATTATAACTTCATGTTCGTGAATCACAAATATGTAATATGTGAAGCTGATAATATCTACATGCTAATTTTTTTATTTCCTATGTTTAAGTTTTTGGGAAGAATGTAAAGTTTTTGTTTCCTTTTAATCTTGACATGAACATATGCATAGATAAAAAATAAAAATACCGAAAAGAAAAATAGCATTTATGCATAATTGAAAGACTAATATGAATTGTAAGTTTCACTTTTGGATCAAATACATAAGTATGCTATGTTATTGACTATCATTTCTGTTTGATTATATTGTGCGGAGACATTAACACAGTTATGTTGTTGAAAAAATAATATGAATTGTAAGTTTCACTTTTGGAAAAATTATAGAATTTAGATTTGAATATAAAATAAACTTTTAAATAGATTAATAGGCCAAACTTTTAAAAAAGGTCAGGTCAAACAAAAAACAACCTTTGATAGATAATATATTAGACTTGGACTTTAGTTTTGAAACATCTCATGCCTATTTACCTAGATAATATATTAGACTTGTTACTTTAGTTTTGAAACATGTCATGTCTTGCATTGTTGACTGAATGTTGTGGTCGGGTGTGATGGGATACACCATTGTGTCCCGGTTTCCCTACGACTTCCTATGTTGCATTAGTGTTCTTCTCTTTGGAAGCACACCAACCATATTTTCTCTTTTCTTTCATTTTATTTTCTTTCACCCTCACAATTTTAATTTTTTTTATCCAAAAATAAAATTTTGAAAATAAAAGAATTTCAATTGAAGTATTTAAAATTCTTAGAATTTAAAATTTCTCATAATTGTAAATTTTCTCGTCCAAACACACTCTAAAAGCCTAAAATTATAATCCCCAGAAAATCATTGTGTGCCTAGTAGGCCAATTGGACAAAGCAATAAATATCCCTTTTGACACTCCATAACTATCTTGTCCTCCATCTCAAATGCATGTTCATATTCTCATAAAATCTCATTATGAAAGTGCCACCCACCATCGCCAACATGCACAACATATTCCATCATCCAATTTTTGGCTAATCCCTAGACGAAGAGTATAGAACTTTGATGCAAGCTCAAGGATTAGATATACACTGCACGAATATGTACGAGAACCTTCGTTCCTTGTGCTTTAGCCACGACCATTATGTGAAGCTTATATTCTACAACAATTTGTTTTCATCAAAACAGAGGTATTCAAAGATGCATTTGTTGCGAAAATACCACGTGCACCTAAGGTAGCAAACCATACTGTCTTCCATCTTTCTATACCTTCCTTATCACTAAGGGTCCCCAAATGATTCCTGAAATTAACAGCGGTTGATTCATGTAGCACAGTGGACAAGTTTAACCATTGATAACACCTCAAACACACTCTATACATCCCATCACAAGTTAAAAGAACATTTTGTGCAGATTCATTATTTCTTTTGCAAAAAAGGCACAACATTTCCTCTGATTTGAGCACCATGTTTCTTGACAACAAATTATCCGTAGTTGGCAGCTTCCCCAAAAGTATTCTCTAGGATAACATTATAGCTTTGAATGGGATATTTACCTTCCAAATACTATCCATCACCTCATTAAGTTGACTTACGAACCTCTATGCATATATTGCCTTGTATGCCGAAGAAGTTGGGTATGCGCCTGACCCATCTTGTAACCAATTCCACTCGTCCTCCACATGCTTAGAGCACTTAATATTTTGCAAAATTAAATCCAAAGAATCTCTAAACTGTGCTTCCCAAACAAAAAACTCCTTTCTTCAAGCTAAAACCCAAGACCACCTACCTAATTCCCATCTTCTCACATTTTTCATTAATTCCATTTGTTGTTTGCAATTTTGAAGGAAATCTATCAACTAAGCTCTCATTCCCTCCCTCAACAGTCCATCCAAAACCTTGTCTCCCCTCCATCACCCATTTTTCACTCCTTCATAGAATTGAACCAATTATATTCACACTTCCTCCCATAAACCTTCCTCAAGTCCCCCCCATCATATAGAAGCCTCACTAGGAATCTCACCCCTTCCAAATTTTTCCGCCCCATACTTGGACTTTAGGATATTCACACACAAAGCTTGATTTTGGTGAAGAAACATACCATCTCCATTTAGCAGAAAGAGTGTGATGCAATCCTCCTTAGGAAAAGACTAGTCTCTGGAGCCATGAGCAAAAGGCTCTAAGAGGATTGGACTAGAGCTGTTGAAGAAGGCCATAGGGTTCTCATCAACAACATGGTAGATTTTTTAGTCCATAGGCCAAGATTGGGTCTAATTTTCTTTGTAAATAATAGAATATGTTTACTTCATTTGGGACTTATATTTTGGTCATTTTAGGTTTGTAGGGTACCCTATAAATTAAGGGTACCCTAGTTGTAACATCCCCTTTTTTGTACACTAATTTGAAAGAAATTGTTATTTGTTAATAAATAGAGTTTTATGGTAAGGGTTTTGTAATTAAATAAATAAAGAAAAATAAGTGTATTAAAATAATAGTTGAGAAAAAAAATAGAAAGGTATTTTATTTATGCATTTGATAACAAATAAAATAGAGTTTGTTTTTATAAAATATTAAAAATAAATACAATAATAGCTTGTGAGTATCCTAGGTATGAATAGCAATATGTTAGGTCAGACGGTAGCTTTTACGACTGACCATCCTCTCAATTTCGTGTTCCCTCTCATCCTCCTCAAAACATTTTCTTTTCCCGCAGCCCACAAAATCTGTCTCAGTAAAACGACGATCTCGGAATCATTCACCGTTGGATCATTGCGAAATTTAATCACATGTTGCACCACTCATTTCCAACCAATCTCACCGTTGGTAATTGCAAAATCGTGTCGGAGCTAAGAGAAATACCCTTCTCACCATAACTCTCTCTTTTCCCGTAGAAACCCAAAACCGTTCTAGTAAAACTATAATCCCGGTTTCGTTAACTGTTGGATTTTTATGAAATTTTGATATGTTGTTAAAAATTCAATTCCTCACATTTATACCGTTGGGATTTATGAGAAAATATTCCTGGAGAGAGAAAAAGGAATCGCAAGAAGACAGTAAAAATGGAGACTTCAATCACTTCTTCGTCTCTATGACGTTTAGGAATTCTATCGGAGCAGTCGGAGGAAAAGCTTGAGGAATCAATAGAGATGCTATTATCGCTATCAGAAGACACATGATCCTGCATAGAGGTAAGGGATGAGTTATTCAAGATTGGGGATTAGTGAGAACATGTGCAGAGATCCTTAGAGTATCAATTAGAATGAATTTTGGGGTGTTTTTACAATTTTTACTTTATCCTTATAATTATAACTATGAGTTATATATAAATTATATATGTTTGATGAATCATTTGATGTCTCAATGAGAAATTTTTGTGAAATTAATATGCTTTTGTGTTGAGTGTGAACCGTAGTATGAATTGATGAAATTAAGTAAGGAGATATTGAGTTTGTATTTTCCCCTTTTCTTGCTTTTTAGTTTTTTTTTTTATAGTTTAAAATTGATATTATATTTGAAATTGAGAAAAGAATTCTAATAGACTATGTGTTGTATTCTTAGATAATATATATATATATATATAAATTCATGTATACTTATATATATGAGAAAGTGTTTTAATTATTTAGAATTGGTACATTGAAAACTTTCTTTAAATTCATGATCAAATATGATATACGTTGCTGGATTTATATATATAGATTTAGTTATATATTTATTTATATTAATATTTTATGTAAATAATGTTGTAGTGTTGTTATTGTGTGATTCCAAAAATTATTCAAGTGTTGGAGTTTGAGAATACTATGTTTAGATTTGAGATACATGTGTATTGAGATGTGTGTATTGAGTTATGAGTTGTGAATTATACAATAACCCGACCAGTGTTGATATTGAGAAAATTGTTTATGCACAGTGTTAAAGAGAATGTGTAGGTCTCCTATTTAGAAACCAGTGTTAAATTGTAGCGCAATGTGTTAAATGTGTTGAAACATGAGTGTGAGGTCGTGGTATTGTGTAATTCACTAGCAATGTTTATAAATGGAATATGTGATAAATTGTGAAATAACATGTTGCTTTGAGATTATAATATTGTTATTGAGATTGAGTATAAGTGTAAAGTTGAACATGTGTTAATTTGTGAGATACGTGTAAACATGTGATGGTGGATTGTGACATTATAAGATGTGAAATTGTGAATGAGTTTTGGTTGTGGATAAGTGTGTAGTTAACACTTGATGTGACATTACTTGTGTTGTAAGCTATGAATTGTACAATAACCCGACCAGTGTTATCTTGAGAAAAGCATTGATGCGCAGTGTTAAAGAGAAAGTGTAAGTTCCTAATTAGGAGCCAGTGTTAAAGAAAAAGTGTAGGTTTCCTATTTAGGAACCAGTTTTAAATCGTAGTGCAATTGTGTTGAACGTGTTTAAAACACGAGCGTGAGGTCGTGGGTATTGTATAATTCATGAGCAGTGTCTGCATGCAAAATTGTTTTAGGGGTTGGACCTGAATCAGGAGGAAGAGGCCCTGACGGACTCTTCGGAGTGTAGGCCTTGGGGGTCTCCGGGTTTGAGTACTCCTTTAAGCCTATGTTGATCCCATATGGTTGGAGCATTCTTGCGAAACATTGTGACCCTGACTGGTCTCCCTATGATCTTACTTAATGAGAGTGACCTGACAAACCCATTGTGTGGTGTGTCTTGTTATGTACTCCTAAGCACCCCAGGGTGGTTTTTCACTGACATGGTACCACATTACATATAGGCTTGAGTCCTAGCATAATTGTCTCATGCACTTGCTAATTGTTTATTATGAATATGATGTGTTACTATGTCTTGATCAGAGTGTGTGATTCTTGTGTGATGTGATTGATGATTGAAAAGTGTGATTGATGGTTGAAAAGTGAGCTTTGAATGACAAAGTGACGGAATTACGTGAGTTATGTGCAAGTGAGTTTTATTTGGTTTATATGATATGTATATCTCGTTGTCTTGTTTCTTTATTAGTTAGGAATGTGATAACTCACTCCCTGTGTGTTATTGGTGTTTGGATCCTGTGATGATCTTGAACTTTGTGTTCGGGGGAGCAGATGACTAGGTGAATTGCTTTAAGGAACCATGTGCTGAAGGACGTTGGGACACAACGCTCTGATAGGATGTGGCATTGGGGTATAGGGTTTTATAGACGGCCTTGTTTGAGCCAAAGTGAATTTATTATTTATTTAGAAAAGTTTTATGATGATTTTAGAAAGGTGAATGTGAGCCTGCTACCCTCTTGAAAGGCTTGTATTTAAATATGTTTTAAAAACTTGAATTAAGTTTAATTTTTTTTATTTCTTTTATTATTAGTACATATATGTGTGAGGTAGAGGGTGTCACACTAGTAGCACCTTGTTCTCAAGGTGAAAGATATAGTTAATTTCATCCAAACTTTACTAATTGGTGTCCTCTAGTGCCAACCCAAGCCACTAGACCAAAATGAGCTTGGTTTGGAGGAATTTTGGAGTGATCCAACTTTGCTTCTAACAAGCCTAGAGGTTCAATCAATGGATTTTTCTCAAAAGCAAAGGTTGGAAACTCATCTTGTTTGGATGGAAAAAGACCTTGGTGTGGCTTCAATACATACTAATGAAAAATTGGATGAAATTTGGAATTAAGGGGTAGGTTGAGGTGATAAACAACTTGGCCAACACATTCGATGATCTGAAAAGGGCCATAAAAGCGCTTAGCAAGCTTGCTGTAAAAACTACAACTGAAAGTTGGCGATAGTGACAGAGCTTGACATAAACCTAGCCCCCACAAAATGATGAATTTGGCCTAATGCGATGGTTTGCTATATGCAAGGCATTGCATAGCAACTTGTTCCTTGGGCAAACATTTCTAAAGTATAGCATGGATTGTCTCCCCGGTAGAGATGAACTCAGCGACAACTTCAACCTGTGACAATCCAAGAGGATAACTGGAAAGAGAGGGAAGAGGTTTACCATAGATGACCTCAAATGGGTAAGACTCATGCTTGATTGGATTGAAGTGTTGTATGACCATTTGGCTAATGTAATGAACTCGGCCCAATGCGATGGTTTGGAATGCACAAAGGAACACAAGTACTATTCCAACACTAAATTCAACACCTCTATTTGTCCATCAAACTCAGGGTGGTACGATGTACTCATGCAATGTTTGGTGCCACAAACATGAAACAACTAATGCCAAAATTAACTATGAAGAGAGAGTCACAATCAAACACTAGACTGTGAGATAGGTCATAAGTTTTATAGGCAATGTCAAAGAACAACAAGGCAACTTTGTAGGTGGTGTAATAAGGGCAAAGTAATCCAAAATGTATTCCCTTGGAGAAGCGATAAACTACCACCAAGATGGTATTATACCCTCGAGAAGAAGGGAGGTCGGTGATGAAATCTAAGGAGAAGTCCTCCCAAATAGCATATGGGACTGGAAGGGGTTGGACAAAACTTGTGGGTCATTTGGTCTCATACTTGACTTATTGACAAGGCATTGAGCAACATATGTTTGAAAGTCCTTGCACATATTAGGCCAGAAGAAATTTTCTTGTAGCCTATGTAAGGTCTTAGCCACACCCATGTGTCCCCTATTGCAGTCTTGTGGAATTCCACCATGGACAGAGTAGTATGGTTGTGCCATAGGATCCTGTTGAATTAGGGATAACAAAGATTGGAACTTTGTGTTGTCTTCCAAGGATTTTCTTAGTTGGTCCAGAAATGTGATGTTGGGCATGGAAAATGTAAAATGCGATGTGTTATTTGGAGTATGAGATAGGGCATATGTGATCATATTGCTAGCACTAGATTTAAGTTGGATGGAGTAGTCATACCCTAACAACTTGGATAGTTAAACTTGTAGTTCAGGTGTCTGAATAACTTATGGCACTAGCTCATGGAGGCTCTTGTGGTTAGTGAGTATGATGAATGGGTGGTTGAGAAATTAGTGTCACCATTTGCAAACTACAATGGTTATGGCATGAAGTTTCCTAACATAAGGAAGATTTTTGATAAAGGGGACAAAAAAATTTACTGAAAAATGTTATAGGGTGGCCTTGTTACATTAGGACAACACTCATAGCAGTCCCAGAGGCACCTGCTAATTGTATAAAGTGCTCATATGAATGCTAATTGTATTGTGTCCATGTAATTGATTATCAGATATGAAACTAGCACATTGAGCACGAAGTGCTTAATAAGACTCACACATCAATTATTGCTGAAATAAGTATTCAAAAATCGAAATGAGATAAGGATGTGAAAATTGATTAATTAATCATTAATCATTTTCCATCCTGGTAAATAATGTATCCTTTAGAAGCATAGTAATCATATTCGCTCAAAGATTACCTTTGGTAGGACTTGTAAAATGCAGGCAAAGGAGGGTAATGCAATTAGGAGGTAATGAGGTATAGTTTCTATGTATCCTGGGATTCAATATTTTATGGGATACACTTTTTTATTCTAATGCCTTGTACCTATATGCATTTTATGCACAAAGAAATCAATGTTCCATGGGCAAACAATAAATGATAAAAGAAATCAATGTTCTATGTGTCTTGGGATTCAATGATCTTTTTCTTTTGCAGACAAGGTTGTGGTTTCCATGTCTTGATCTCTTCTTCACACTATAGTTGATCTGGTGAGTGAGACCAAATTAGACCAAGAGATTAAGTCTTGACTTGCATTTGCAACACAAAAAGTTGTTGAAGTGAATGCCTTAGCCAAGGCATTGTCTAGATAAAAGGATGAGGGACATAAAACCCATTGGAGGCTTTTTGTCACAAACTTGATGTCATTATGTTTCTTATTGCCTTTCCTTTTGCATGTTTTCTTTTTTGCTAATGATATTTGATGTGAACCTGACTAGGAGCGGATCGCTTGATACAGGCTATGGAGATTTGGATGACACCACTTCCAAAGAGGGAAGATAAGTCAGGGTAGACGCCACTTCCAATGAAGGAAGATAAGTCAGGGTAGACGCCACTTCCGGTGAAGGAAGATAAGTCAGGGTAGACGCCACTTCATCGTGGATTCAAGACTAACAAGTGAGTATGAAGTCTTCATCTTTTGTCACCTGCCAAACCCAACAATTATTACAGTTTGACATATAAATTGCTATATGTTGTTTACTATGTGAATAGGATCTCCGATGAAGATTATATCCATTTCATTAAGGAGGAAGTTAGCAATAACAATGTTATAAAGCTCCACAAAGAACTTAACATTGATGTCTTGGTGCATGGAGAGCCCGAGGTAAGGAGATGATGTTTATATTACTAGTAGTTTAATAAAGACTTCTTTCTTAAGTGAGATATGGTTAAAAACTTAATTGTTGAAAAATCATGCCAAATCAGATGAATGATATGGTTGAGTACTTTTGAGAGCAATTAAGGGAATGCTTACTGGCCTTGTTACTATTCTGAACTAGTCCTTGGTTAGAGATGACTCACCAAGGTATGCAAATAATCCTTTATGGCTACCATGCTGGTTTAAATGATTTTTTGCTGGATATCTATTTATTTAACATTATCTATTTGTTTTTAGATTTGAAACATGCTACCATATTGCTTTGGCTATCATGGATGAGGTTGAGGATCTTGAGAAAGTTGGTATTACTGTCATCCAAATTGATTTGAGTTCCTTTATTATTGTGGATTTTTATCCATGCCTTAAAATCACTTGTGCCTGCCAATTGTTTCAATGTGTTTGAACTTTGAAGTGTGTACTTTGCACAACAATAATTGACACCCACATAAAAAAGGGGGCAAAGTCGTAAAAGATAACTAGTATCATCAAATTAGAAATTCTTCAATTGAGAGTAAGAGTTTATTTATAAAATAATACAATTTTATGGACTGATGTTGAAATCCTTTATGTGATTGTAAGAGGAACTTTGATTTTTCTAGCATTCAGATAAGGGGGATTAGTCAACTCTATTGTAAGTTTGTCAGTTCGAGGATAACATGCTTCACTTCAATTTAATGGGTATTGGTTATGAATTATGGTTACTTATAAGGCAATATGAGGATAACTGGTGTCTGAAAGTCTAGGATTTGATTATGTAAAACACTTACATAGTGCTGCTAGTTGTTTTCATGCTCATGGTTAATGATTCCTTTTTCCTCCAAACATCAGTCGTATCAATGATCATTGGCCTTTTTAATAGAGATAAGTCAATGGAGGGAACTACTAGTTAGTGGTTTTGTAGTAGCTAACACATGATTTAATATGATGCTTCTTGTTGTTATTCATCTCAATCAATGCTTTAGAATGAACTTGATCTTTTTCTTACTTGCCAATGCATATGGTTTTCAGTGATTTGTAAAGCATCTACTAGTCTTTGTTTTAACATATCATTATCATATTTCCCATTTTTCGGCAATTCATTAGTCATATGATAGGTACTCGAAGTGGAATTAAATTACTGAACTGAAATGGTATTCTTATGCTTTAGAAACACTGAGGAAGTGCCCTCAGTAGTCAATACAAGGATTTCCTATAAGTTAAAGTAGCAAAAGAAGAATGTAATGATTGAAGACTAGCTCCTTACAGGATGATCAAATTAAAAAGGTTTAAAATAATAAGATAATGACTTTTTTTTTGTTGAGATAGGAATTGTTCCTATACTTAGCATCCCCAAAAGTCTCTGAAATGATATTTGATACATGTTCCAATCCCCTCTCATGCCTATATTTCCCCTCTCTTCTCTCTCGTATGATTCCTTCATGATTCACATTCTCTTCTCCTTTATCTGCTCCTTTACTGCCATTTCTTAAAGCATCTAGTAGTCTTTGCCTAACATATCATCTAGTAATCTTTATGATGCAGGGAAATGGGTATGTGGACCTTACTTGAGAGGTTCTTGCTTCTTGCAAACGCATTAGTAATACTAAATGAGGACCGTTTTCTCTGACCTAAAGGATGGGGCTCATCAGATATTTTAGTTGGCCAGACTAAAACTTTTAAAGTCCAGCTTATAGGTCTCATTTATACAACTTAGTACCTAAGATTTCCTCTTATATTTCCCAACTTTGTCTTCATTATTGTGAAGTTAGTTTCTGGATGATGCTTCACAAGGTGAGAAGTCACTACATATGTATGCTTTAAACATGTATATAGTGCATCGTCGTGATTATTTTTTCAGATGTTAAATTTTACTTCAAACAGAACAAATATTTGTTGTTCAACTCACCTTAAGCTTTTCTTATGTTTGACTAATAAACAAAACGCATAAACATGAATTATATGTTGACATTTTAGACAAACATATTTTTCTAAATAAATAGGTTTAAACTTACCTAGGATAATTGTGAAGTCAATAATCTCAAGTGTATGTTTGATTCAATTTGTTTGGAAAAATAATCACTTATTTTTGTTAGTTTCATGAGAGTGTTCAAAAACAAATGATTTTTTTTTTATAAAAATAGTTTATACCAAACATGCCCTGCTAGCGTGGTAAGCAAACCTTTTCTACCTATGCATTTTTGTCTTCTATGTTCTTTCTCTTATACAGAATGAGGAATATGGTTGTTTATTTTCTTATTAAGAAGAGGTATAATGGATGTATCATGACGTTTAACACTTTTTTTCCTGAATGATGGCAGGTTCCAAGAGTTATCATTAGGTTATTTCAATTTGTTCTTAGCTAGGAAAATTTGACAGTAGTTATCTACCAAAAAAATGATAAAAGTCTATTGTAGAAATATAAATTAAAAGTATCATTTTGAGATATTGATCCATTATATTTTCCTAAAATCATGTTTGCCATTGTGACATATCTAGTCAAAAAATAAGATTCATACAGAAAGTAGTTGCTTGTGATTATACTTTTCCAGAATATACTTTTCAAAGCTAACCATGGAATCATTAATATTATGAGATTGTAAGTAATGTGATATTTCAATGAAAATAATATTTTTAAATATTTTAATTTAAAATTAATATTTTTTTTATAAATTGGTTATGGTTAGTCCATGTAAAAATAGACTAAATATTAAAAAAATTACAACAAAAATATTGGTTGGTCTAAAACCAATGTAGAAAGTGTCTTTACAATATTATGTTATAAAGACACTTTATACATCGTTTTTGGCTATAACCGATATCGTAAACACATTTAACATTGGTTTTTTCATAGCCAATGTAGAAAGCGCTTCAGAATACAAAATTTTTGCCTTATTTCTACATCGATTTCAACTAGAACTGATGTAGAAAGAGATTTTTAACATCGATTTTTAAAATTGATGTTGAAAATGCCTACTTTCAACGACAACCGTTTCAACATTGGTTATTGAAGCGATGTTGAAACTCCTCTAGAACTGATGTTAAAACCATTTTATGTAGTAGTGTTTCGAGATGAGTTACCAATTTTCAACTCACATGTTCCTCTATCTTAGTTGTAGAAGCTTAGAATTACATTAATTGTAATGTTAATATTACATTTTGTCCTAATTATTGTCATTTTGTTTGCACTTTGAGAACACTAGCATGATAAGATGTGTATTTTCACTTCGAATTGGTTCTTGTGCCTCAATGATGCACTTCAAGACTTAGCCCAAGGTTGGTAAGTTTGTGAATTAGTTTTATCTTTCTACCTTTGCAATTCTTCAAAGGTGTTACTAACATCTCTAATTTCTAAACAATATTGATAACTTATCTCCATAATGAATATCATTTGATGTTTTGTTACTAGCCCTTATTGTAACACCCTAAAATATCGCTAATTATAAATCGATGTTTAATTGTATTTATCATGTTATTTGATTATATGATTGACTTGAATGAGTTGAGGTATGGTTTAAATTAGTCATGAGTGATTTTCTTGATGTGGATGTTGAGTTATGTGGAGTTTTATTGACCTAAGCTGAAATTATGAGATTCCAAATTTCACCTAAACTTATTCTAGTAAAACTGTGATCTTGGATTTGTTAATCATCTTCAAATTTTAACTGTAGGTTTCTAACATATGTACGCATAATCTAACGGTTGGGATTTTTAAAATAACAAAATTTCTCCTCTTGCTTAGCGCGAGAAGCGCGCTAAGCGCAATTCCAACCCAAGAGAGAGTTACGTTGAGCGAGAATTGTTGCGCTTAGTGCAAGAGGAATTGAGCTCAGCAAGAATTGTCGCGTTCAATGCAAATTCCAACCTGAGAGGGAATTGCGCTGAACGAGAATTTTTGCGCTTAGCACCAAAAGTGGAGTCCTGCTTACTCGCTAAGCAAGATCTGTAGATTATAAGTATGTTCTTCAACATGAAAAACATGATTTTTTCACTCTCCTCCTCTCCAAAATACCCACCCAAACCCTAACACCTTCTTCTCCACCATCCACGACCATCGGTGGCCGCCATGAGCCATCATTGCTTACTGTCGAACCACCACACCAAGAGGAACATTTTAATCAAAGCGGAATCCTCAGAATCGACCTCAAGGATTTGGTGGAGAAAAATCCCTCAATCCTTTCTTTTGTAGCTTCTCTGAGGTAATTTTGACTTCTAAGCTTTCCTCCTAGTTAGTTTGAGTTTATTTCAGTGTGTCTTGTGTTTTGGGTACTGAAATAAGGTGTTTTTACACTTCCTTTGAAAAACCCTTGAAAATGAGACGTTGTAAAAGTTATCTATTTATAAAATTGATGTTATTTCCGTGCCCTTTGTGGAAGCAATGTCTTCCAAGGTTATTTTGATGATGCCAAAGAATCAAGAGTTAAGCAAAGTTTCAAGCAAAGATTCAAGAATCAAGTTTCAAGATTCAAGATTCAAGAATCAAGTTTCAAGAATAATCAAGATCAAGATTCAAGAATCAAGAGAAGACTCAATCAAGATAAGTACTAATAAAAGTTTTCCAAAACATTGAGTAGCACAAGAAGTTTTTACAAAATCATTACCAAAGAGTTTTACTCTCTGGTAATCGATTACCAGAAGATAGTAATCGATTACCAGTAGCCAACATTGTTTTCAAAACTGATTTACAAAGCTGTAATCGATTACCATGAGCATGTAATCAATTTCCAATGTTTCAAAACGTTAGAATTTAAACTTCAATAGTCACAACTAGTGATAAAACATTTTTCAAATCATTTTTAACTTGTGTAATCGATTACACGATACCTGTAATTGATTACCTGAGCTTCTAAACGTTTCAATTTTCAAAGTTTAAAATGAAGAGTCACATCTGTTGATGTGTAATTGATTACACCTTAATGATAATCGATTACCAGTGACTAATTTCGAAAAAATGAATTTCCAAAAGTCACATTTCTTCAAGTGACTTGTTTCTGAAGACTTTTTCAAAAGTCACAACTTTTAAAGTGACTAGTTTTAAAGAAAATTCCAAGAGTCACAAGCTTTGACTTAAATCATCAAGAGATTATAAATATGTGACCATGGCATGAATTTAAAAAATAATCTATCATCCACCTTTCATTATCTTTCAACAATTTCAACAGAACTTTCTGATTCATTTCTCTTCATCTTTCTAAAAGTTTTTGTTCAACACTTTCTCTTCCAAGAAAAGTTATTTGTTCAAAAACTTGTGCTATTCATCTTTTTCATTCTCTTCTTCCTTTGCCAAATGAACAAAGGACTAACGGCCTGAATTCTTTTGTGTCTCTCTTCTCCCTTACAAGAAAGTTCAAAGGACTAACCACCTGAGAATTCTTTTGATTCTTCCCTTTCCCTTAAGCAAAAGATTTCAAAGGACTAACCGCCTGAAATATCTTTTGTTTCCCCTTTACAAAGATTCAAAGGACTAACCGCCTGAGAATCCTTTGTCCCAACACATTGGAGGGTACATCCTTTGTGGTACAAGTAGAAGGTACATCTACTTGGGGATCGTTATACTGAGAACAAGAGAGGGTACATCTCTTGTGGATCAGTTCAAGTGAAGGGTACATCCACTTGGTTTTTCAAAGAGAACAAGGGAGGGTACATCCCTTCTGGATCTTTGGCTTGTAAAGTATTTTATAAGGTTGAAAAGAAATCTCAAGAACCACAGGTTGCTTGGGGACTGGATGTAGGCATGGTTTGTGGCCAAACCAATATAGAATTCTTGTGTTTGTCTTATGCTTCCATACACTCTTTAATTTCTGTTGTGTACTTTTCTTTTACACTTTACTTTTGTTTAAATTACATAACTTAGTAGTAAAGCCTAATTGAATCTAGTAACATTAAGAAGGATAATTTTTAATTAGTCAAGGAACATTAATAATTAATTCAACCCTCCTTCTTAATTATTTCGAGGCCACTTGATCCAACAAGTGGTATCAGAGCAGGTTTCTTGTAGAAAGTTTATCAACTTCAAGATTCATGGCCTCCTCAAATTCTCTGTTTCCTGAAGGAAATTCCATCCATTGGCCACCTATCTTTAATGGTGAGGGTTACTACTAAAACCCGAATGCAAATCTTTATTGAAGCCATAGATTTAAATATTTGGGAAACAATAGAAATAGGACCTTACATACCCGCCACAGTAGATTCAAGCACTAGCACAACAATACAAAAACCTAGAGATAAGTGGACTGAAGAGGATAGAAGAAGAATTCAATATAATCTTAAAGCCAAAAATATCATCACTTTTGCCCTAGGAATAGATGAATATTTTAGAGTGTCAAACTGTTCAAATGCAAAGGAGACGTGGGATACTCTCCAAGTTACACATGAAGGCACCACTAATGTGAAAAGATCTAGAGTCAATACCCTTACACATGAATATGAATTATTTAGGATAAACCCTAATGAGAATATCCAAAGTATGCAGAAAAGATTCACACACATAGTCAATCATCTTTCCTCCTTAGGAAAAATCTTCCCTAATGAAAATTTAATTAATAAAGTTTTAAGATGCTTAAGTAGGGAATGGCAACCCAAGGTAACTGTTATTTCTGAAAGTAAAGATCTTTCCTCTATGTCTCTTGCCACTTTGTTTGGAAAATTGCAGGAACATGAAATGGAACTCCAACGTCTCAACCAAAATGAGGAAACTGACAAAAGGAAAAGAAGCATAGCACTCAAAGCCTCCTCCTCAATACAAGAAGAACAATCTGATGATGAAGAGGACTTATCACTATTTGTGAAGAAGTTTCATAAATTTGTCAAAAATAGAAGAATGGAGAGAAGCCATAACTTCAACAATGGGAAGAAATCCCAAGAAGTTTCTCCTACACTTAAATGCTATAAGTGTAATCAACCCGGTCACATAAAAGCAAACTGCCCCTCAAATGAGTCATGGCCCGAAAAGAATGAGAAGAAAAGCTATAAAGAAAGAAGATCCAAGAAGGCATATATTGCTTGGGATGACAATGACTCATCCGATGGTTCGGAGAAGGAGATCAACCTTCTATCCAAGGACTATGAAAGTGATGAGAACATCTCTCAAGAATTTTAATTAAGAAAAACAAAAGTCTAACTTCCATCTTTAAAGATCTAAGCACTTGAATCATGGAAAGGTAACATCAAAACCATTATCTTTTAAAATTAAGTTGATTAAAATTTCTCTTTTATTTAACTTGTTTATATGATGAATGTCGCAACATGCCCGTTTGCATGAGAGCGAGGCGAGGTTTATGGGTGCGCTTTCCAAAGGAGGAAAGATACGCGGAGTTGCCACCAATGTTTATTTGTGGGAAACGTCGGAAAAACCGAAGGAAACCGGTCAAAACGAAAATTCTAAGTTCGGGAGTTGTATTTACGTTTGAGGAAAGTATTAGCACCTCTCACGTTTGTCTCAAAGGACAACAACCTATTTTTTAGAATTGTGAAATTGTGTTATCTTACCTTTTATTTCATTTTTATTTTTGAGGTCGACAAAAGCGGGGCTTTTGCTCCTACGTACCCTCCATCGAAGAGGAAATCAGACCTACGTAGTTCTTTCTTAAGAGTGAATCAAGTGATTCTTTTTACTTGAAAGGTGATCATTTTAAGGCGTTGGACCTTAAAAATGATCCATTTACTTGGTAAGGAAAACTGAGATAAACTTTCAAATCCCCTCTTTTTTAGTGACTTTTTGTGGTCGAGCTTGACTAGGCAGGTTGATTTTAGCCTTAGTTTCTCTTTAGTTATTAGTCAATTCAATTAAGAATGAGAAGTCCCAAAGAGAAAACGTCCGATTGATTTTTTTTCGCTTCATTTTACTAAAAGGTATATTTTGATTATTATATTATTATTTTACCTCTTTTTTTATTTCCAACGTGGTTACGGCACGACCGAACGGTCGGAATTCATTTTAACAGAAATTAACGAATATTACAAATCAAATGATCGGTGGAAATTTATTTTATTTTTTTGATTAGGCAAGAGATGACTTAAATAAATGACTGAAGCCCGTCAAAAGGGGGTACGGAAAGTAAATGAAAACGAGAATAAAAGTACATGAAACAAATGGGGACCACCACGGGTACATAGAATGAATTGAAAAGCTCGGTTTGGGGTACTTACCAGTTGAAGACCGAAGAAAACGAAGAACGAACGATGAATGTCGAAGAACGGTTGAAAATCTTCGCGTAATTACCCACGGAAATGTTACGGAAGCGCCTCGGCTTGGATTTTCTTCATGGAAACAATTTTCCTCAGCAATTTCAAGAGAATACGAAGTGCCAAGAAGGCTGAACCCTTTTCTCCTCACTCCTCCCCCTATTTATAGCAAAATAGGGGAGGAGCTTGCAACCCAGCTCGCCCAAGCGAGCAAGGTTGCTTCCTCCAGAAGCAACCGCCTTCTGGAGGAAGAATCTGGAAGGCCCAAGTGGGCCTGATTGCTATTTGTACCCCCCTTTTTACTAAATGCACCCCCTTTACTTTTTTTGGTGATTCTTTTTTCGTAATGTTACGAAACTTTACGAATTTCGTAACGATACTTATTTTCTTTTCGTAAGGTTACGAATCCTTACGAATCATGTATTTACTCTTTTTTAGCTTTCGAAGAAGTTACGAAAACTCACGGATTGCGCAACAACACCTCCTTTTGGTTTCCGCCACATTACGGAATTTCACGGATCGCATAACCCTGCTTCCTTTTGATTTCCGGCGCGTCTCGGGACTTACATATTGTGCAACAAAGGGTGCCAAGTATCTTGAAGCGGCCAATCAAAGGTTGCATGTCATCAAGTAATAATCCCCGGACGAAATTAGGGTATGACAATGAATAACAAAATTTTATTTGTGTCTTGTTTGATTGGTATAATTAGTTTGTACTCATATGTTTAGTTGAGTTATCTTTCTTTCTCAAAATATGAAGATTATCATAATTGATGATGCCATGATCTATAACTTTCAATTGTTGTATGATTACTTGTATAATATGTTTAGAAGTATTTGATTGATTGTTCATGTTTTTCAAAACCATTATATTATATAAAATTATTTTTCATATATTAAAACTTTCTATGTTCATATAGGAAAGTTTTAATTTTGTATTGTTGATTTAGAAGAAGTGTCTGGTAATCGATTACCTTATCATGTAATCGATTATAGGCAGTTAGGCTAAGTGTAATCAATTACAAAATTCCTATAATCGATTACGTAATCAATTACAACATTCCTGTAATCGATTACAGAGAGTCTATGTCTATAAATTCAAAATTTCAGAAACCGCGAGAATGCGATTTCTGCAGAAACTCCAACCCAAATCCCTAAATCTTCAAAACTTGATTTCTCCCTCAATTCTCAACTGAATCACGTCCCACAAAGCCCAAAATTCATCTTTTTTTATCCTCTTTCATTTCAACTGATTGAAATTTCAAATAAATCTCTCAAATGGTGGAACCATCGAAGAAGCGAAAGGGGGTTGCGACTTCATCCGTAGTCTCCGGAACACGAAGCCACGGAACATCCAAGGCGCAGACATCTCAAATTGCTCCCTTTATATCATCTCCTACGTTGATTTCCTCAGAAGAACAACGTACCCGGTACAATTCTCTTTTCTCTTCTCGTTCCATTATAGACCCTAAGTTCGTAGACTTAGCTTTCTTTGATGATGAAGTGTTTGATTGCTTTCAAGCATTTCAAAATTCTGGTTTAATTTAGTTTATCTCCATGAAACTTCCCTTTTACCCTGAATTGGTTAAATTTTTTTATTCAAACTTGGAAATTCAAGAAGATTCCTTGATTTTCGAAGTCTATGGGATTATTATGGTCATAGACCAGTCCCTTTTCTTTGATCTCACTCAATTGTCAAGTGATGGCGTACCATTTGAGGGTTCACTTGATGATGAGTTGAAGTTTAATTTCTCTGTGTCTGATGCCCGCCGGATGGTTTGCACCAACCAAGCGGATATAACCAGAAGGCTTCTTTCCGGTTCATTGGCATTTGAATGTCGCATCATGCACTACTTGATTATGCGCATCCTTCTCCCTAGATCTTCCAACTTTGCACAGGTGTCTGAGGAAGATTTGATAATCATGTAGGTTTTCTTAACCGGTCGTCAAATCAACTGGGCCCATCTTGTGAGATATTAAATGCATAAGGCATTGCGATCAAATGCTCCACTCCCATATCCTCATTTGATTACTTTGTTTCTATAACATTTCAATGTCCCTCTTGACTCTGAGCCCTTTGTCAAAGTCAAGAGATCCTTCTCTATAGGTGCAAATGTAGTTTCCTCCTTCGGTTACCTCAAAGAGAGGGATGGTTCTTGGGTAAAGAAGGATGCTCCAGTACAAGCCACAGAAGATCGCTCTCCATCACCACATTCTCAGAGAGATGACTCTTCATCTCTTATGCACAGTATTCTTGAAAGCTTTGATGGACTTCAAACCTATGTAAGTGAGAGGTTTGATGCTTTGGAACGACAAGTGGACACGTGATTCGATGCAATGGACTCAAGAATCACAAAGGTTGAAGAAGATGTCACCATCATTTGCGACTGCCTTGATTTACCTCCACCACCATCAGTTTAGACTTTATTATTATTATTATTATTATTATATTTCATTTCTAAAAGCCTTGTATTTGGCTATATGCTTATGACATTTGAACACTTAGTATTTTTAGTATTTGCTTAGAATGACTGAACTTTTATGGATTGTGTTATATGACTAAGTGGTTTACATTTTAATTTGGTTTATTCATGTCTTGCTTCATGATTGGTTTAGAATCTTTTATGGTTGTTTTACAAAGATTGTTTTGTGTATGTCTTAAATTATGTATGTTTTACGTACTTTGGCCTTTTTGATGTTGCCAAAGGGGGAGAGAAAAATGGGTATTTTAAGAAATCAAGATGTTATTTTTTTTCAAGACTTAAAATTAAGCATGAATTCAAAAAGAAAGGGGCAGAAAGGGATGAGTGAATGGCAGAACAAAATTTGTATGCATTCTCTTGATTTCAGGATTGTCATCATCAAAAAGAGAGAGATTGTGGAAGCAATTCCTTCCAAGGTTATTTTGATAATGGCAAAGAATCAAGAGTTAAGCAAAGATTCAAGAATCAAGTTTCAAGAATCAAGATTCAAGAATAATCAAGATCAAGATTCAAGACTCAAGATTCAAGAATCAAGAGAAGACTCAGTCATGATAAGTACTAAATTTTTTTTTTCCAAAACATTCAGTAGCACAAGAAGTTTTCACAAAATCATTACCAAAGAGTTTTACTCTCTGGTAATCGATTACCAGAAGCCAACATTGATTTCAAAAGTAATTTACAAAGTTGTAATTGATTACCATGAGCATGTAATCAATTACCAATGTTTCAAAATGTTAGAATTCAAACTTCAACAATCACAACTAGTGATAAAACATTTTTCAAATCATTTTTAACTTGTGTAATCGATTACACAATACTTGTAATCGATTACCAGAGCTTCTAAACATTTTAATTTTCAAAATTTAAAATGAAGAGTCACATCTGTTGATGTGTAATCGATTACACCTTAACGATAATCGGTTACCAGTGACTGATTTCAAAAAAATGAATTTCCAAAAGTCACATTTCTTCAAGTGACTTGTTTCTGAAGATTTTTTCAAAAGTCATAACTTTTAAAGTGACTAGTTTTAAAGAAATTGCCAAGAGTCACAAGCTTTGACTTGAGTCATCAAGAGATTATAAATATGTGACCATGGCATGAATTTCAAAAATAATCTATCATCCATCTTTCAATATCTTTCAACACTTTCAACAAAACTTTCTGATTCATTTCTCTTCATCTTTCTAAAAGTTTTTGCTCAACACTTTCTCTTTCAAGAAAAGTTCTTTGTTCAAAAACTTCTACTATTCATCTTTTTCATTCTCTTCTTCCTTTGCCTAAAGAACAAAGGACTAACGGCCTAAATTCTTTTGTGTCTCTCTTCTCCCTTACAAGAGAATTCAAAGGACTAACCGCCTGAGAATTCTTTTGATTCTTCCCTTTCCCTTAAGCAAAAGATTTCAAAGGACTAACCGCCTGAGAATGCTTTGTCCCAACACATTGGAGGGTACATCCTTTGTGGTACAAGTAGAGGGTACATCTACTTGGGGATCGTTATACTGAGAACAAGAGAGGGTACATCTCTTGTGGATCAGTTCAAGTGGAGGGTACATCCACTTGGTTTTTCAAAGAGAACAAGGGAAGGTACATCCCTTGTGGATCTTTGGCTTGTAAAGGATTTTACAAGGTTGAACAGAAATCTCAAGAACCGCAGGTTGCTTGGGGACTGGATGTAGGCATGGTTTATGGCCGAACCAATATAAAATTCTTGTGTTTGTTTTCTTCTTTCCTACACTCTTTAATTTCCGCTGTGTACTTTTCTTTTACACTTTACTTTTGTTTAAATTACATAACTTAGTAGTAAAGCCTAATTGAATCTAGTAACATTAAGAAGGATAAGTTTTTAATTAGTCAAGGCACATTAATAATTAATTCAACTCCCCTTCTTAATTATTCTGAGGCCACTTGATCCAACACCCTTCACTGAACCCTGGTCATATTGGCGTGATCGGAATTTCAAAATGACGTCTCCTTTTTTAGTAGAATCTAAAACACCCCCTTAGCCCTTTATGTTTTGACAAAGGTAATTAACCTCGAATGTTGTCATTAACCTTATTTCTAAAATCTATACTAAATTTCCTTCAATTTGGGATATAGAACCTTGCGTTTAGACTGACGAACATAAACGAGAAAGGTCTCTTAGTGACGCAAAGAGAAACTGACGTAGAGCTCATGATAGGTGAGGGGAGTTTATTATAATTTACGGCTTTTGATATCATAGTTGGGGTCAGGGAACCTAACTATGGGGATGTATGCTTATCCCTATTACATGCTGATTTTCAAGAAAAACAATGTTTTGACTAATGAAATGTGATATTTTTGTTATTGATAAATGACATTATTGTTTTTATTAGACTTATGTTATCTGAAGACCTGGGGAGTATGAATCTCACGCATGAACTGTATAAGTATATATATGTGGAATGTGGGATGACATTATTGTCTTTAGAGGGGGATGGCTTAGAATTTTCAATTATCCACTGTTAGTGCATTGATGGTGCCCATGTTTCATACTTCATATTGCATGGAAATAGTATAAACTTTACCAGTAAGTACTTGTAGTTTCTCGTGAGGATGAATACTTGTACTTGGGGGCATGTCACTCAGTTTGGAACTCCCTTGAGACCTAGGCTGATCACGTGGGGGGGGGGGGGGAGTTTTCTATGCACAATAGGATGAGCTCGACACTTGTTGCCTAGTTTTCCTAAGTAAGAGGGTCGTGTGGTCACGCTTAGGTTATTTCCTTGATGAATGGTACCACATTGCATTTGAGAGTTGAGATGCATGCATCATACAGAGCATGATTGATTGGAATTATGGATGGATGATGACTACTTGTTGAGTGTATGCTGGACTAATGGATGTTTGTGTATGCATATGGTAATTGTTAATGTTTTCTTACTAATTATGGTTATTTGATTTTTGTGCTAATTTCTTTTATAATAAACTCATCCTCCCAATTTTTGTACCTTGAGGTTGGTATTTGTGATGATCGTGAACCTTTGTTCATGGGAGCAAAATGATAGCAGTAGAGTACGTGAAGTGAGATTCTTTTGTGGAGCTGCCAAGCCGACGTGATGATGTTGGGATTATTTTGGGAGAGAGTTGTGTTTTGTTAATCAACTCCTCCATAGTTGGTTCCGTAATTCTTTTTTGAATTGAGGATGTAAATCACAGATTTAATTATATGTATAAACTAATTTACTTTTCATTATGTGAATGATATGTATTGAGTTACTCTACCTATATATTGTTGAACATGTAGCCTCAGAAATCTTAAGAAGGGGTGAATTAATTTCCCGCTAACAAACTTTTAACCCCATTCTAAAAGAAATAGGCTCAGAATGCATAAGAAGCAGTAATCAATTTAATAATATTCTTTAAACATGAAAGACAAAATTGATTGCAACAAAATAAATGAGATAAGGGAAGAGAGAATGCAAACACAATTTTTATACTGGTTCGGAAAAATCCGTGCCTACGTCCAATACTCAAGCAACCCACTTGAGATTTTCCACTCCCTTTGTAAAAATCCGTTTACAAAATCTGAACCACACAGGGACAACCCATCCTCTATATTTAGGAATCCTTACAACTTAAGAGACCCTCAGTCCCTTAATCGATCTCTTTGAATGAGAAGAAAGAAAGAAGAATTCTCTCTTGAAGAGAAGGATATTACAATTGAAGTCCATGGAGAAACTCATAATGGATTTGAAGGGTCATGACTTTTGAATTTGAATTTCCATGGAGAAGGATATTACAATGTTTGTGTAATCGATTACACAGTTATAATTTGAAGGGTCATGACTTTTGAATTTGAATTTCAGGAGTTTTGTTGCTGGTAATTGATTACAGACATATGGTAATCGATTACATGTTCAAAATTCAAATTCGAAACCTTTTTCAATAGCTATTTTTCATTCTTCCCTTCTGGTAATCGATTACATTTCCTGGTAATCAATTACCAGAGCCTTGCATGACTTTGAAACCCTTTGTTCTGAGGCAAGGCTTGATCTTTAGTGAATCTTGAAACAAGGCTTTATTTGTTGAAGCAATCTTGAATTAATTTTGAAGCAAATGTTTATCCTTTGAAGCAGCCTTGTTTGATTCTTCTTTGGCATCATCAAAATTCATGAATTCATACATTCACATTCTCCCCCTTTTTGATGATGACAATCAAGTGATTTTTTTTTCGACATCTTCAAGATATGCATGATTCACATTCTCCCCCTTTGTCAAGCAAATTCTTTTTTACATCATCAAAATCTTCATTATTTACATTCTCCCCCTTTTTGATGATGACAACCACCTGTGGGTTAGGAGCAACAACAAAACAAAAAAAATATCTATTTGCATATAGTTTACTCCCCCTTGGTTTTGCAATGATTGCTTATATGAGACAATTGAAGATTTCATATTTTTCATATGTAAAAAGTTGTCTCATAAAGAATAGATATTTTTTCCTTACTATTTTATCTTTTATCTTTCTCTCCCCCTTTGTCAACATAAAAAACAAATCATTAATAGAGAGGAGAAAAATGTCACCACTTGTTGCAATGTATGAGAATCAAGTGATACCAAAAGACATTAAAACAATCATTCAATATTAATCAAGCAAAAAAAAGTACAATAACACATCAATTTCAAATTAATTTCAAATTTTAAATTTTAAATTTCAAATTCCAACTTCAACTTCCAATAACTTCCCCTCCCAACTTCCAACCTCCAACTTCCATTTTCAACTTTCAACTTCCATTTCCAACTTCCAACTTCCATTTTCAACTTTCAACTTCCAATAACTTCTACTTCCAACTTCCAACTTCCAAATTTTAATTTCAAATTTCAATTTTCAATTTTCAATTTTCAATTTTCAAATTTAACTTTTCAAATTTCAAATTTCAATTTCAAAATTTCCTTTTCTAAATATGAAATAGTTTTCTTAAAATATGAAACTAATTTGAAAAGTTTAATAGATTCTTTAAAGACAATCAAAAACTCAATCAGGAACAAACATCAAAGACAATTATCAAATACAATCAAACACAATCAATCAAAAGCTATCATCAAAACACAATAAAAAACAATTATCAAAGACAATCAAAACTCAATCAAAAATAATCATCAAACACAATTAATCAAATATAAAATATAATCAATCAATCAAACTAACAAACATTGAATATCAATCAAGCAAAAACAAACGCATCAATAAAAAAACACAATCAATCAATCATCAAATACAGTCAATCAAATTCAATCACAATCATCAAGGACAATCTAAACTCAAGTAGAAAACAAGCATCAAAAGTAATCAATCAAAGACAAGTGACCTATTGGTATCATTTGATATCACTTGTTGAGCTTGTTGATCAAGTGGCCTTTGTTGTCTCCATAAATCATATATTCACTTTTCTCGAGATTCACTTTTCTCGGGGAGAAATGTGGCCTTTGTTTGTTGTCTTCATAAATCACATATCCACTTATCTTGGAGAGAAATATGAATAAACTTTGATGCATGCCATGTGTTTGGAGAAATTGCTATCAATGTATCGACTTTGCTCTTCTTCATTTTCATAGTCTTTCATCATGATACCCAGACTTATGATTTTATTCTCTAAATCACTTGAAGAATTTATGACACTATCTTCCCAAGTGATGTATCCTTTCTTTTCTTTCTTCTCTTTGAAATTCCTCTTGTCAGATTTTTCATTCTTCTTTTGAAGAAAGGACAATTGAATCTCATGTGTCCAGATTGATCGCATTCAGCATTTCGGGGCTAAGGAGGAAACTTTTTCTTTCTTCTTTCATCATCATCTTCTTTCTTCTTTAGTTTTTTTTATGTGGTTGCATTTCTCTCTACCATTGTAGGAATAAAGGAATCAAATTCAATGGCTTCCCATATCTTTAAATCTATGGCTTCTTCAAAGATCTGCATTCAGGTTTTCTAATAATGATAACCCTCACCATTGAACATAAGAGACCTATTAATAGAATTTCCCTTCGGAAATGGAAAGTTAGATGAGGCCATATCTATTCTTGAAGTTTTTAAACTTTATACAAGAAATCTGCTCTGATACCACTTATTGAACATGTGGCCTTAGAAATCTTAAGAAGGGGTGAATTAATTTCCCACTAAAAACTTTTAACCCCTTTCTAAAAGAGATAGACTCAGAATGCAGAAGAAGCAGCAATCAATTTAATAATATTCTTTAAACATAAAAGACAAAATTGATTGCAACAAAATAAATGAGATAAGGGAAGAGAGAATGCAAACACAATTTTTATACTGATTCGGCAAAATTCGTGCCTACGTCCAGTACTCAAGCAACCCACTTGAGATTTTCCACTCCCTTTGTAAAAATCCATTTACAAAATCTGAACCACACAGGGACAACCCATCCCTTATGTTCAGGAATCCTTACAACTTAAGAGACCCTCAGCCCCTTAATCAATCTTTTTGAATGAGAAAAAAGATACAAGAATTCTCTTTTGAAGAGAAGGATATTACAATTGAAGTTCATGGAGAAACTCTTAATGGATTCGCAAGTGTTTGCCTAAGAGTTTCTTTTGAGAGAGCATTTGGCAATGAAGTTCTCTTGGAATCTCTCTTATTTCCTTTTGAGAGGATAAGGCATTTTGAACAAGCAAAACTCTCTCTTCAAAATTCGTGCCCAAGTCACCTATTTATAGGCCTTTGATGGTCATTCACAAATCCAATCAAAAGATGTGATTGTTGGCAGATTTTCTAAAAACTCTCCACTGGTAATCGATTAGAATGTTTGTGTAATCGATTACACAGTTATAATTTGAAGGGTCATGACTTTTGAATTTGAATTTCAGGAGTTTCATTGCTGGTAATCGATTACAGACATATGGTAATTGATTACATGTTCAAAATTCAAATTCAAAACCCTTTTCAACAGCTCTTTTTCATTCTTCCCTTCTGGTAATCGATTACACTTCCTGGTAATCGATTACTAGAGCCTTGCATGACTTTGAAACCCTTTGATGAGAGGCAAGGCTTGATCTTTAGTGAATCTTGAAACAATGCTATGTTTGTTGAAGGAATCTTGAATTAATCATGAAGCAAATGTTTTCCTTTGAAGTAGCCTTGTTTGATTCTTCTTTGGCATCATCAAAATTCACACACACACACACACACACACACACACACACACACACACACACACACACACACATATATGTATGTATGTATTCATTTAAGTAATGATGTGTTGTTTGGTGAATGTATATCCTGAAAATTTTACTTTCATTTTTCAAAAGCAAATTAACGGAGTTTTCAATTAAAAATTGAAATTTTTGTAGTTTAGAGTGGTGATATCGTAGCGACGAGGCAGGTCGTTACACTTATTAACCGGGGATATCTTTCTAGTCCTTTCCCTTATCTTATGGAAGTTGCTTGATTCAGATTAAGAACATTTTGGCATCGAGTGTTGCTAATCCTCAAGGCCATTGATATAGTTGCAAGCTTGATATAAATAACTAGTCACCTCGATCTAATGCAAAGTGAATATTTTTATATTAATTATTTGTGTCTCATGGTATTATGCTGAAATCCAAACTTGATATTTTACTCAAGTTTGTATCACCACACTTATAATGTTGTTTGTATTTTGTCATTGTCACGACCCACTCTTGGGACATGACTGACGCACAGACTACGACTTCCTTAGTCTGGCCAGCCTATCCTATACAACATAACCTGTAAAAGAACACAATATATATATCTAGACAAATCCATATGTTGGTATCTCATCTCATCCATTTAATAACAAAGTGGTTTATAATTACTAATCACCAAGTGTCTCAAAACATCATAAGTTCATCATCATCATATCTATAAGAGAGAATCATTTACATTTCAAAATACAAGAATTCTCTCTAAATCTCCTACTACCTTGGCCCCTATAGCTGCATTATACTGGAGTTACAACCAAAATATCCATCAGACACAATGGGGACCTACCAAAAAGATAATCAAGTTCCTAGGTGTGTCAGCAAATCCCAGGAAATCGATTACTCCACTACTGGGTATCTGAGAAAAGAAGTAACATAAAGGGGTAAGTCACAAGGACTTAGTGAGAGCATAATATACTAAGCAAACATGAAAGAGAGCACCCACCATTTAACATGAATCCTTCCATTTCAAAAGATATTAAAATGACATTTAAATAAATAATGAACGAAAGATACACTTGCTTTTAGAAATCCATGTACACAAAGAATATACATTTCAAAACTTCTGATAACTTGGTATCCTAAAATAATTACTTTAAAATCAAGTATTTATTCTACTATGTGCACATAGACCACATTATCTCTTCGTTGTGGTGAACGGTAATTATATAACTACAACATTTAGCTCGTAGGCTGCATTATCTCTTCGTTGCAGTGAACGGAATATATAAATATACTATGAGAATTTAACTCATAGGCTACATTATCTCTTCGTTGTAGAAAACGGCATATATAATTTACTATATAAAAAAATCAACTCATAGGCTATATTATCTCTTCGTTGTAGCAAACGGAAATATAATCATTATACTATGAGAAATCAACTCATAGGCTACATTATCTCTTCGTTGTAGCAAACAACATATCCTTCATGAACTCAACATAAATAAAATTGAACAAACAGTTCGACATTCATCCTTATATATTATCAAGATCTCAAAATATATATCAAAGCTCACAAAAAATATATATGTTCGGAAGTATACTTGTTCCTCCATAAATGAACTTTAAGGAAATCGTTAAGTATATTAGCTACTCACCTAAATAACGCAATCATTGACTTCTACCGTTGTTAGGAAGATCAACCACTATATTTTCCACAGAACCTAAGCATTTACATAATAGAACAAGGGATTAGACAAAATCCTCAATTTTTGCAAACCTAGGGTTTTGAGAAAATCACAATAATCTATAATACTTAGTTTCTAACTCTTTTTCTCATAGCTCATGACTAATCAGTGTTATAACATACTCATCTAACATAATGGGTCATAAACATTTACCTTAAAGAGATCAAACAGAAAAACCTAGGAACTGTATAGTGTTTTCCCCTTTTTGTCGTCACCTCTCCGTGCTTGGAAAAACCCAAAGGTGTAAAAAACTTGCAAATTTCAGAACCATGGGAGGAGATGAGTGAAAAATCAAAAGATTAAATTTTTGGGGGAGAAGGGATAAGGTTAGAGAGGTGTGGTTGCTGCAAGAAGAAAAAGAAAAGAAGTTTTCGGAAATGGGGGAGCTCTCGGGAGTTTTAAAAAAAACTACAAGGGAGTGGGTTTTGTTATATTATTATTATTATATTATTTTTTTTCTCTTTCCTTTTTATTTAAACGGTGTGTTTCAGTCATACTTTTTGAATTTCAATAAAAGCTATTAGATGCATATAAAATTCTTGACTTCAAGTTGTCAAAGTAGTTCTATGTTAATGAAACTGTTAGAATGCAAGCTAGTTTTATGATTATCAGAGTAGTCTTGTAGAGAAGGTTATTTTATATATGTTGTAAAGCTGTTTTCTGGTTGTATTTACCTACTCTAAGTAGATTGTAGGTGCCTAGGCTATATAGCCTTTCTTCTACCTTTTTAAATCAGCTTTGTTATATATAGAGAAAAAGGAGGGATCAACTTACTCAAATAATAACTCTTTTAGAGTTATTCTTCATCCTCACCATCTATTTTCTCCTAGTTATTTTTAATCTGATTTTGGTTTCCAGTCATAGGAAAATTATACTATGATGGTAGAGGATGCTACAACATGCTATGTCTAGGTTTTGCACAAGTTGATAAAACTCTTCACTTTGCACAAGTACAAGTGAAAGCATAAGAGGTACATTTACCTATTTAGGTGGTATTCAATGATATAAATGTTGTAAATAAGGATGTTGGTTTGAGTTTGGCGTGTCTTGACCTTGTGCATGCATTGTTAAGGATGTATTTAGACCTACTCATGTTGAACAATGTCGTGTATTATTTAACTCTTGTTTAGTAATTAAAGATTCATTGGGTTCCACCTTCTTGCCTCTTTTATTAATGAATTACACTTTTGCTTTTAAAAAAAATATTTTTCTCAATGATTATTTTGTTTAAATTGTCAAATTCTGACAAATATTTGAATAAATGAGTAACAATAATTTATAAATGAAAAATTAAATTAAATTAACTAAGAATTATATATATATGAGAAGAAGGTATTTTATATGAGAGTGAGAAGATTAAATCAAACCATTAACTATACATGAAATGCCAAGATTTCATGTCATCTGACCACTTAAAAAGTCATGTGATTTTTTGACATTAAATCTCAACTCTTCATATATGGTTATACGTTACAGATTTAATCATCTCACTCTCATATAAGATATTTTCTCTCATAATATATATATATATATATATATATATATATATATATATATTAATCTTTAATTTAACTATGAATTAAGGAGGAATTATTGACTAGGAAATAATTTTTAAATTACTATAGATATAGGAAAATTCGAGCTATACATTAATAACTACAAAATTACTATGAAAACAACCTAGTTACATAGCTAGAAACAAAGAAAATTGAATAATATATTACCGCAAATCAACTAGAGAATAAATTATTTTTCTTAGTTAATTAGCCACTTATTTCATGCTAACACAATTGTAGCAATTTTGTAGTTAATTCTTTTTACCAGAGATTAGCTACATTTAGCATCCCTAAAAAAAAAAGGCTACATATTAGTTACTTATTTTGTTGTTGCTAATTTAAAAAATTCTTGTAGAGTTTATAACACAATTTGATAATTAAATAAGGATAGCTAACAAAAATAATAGTTTCATATAAACTCACAAAAATGTATGAATTTAGCTAATAAAATTGAAGTTAATTTCGTGTCAATGGAGTTCCAAATAGCAACATTTCTCTCAGGCATTACATCAAACAAGTTTTTGGCACTCTTGAGATTGCTCACATCTAAAACACAGAGCGGTCAAGCATTACATATAGCCCATATAATCTTTTTCGAGGAGTGTCCAAAGAGGTTGACAATTGTATAAATGTCATAATATTTAGAAGCATAAAGAATTACCAGTAGTCTAAGCGGTTATCTCTTTGTGGTAATAAAGTCTAAGCGGAGACTGATTTGAATGAGATGATGTGAAGAGATCGATAGGTGCCAAAATGATGAGAACAGCAGGAACCCATTCAACGTGTTAGAATTAAAGAGTTTTTTCTTTTTTAATTCAACATCATTTGTTAGTATTGGTTATTTTATTATATTTAAAAGGTAAAATTGTATTTTTGGTCTCTCAATTTGTCTCCAGTTTTGATTTTGGTCCCCCATTAAAATTATTCACGAATTTTGTGGATGTTGAATCCATGAAAGATGAAATGCATTGTCGTTGTCATTGATCAATCAGAACATGGCACGTGACAGTCAATATCCTGGATTGGAAAACCAAGATTGTGTGATTAAATAAAATAAGAGGACAAAATTTATCAATAATTTTAAAGGGGAACCAAAATCAAAATTAAAGACAAATTGAAGGACTAAAAATGCAATTTTGCCTATTTAAAATGAGGTGATAATTTGTGCTTGGGTGTGTCCATCACCTCACATTTGGGTTAGTCTACCCAAGTCTTTCTCAAAGAAGACAAGACATACGATGATATGAAGCTTCGTGGATTTATGTTTGAAGTGCCGTGAGTTAAAAGTAACTCCTTTTTTCCACGTTCACGCTCATCACAACGCTTGTTTTTCCACGTTCACACTAATTTGAATCTTTGTGGATTTTAATATTTTATGTTACACCAAACACATTGAAAAATGCTCCAAGATAGTCTGTGTTCTTGAATGACTTTGACGACCCAACACTCCATTCACAATCATACTAAGTTAACTAATTAACCTTTTTTTAGTTCTCATGGCTATGCAATCATCCTCATCTTCCTTTAGTTACAGATTCAGCAACGATGTGTTCCTCAGCTTCCGAGGGGAAGATACTCGTCACAGTTTTACCGGCAATCTCTATAAAGCTCTCTCTGACAGAGGAATTCACACCTTCATCGATGACAAGAAGCTCCCTAGAGGAGACCAAATCAGCTCAGCACTTGAGAAGGCAATTGAAGAGTCCAGAATATTCATCATCGTGCTCTCTGAAAACTATGCATCGTCCTCCTTCTGCTTAAACGAACTTGGTTACATCCTTAAGTTTATTAAGGGGAAGGGCCTATTGGTTTTGCCTGTTTTTTATAAGGTTGATCCTTCTGATGTGAGAAACCATGCAGGTAGTTTTGGAGAGTCATTGGCTCATCATGAAAAGAAGTTCAACGCTGATAAGGAGACTTTCAAGTGTAACCTGGTGAAGCTGGAGACATGGAAGATGGCTCTTCACCAAGTGGCTAACTTGTCTGGTTACCATTTCAAACATGGGTACCCTTCGTTGCCAATCTTTAACTTATTTTATCTTAATTCATTAATTTTCACTTCTCTAAATGTATTTTATGGTTAGGTTTAATTATTAATTGGATCCCTGTATTTTTTTCGCACTTTCCTGTTTTGACCCTATACATCAAAATTGTAATTTTTAGTTACTGAATGAGCAAATTTTTTGCATTTTGGTCTAGCGATTAAGACAGTCACTAACGTGGCTGACAGTATCCTTGCGATGACTGCCACAAAAATCTGGTTATTTTACAAAGCCACAAAAATTTTGTAGTAGATTTATAGTGTTTTAGACAACTAACCTGCAGGGACCAAAATATATATCATCCGGTCCTTTTTATAAGAAGGACTGGAGGGAGAATTTAATTTGCTTGTCTAGGGGCTAAAGCATACATTTTCTTGCGTATAGGGTCAAAACAGAAAAGTGTAGACCAATATAGAGACAAGATTAATAATTAAACATAATGTTGAAATTTAAAGGGATGAAAAAAGTTTATTACCTTGAACAGCATACATACATATCAAGATATGGAGGATGACTAGTTTTGTTTGACTTCTCACAAATTTCTCTGATTGATTAGGGAAGAATACGAATATAAGTTTATTCAGAGGATTGTTGAGTTGGTCTCTAAGAAGATTAATCGTGTTCCTTTACATGTTGCGGATTATCCAGTTGGACTAGAGTCACGAATGCAAGAAGTAAAAGCACTTCTGGATGTTGGATCTGATGATGTTGTCCATATGCTGGGGATACATGGGCTGGGTGGAGTAGGTAAAACCACACTTGCTGCTGCAGTTTATAATTCCATTGCTGACCATTTTGAAGCTTTGTGTTTCCTTGAAAACGTGAGAGAAACTTCAAAAAAACATGGGATACAACATCTCCAAAGCAACCTTCTTTCTGAAACAGTTGGAGAGCATAAGTTAATAGGTGTGAAACAAGGAATTTCCATAATACAGCATAGGCTTCAGCAACAGAAGATTCTTTTGATTCTAGATGATGTTGACAAAAGGGAGCAGCTACAGGCGCTTGCTGGAAGACCTGATTTGTTTGGTCTTGGCAGTAGAGTCATCATCACGACTCGGGACAAACAATTGCTAGCATGTCACGGTGTTGAACGAACATATGAGGTGAATGAATTGAATGAGGAACATGCTCTTGAATTACTTAGTTGGAAAGCTTTCAAGTTGGAAAAAGTTGATCCATTTTACAAGGATGTTCTGAATCGAGCAGCAACTTATGCTTCGGGCCTTCCATTAGCTTTAGAAGTAATAGGTTCCAACTTATATGGAAGAAATATAGAACAATGGATATCTGCTTTAGATCGATACAAAAGAATCCCTAATAAAGAGATCCAAGAGATACTTAAAGTGAGTTATGATGCTTTGGAAGAAGATGAGCAAAGTGTTTTTCTTGACATTGCTTGTTGTTTCAAAAAATATGGTTTGGTAGAGGTTGAAGATATACTTCATGCTCATCATGGGCATTGCATGAAACATCATATTGGAGTGTTGGTTGAAAAATCTCTCATAAAGATTAGTTGTGATGGTAACGTAACACTACATGACTTGATAGAGGACATGGGTAAAGAAATTGTCAGGCAAGAATCAGTCAAAGAACCTGGGAAACGTAGCAGATTATGGTTTCCAAAGGATATAGTTCAAGTTTTAGAAGAAAATAAGGTGAATAAGATTGATACTTGAATTATCTCTTTTGATTATTATATCCTTATGTCCCAATTAATTTTTTGGTTTATAATATGTGCATTTCTCTGAATATTCTTGTTGAAGTCTTGATATTTATGCATGTATTGTGGTTGATTCATGATTTTTGTGTTAAAAGGGAACTAGTCAGATTGAAATAATTTGTATGGATTTCCCCATATTTCAAGAAATACAAATAGAATGGGATGGGTATGCCTTCAAGAAGATGAAAAAACTCAAAACCCTTAATATCAGAAATGGTCATTTCTCCAAAGGTCCCAAACATCTTCCTAATACATTGAGAGTTTTGGAATGGAAGAGATATCCTACACAAAATTTTCCATATGATTTTTATCCGAAGAAACTTGCTATATGCAAGTTGCCTTACAGCGGGTTTACATCACATGAGTTGGCTGTCTTATTAAAAAAGGCAAGTGTATCGAGTTCATTTCCTTGATTTTGTATCTTTACAAGTTTAGTTTAATGTTATTTATTTGTTTTTTGTTTTATATTAATAAATTCTCTTTTAGTTTATTCATTTGCTTTTTCTTTCTTTCCTTTTTTTTATGTTGCAGAAATTTGTAAATTTGACAAGTTTAAATTTTGACTACTGTCAATATTTAACACACATACCAGATGTATTTTGTCTCCCACATTTGGAAAATTTGTCATTTCAATGGTGTCAAAATTTATCTGCAATTCACTATTCAGTTGGGTTCTTGGAAAAACTTAAAATCTTAGACGGAGAAGGTTGCTCCAGACTTAAGAGTTTTCCCGCCATGAAGTTGACCTCTCTTGAGCAATTCAAACTTCGGTATTGTCACAGTCTTGAGAGTTTTCCAGAAATATTAGGAAGGATGGAAAGTATAAAAGAACTTGATTTGAAAGAAACTCCTGTAAAAAAATTTCCACTTTCATTTGGAAACCTTACCCGGCTTCAAAAATTACAACTGTCTTTGACCGGTGTTAATGGAATTCCCCTTTCCAGCCTTGGCATGATGCCAGATCTGGTCTCTATTATAGGTTGGAGATGGGAATTGAGTCCATTCCCTGAAGATGATGACGGTGCAGAAAAAGTGAGCTCAACCTTGTCTTCAAACATTCAATATCTTCAGTTCAGATGCTGCAACCTAACAGATGATTTTTTTCGAATAGTTCTCCCATGGTTTGCTAATGTGAAGAACTTAGACCTACCAGGAAATTCTTTTACAGTTATTCCCGAATGCATCAAGGAATGCCACTTTTTAACTAGGCTTAATTTGAATTATTGTGAGTTTCTTCGAGAAATTAGAGGGATTCCTCCAAACTTGAAATATTTCTCTGCAATAGAATGTCGATCTTTGACTTCTTCATGTAGAAGCAAGTTACTGAATCAGGTATTGTTTTTAAGTATTTGATTTGGTCATTTATAGTGTATTTAATGTTGCTAAAATTAATGAATTATTTATCACTAACAGGATCTGCATGAGGGTGGTAGTACCTTCTTTTATTTGCCAGGAGCCAATATTCCAGAGTGGTTTGAGTTCCAAACATCAGAATTGCCAATATCTTTCTGGTTTCGTAACAAATTGCCGGCCATAGCTATTTGTCTTGTTATGGAACAGGTGTGTGCGTGTGAGTATTCTTCCTCGTCAAAAGGTGACACATTGAGACCCTTGATGATCCCTACTACATTTAGACTCATGTCACCCATCGTGATCATCAATGGCAATGAACAATTTTTGTTTGACAGTTGGGAAATGGTCCGGATGGGAAGTGATTGCACATGTCTTTTTGATCTGCGGGAGACAATACAACAAAATAATTTAAATGAAACACTTTTGGAAAATGAATGGAACCATGCAGTTATTAAATGTCCAGATCTTAATTTTGGCCAAAAATCTATAAAAAACGGAATCCACTTATTGAAACAGGAAAGTAGCATGGAGGATTTTCGATTCACTAATCCTTTTAGAAAAAGAAAATTGGTTGATGATTTCAATAGTTCAGAATCATAAAACCAACGGTTTCTGTGAAAGTAAAGATGAGTGGACTCAATTTGTGCAGCACCAACAACTTATGATTTGAGTTTTTTATATGTCACACATGAGGAACTGGGCAAAATTGTTTGGCATCTCTTCCTGCACCAGCAGTCAACAATACGATAATGAGCAAGACGATTCGAGTTCAACTGGTGTTAATGTAGATAAAAGACAACTTGGTAACTAGTTTTATTTTTCTAGTGCTTACTTGAAACTGATTTAAGTTTTGCAGTCAAGTATGTTTTAGATATGTAACTTGTCTTTGCTTTCATTGAAAATAGATTGTTCCAAATTTTACACGTAAGTCTCTTAATACAATTATTGTTCCATATTTTACTTAATTTGTATTCCAAATCTCTGGTTTTATATAGCAATTTCAACTGTATGCTTGGTTTAGAATCTAAATTCTATACCCCTTCAGATATGTTTAAAGTGTCTGTTAAATAAATGTTCGAATTTTTTGGGTCCTTAATAAATTTTTTATATTAATTTTTTTATATATTGAAATTTTTGTTTTGACTACCATCAATTAAGGAATAATGTCACCTTATAAATTGATTTTGTCAATATTATCAACTATTCTGATATTGATATGTCATCACTTAATTAATTATAGAGATTCAAAACAAAAGTTTGAATATATCATACTCACAACAACAAAATTTTTATTAGCCATCCATAATAAAATTTGATCATTTATAAAAACATTAAACATATTTAAGTCTTTATTATTATTTCATTTAAAATCAATGACAAAATCTTTCGATAATTCTATCTGTTCAACTTTCTTGAGTTGCCATTGTTAAAGCACTAGGATCGGCCTAGCAATGGAAGGTTTGGAGTAGTAAATGTGAGGTCTTAGATTCAATCCTATCTTTGTATAAAAAAAAAAAAAAAAAATCTTCTCCTTAACGTTACACCTTAGGATTCTCTCCACTTCAATATGCTGCTGAGTATCATGTGGCTGCTTGCTGTGCTTGTTTCACACGTTATGACAACTCTTTTTTTTTAGTCATACCATGTCACGTCAGTTTCAAGAATTTTAGTAACTTTATAGCTTAATGGTGTGAAATTCTTTAATAATATAAATAACTTTCACATCTTTATATTTCTTTAAACAATTAAATATATATTTTTATCTCTAATAAATAGTTAATTTTTTATTTTTTTATTTTATTTCTTAATAAATTTTAATTTTGTGTTGAATCTCTAATAAAATAATAATTTTATTTTCATTTTTTGATATTTTATTTTGGTCGATGATAAATTGACAAATATTCTTTTAGTCCCGACCAAAGACAAAATATAAAATTATCTTTTAACAAGAACTTAACATAATAATTTTTTTAAATGACAAACACAAAAATCAAACTATGATTATTCAAATTAAAAACCATTCTTAACTTTATGAACCACTTAAAAATTATAGTTGAAGTTTCTCTAACAATTCCAAATTTGGAATTCAGACCTCAGCTTTAATGTCAACAAAATCTTATTGTTCAATCAAAATAATAGCAAATAATGATGGATTTTAGATGAAGTAATTGCTGTGCAGCAAAGATATTCGATTAGTTATATTTGGGTAAATAGTCACTTTTGTCCCTCAATGTGTAATTCGCTGACAAATGTGTCCTTGAAAGATGAAAATACAAAATTTAGTCCTTAAAAGTATAAAAAATACAACAAATATGTCCGGCCATTAATTTTCGTCCGTCACTATTAATAAAATAGCCTAGGTGGCACGGAGGGACAAATTTGTTACTAAAATGATTGTTAACGTGAATTGTCGGCATAGGGACATATTTGTCATAATATTTTTTTGACTTTTGATCTTCCCATTCTGTTGACAAATGTATTCCTGGAAGATGAAAATACAAAATTTAGTCCCTGAAAGTATAAAAAGTGCAAAAAATATGTCTGGACGTTAATAAAAAAATTGTGACTAATTACTATTATTATTTGTTAATAATTTACTGCTTCTATTCATTTAGCACTTATGCAATATATTTTTTAAATTTCTTTTTGATATATATATATATATATATATATATATATATATATATATATATTATTCTGATTTCCTTGTCAAACCTTAATCTTTGTTGTTAAAAAGACTTTATCTTATATCTTATATTTTGATAAATTTAAGAGCCATAAGTTCAACCATGCTTGTAAATAACATGCTTGTATATAATACTATCATTTATATATGTTACATTAAAGCTATAAAACTTTCGTTCAAAATCAGTCATACTTTGGCGTTCATACTTAATTCAGTATCTCCAAGATTTGTTATTCTACTACTATATATTATATTTTATATGGTTGAACTTATGGCTCTTAATCTCATCAAGTGCTAGAGAATTTTTCATTAACACAATCTAATTCTCTCCAAGATTTGATATAATTTTATCAAATTTCTACTAAATTTCTACTATCTCATATCTTATACTTTGAGAAATTTAGTAGAAATTTGATAAAAGTATAAGATATAAGATAAAAAAAATTTAATAACAAAGATTAAGGTTTGACAAGAATCAAAATAATAAATATATATATATATATATATTAAAAATAAATTTAAAAAACATATTGCATAAGTATTCAACGAATATGAACAGTAAATTATAAACATATAATAATAATAATAATAATAATAATGATAATAATTAGTCACAATCTATTATTAACATCCGGACATATTTATCGTACCTTTTACACTTTCAGGAACTAAATTTTGTATTTTTATCTTCCAAGGTTGTATTTGTCAGCGGATTACACATTGAGGGACAAAAATGACTATTTACCCATTACATTTTTAACAAAAGTTTAAATATGTTTTTATCCCTAATAAATATTCAATTTTGTAATTATTTTCTAATAATTTTTTATTTTGGGAAGAATCTATGATAAAACAATATTTTTATTTTTGATCACTTACACTAATTTTTAACTCCTAATAAATTAGTAAATCTTATGTTTGCTTTACAATAAATATTTTTCATTTATTATTAATACAAACTAAAACAAAATTTACTAATTTATTAGAAAATAAATAGAAAATTTTCTAATTTATTAAGGACTAAAAAAATATTAAGGATAAGAAATAAAAGAATTATTTTATTAGCAACATCAAAAATTTATTAAGAAATAAATATATTGAGTATTTATTAAAGATAAAAACATATTTAAACGGTATAGTAAATAATGTTGGCGCGGGAAGAAAATGCCAAAGAAGTCAAACACTTCAATGAATAATTATTAATCCATCAAAAGCAATGTTACCTAAACATAGACGGTTGTTCTATTTGAAATTTTGTTCTTTCCATGAATGTGATTTCCTCCATCAAAAGTTAAAAATTAAAATTCTTGCATCCAAAACAACTACACAAAAGAAGTTACCGGCTGTTTTAGTTAGTTAATTCCTTTGTGAAAGTATAAAATTTAAAATGCAAAGAAATTAAAACGCAAGAAAAAACATCTCATATAATGGGTGGGAACTTCTATTGTCGCTTATAAATTAATAGGTTCAAGGCTGCTTAGAACCTGTTCGATAAAATGATTTAGAGAAACCTGGTTCTAAGTACAGTTACTTACAACACACTCATTGATGGGTACTGTAAGGTGGGTGACTCAGAGGAAGCTTTTGGTTTCAAGGAGAGGATGAAGGAACAAAATGTTGGACATTTTAGTGTAATTGATCTCTTTATTATGTTAAAATAAGAGTGCACGCTTGTTTTAATGTAATAACGAGATGTTCGGTTTAGGCAAATTTTGGAAGTTACATGGAAGTTACTAAAACTTCCATCAACGGTTGGAAGTTACATGGAAGTTACTAAAACTTCCATCAACGGCAGTTTTTTTAAAAAAAAAAAAAACTTCCATCAACCGCCAAAAACCACCTGTTCTTTGATCATAAATAATCATTCTGGTTCAGAAAGCATAACGGGTGACAAAACATACAAAACCAAAACAAAACTCTTGAATTATAATCTTCTGATTGTATCCGATTGAACAATTTTGGTTGAACCCCGAAATTTGATTCAATCTAAAAGTGTTATACACGACTTTAGATTTATCCAGTATTATCTCGATTTTAAAATTAACCAACAAAAGATTGAATCAAATTTTTTGAGATGACAAACGATAGTTCGAAGATGACAAGCAAGTTTGCGAAGTTGGACAAGTTTGAAGGGCAGGATTTCAGAAGATGGCAGAGAAGATGCACTTTCTCTTGACAACATTAAAGGTGGTGTATGTGTTGAGTACACCGATGTCGGTGTTTATGGAAGACGAAACTCTGGATCAAACAAGAAAGCGTTCGAAATGGGAGAACGACGATTACATTTGTCGTGGACACATTCTGAACGGTATGTCTGATTCTCTCTTTGATATTTATCAAAATGTTGAGTCTGCTAAGGAATTATGGGACTCTCTTGAATCCAAGTATATGGCAGAAGATGCCTCAAGTAACAAATTCTTAGTTAGTAATTTCTTTAATTACAAAATGATTGATTCGAGGCCTGTTATGGAACAATATAATGAACTGCTGCGGATTTTGGGTCGGTTTACTCAACATGATTTGAAAATGGATGAATCCATTGCAGTTTCATCTATAATTGATAAACTGCCTTCTTCTTGGAAAGACTTCAAGCATACCTTGAAACATAAGAAGGAAGAGTTGACTCTGGTTCAACTCGGTAGTCATTTCATGATTGAGGAGTCGCTAAGGGCTCAGGAAATTGACAAAGTCAATGATAAAAATGTAGCAGGTTTCTCTTTCGTTAATATGGTAGAGGAAAGTGGAACAGTTAAGCAAAATTACAATGCTAAAGGTAACAAACGAAAATTTCAAGGAAATAAGAACAAAGGTCCAAACAAACAGACAAAATTGTCATGTTGGAAGTGTGGGAAACCTGGTCATTTAAAGAGGGATTGCCGGGTGTTCAAAGGAAAGAACAAGGCTGGTCCAAGTGGGTCTAATGATCCTGAAAAGCAACAAGGTCAGATTGTAGTGAATAATTTTAATTCGAATACGAATTCAAATTATGTATCACTAATATCTTATGCATACTATGTGCAGGATGATGACGTTGCTTGGTGGTTTGATTCGGGAGCAACAAGCCATGTGTGCAAAGATCGTCGTTGGTTCAAGGAATTTAGACCAATCAATGATGGCTCTATTGTGAAGATGGGCAATGTTGCAACTGAACCAATCCTAGGATTAGGTTGTGTGAATTTAGTTTTTACTTCCGAAAAAATTTTGTATTTGGATAATGTCTTATTTGTACCTGGTATTCGTAAGAACTTATTGTCTGGTATGGTTTTAAATAATTATGGTTTCAAGCAAGTACTTGAAAGTGACAAGTACATCTTGTCAAGACATGGTTCGTTTGTTGGATTTGGTTATCGTTGTAATGGAATGTTTAAATTAAACATTGATGTTCTTTTTGTTCATGAATCTGTATGTATGGCCTCGTGTAGTTCTATAACTAATATAACAAAATCAGAAATTTGGCATGCTAGATTAGGACATGTTCATTACAAAAGATTAAAAGATATGTCAAAAACAAGTATGATTCCTCCTTTTGATATGAACATTGAAAAATGCTAAACTTGCATGTTGACCAAGATCACTAGGAAACCTTTTAAGGATGTTAAAAGTGAGACTAAAGTCTTAGACCTTATTCATAGTGATTTGTGTGATTTGCATGCTACTCCATCATTAGGTCATAAAAAATATCTTGTTACTTTTATTGATGATGCATCAAGGTATTGTTATGTATATTTATTAAATACAAAAGATGAAGCTCTTGATAAATTTTAAAATTTATAAGAAAGAGGTAGAACTTCATCAAAATGGGCTAATCAAAACTCTTCGTACGGATAGGGGAGGTGAGTATTATGATCCATTTTATTTTCAATCTACTGGAATAATTCATCAAACTACAGCTCCCTATACACCACAGCAGAATGGTGTAGCCGAAAGGAAGAATAGAACCTTGAAAGAAATGGTGAATTCCATGTTATCCTATTCGGGTTTAAGTGAAGGATTTTGAGGTGAGACTATGTTGACAGCCTGTTACTTGTTGAACCGAATTCCTAACAAAAGGAATAAGGTTACCCCATATGAACTTTGGCTAAGGCATATAGTCAAGTGTATAATGGGAAGTCTAGACACTTGGGTGTTAGACACAACATGGTTCGTGAGTTAATCATGCATGGTGTGATATCAGTGGAGTTTGTGAGAACTCAGCATAATTTGGCCGATCATTTAACCAAAGGGTTAAGTAGAGATCTCGTGAAAAGGTCGGCTGTGGGATTAGGATTAAAGTCCATTTGAAATCTCTTATGTTAAGATACCCAATTCCCATTTAATATGACATTAGGTGCTGAATTCAATGTGGAAAGCTTAACATGTAGAGATTGGAATACATCATCGAAAGTATCCCAAAAGGAATGTGTTCGGTTCTGTAAGTTAAGGAGGTTGAAGTATAACTTCTCAATGGTTCTTTTGAAAAATTGCATTTGCAGGTGCAAGAAAGAAAAGGACTACCTATATAAGCATGAAGTTTAACCGCTTCAAGAAGCTGGGACTTGGCTTTGATATGCTTATGAAGGATAGGGGACACAGGCTAGTAAACTAGTGTCGAGCAAGAGTAAGGTTATAAACTATTGTGCAGATTATCTTCATGTATTCATTATGAATAGAAAGGGTTCAATCCTTAGTGACACCCTGATATTCGAATATTTGAAACATGTAATTTGCTAAGATGAAATTCAATCGTCACGATATTTCATCTATGCAGTAGTTTGTTGTATGTTATGACTTTGGTGATTTGATCGGTAATTACACTAAAATGGGGGAGGTTTGTTGGACATTTTAGTGTAATTGATCTCTTTATTATGTTAAAATAAGAGTGCACGCTTGTTTTAATGTAATAACGAGATGTTCGGTTTAGGCAAATTTTGGAAGTTACATGGAAGTTACTAAAACTTCCATCAACGGTTGGAAGTTACATGGAAGTTACTAAAACTTCCATCAACGATTGGAAGTTACATGGAAGTTACTAAAACTTCCATCAACGGAAGTTTAAAAAAAAAAAGAAAAAAAAAACTTCCATCAACCGCCAAAAACCACCTGTTCTTTAATCATAAATAATCATTCTGGTTCAGAAAGCATAACGGGTGACAAAACATACAAGACCAAAACAAAACTCTTGAATTATAATCTTCTGATTTTATCCGATTGAACAATTTTGGTTGAACCCCAAAATTTGATTCAATCTGAAAGTGTTATAGACGACTTAAGATTTATCCAGTATTATCTCAATTTTAAAATTAACCAACACAAAATGTGGAGACTGATCTTGTCAAATCTAATTGCATGTTAAATGGTCTTTGTGGTTCTGGGAGGGTGGAAGATGTGAGGGAGGTGTTGCTAGAGATGGAGGGTGATGGTTTTTTGTCTGGTGGGTTTTTGAGTGATGTGTTTGGCGATCATTCAAGTGATGATGATTCGTTTGATGGAAAATGAATAAGGATCAATGTGCAAACTTACTTTATCTTGTTGAATGGACTATGCAGGGTTGAAAATGCTAAGGAGCTTCTGCATAAACTAGTGGAAAATGGAGTTACTCCAAGCTGAATTTCAGTAAGGGGGGCTGAGTGGTAAGTGAGACTTAAAGTAAACTTTCAAAGAGTTTTTTACTTTAAATTACAGAATTGTATGTTGAGTTTTTTGGTGGTGGCCATTCTGCATTAATTAAAATATACTTTTTATTCTTAATAAACATTTGAATTTTGTATCGTTCTTGTCACTTTTTTTAGTCTTTACTAAATTAATGAATTTTATTTTTGTTTCTGATAATTTTTTTTATTTAGTATTAATTTTTTTCAAAGGAACTAACTAATAATAAATGGAAAAAATTATCAGTGATCGAGCAAACAAAAAATTTGCTGATATATAGCTATTAAAAAAGTAAAAAAGTGTCAATGGCCAAAAATAATTTTTTATTTAATCAAAAAGCAAAAACAAAAAAAAATATTTGAAAACAATAACAAAAATTGAATAATTTGAACTACAATAATTTTACTCTTAGACCGACTTTAGATTTCCATATAACATACTGGAGAGTGCATATTACCCAAAAAAAACTCAAAGATTTACCCTAATAAAAAATAAAAATAAAAAATCAAAGCTTTAAGCCACATTAGGAAAAAAAATCAGACTTTAAACTTGTTGGGCAACTCTGGGGGGATAAAATTTCAAAGTACAATATATAAATCAAACATTAAGCTTGTGAAACTCACAAATTTTTTATAAAAGTAAAAAATAAAAATAAAAAATCACCCACTTTCTTAGAGGTAAAGAAACAATTGGTCAATCCCAAATGTACAACCCAACGTAGAAGGAAATGCAAAGTTGGGACAAGGGAAGCCCAATGTGTCTATCAGAAAACCAACCAATGGACAGAGTTAGAAAAAGAAAAATGATTTTTTTACCAAATTAGGTGATTTTATAAAATTTTATATCAAATTAGATGGTTTTAAAATTTATTTATTAAAATGGAATGATTTTAACTTTTGACATTGGATATAATTAAAACCGATGTAAAATGCCACTTTTTTATATTAGTTATAATTACAGTCAAAAGATAAAATTATTCATCTTTGATAAATAGTTTTCAAAACCACCTAATTTGACATATAATTTTACCATATTACCTAGTTCTAGTTTCATAAAAAAAAAGTTAAAAGAAACTAGCTAGCAAACACAGAAGCAAGCTAAACGGGTCTATTAGAAAATAAAATTAGACTTCTAATTTAAATACATAAATTGAAAAATAATAAACAATGACCTGAGAGAGAATTTCTGAGCAGGGGATTTAGTATATAAAAATAGGAGAAAAAATAACATTAAGTGAGAGGATATATTTGCACACCCTTAGGTCAATTTGTGAGTCTATCACCCTGCGGGTTCAATATATAAGTTTAGGAGATACAAAAGGTAAAACTATATATTTATTTGTAATTTTATGAAACTGAGGAGGTGCAACTGTTCCACCTCAAACTCAAATAATTGGCTCTTTCCACTCCCCTTTGTTACTAGTACACTGTCCTTTTAATTATTTTTTTTCACAAAAAAATATCCACAAAATACACTCCCCATTGCATCATCCATAAGTCTTGTATTTCAGAAATTGTTCCCAGCATCTTAGAATTGCATTTCAGAAATTGCTCTAGAGATTATAATAAAATCCTCATTCCTCAAATAATGTAAGTTTGCCCCCAAATCAAGAAAAATCATTAAACTCACACAAGTCAACCTTAGTTTGCTTCTGGAAAAAGTGAAAAACTATAACAGTGCAAGAAATGGTTTCATGCGCTCAAAGCTTAACCAAAGAGTATTCTTTGAAAAATTGTTATCACTCATCAATCTTTCAAGAACCAAGCCTTTCCACCAACGACCCAAGCCTCACCATCTCCTTTGCATTGTGGGGACATCCGTTGTGGATAATCCTACTATTAATGCATAGTTTGAAAATTTTAATATTTTCAAATAATCAAAAGGAGTGTTGAAACTTTAACTAAATCTAAAATAGTTTGAAATAATTTAAAAAGTAAAAAAAGATGTTCTACAACCAACTGAGAGTTAAAATTCTAATTTTGTTTAAGTGATTAAGTGAATCGTGAAAACGAGAAAAGAAGAGACGATCTCACTCTTAATTACTAAGTCTGATAATAGTAGTAGTTTATTTTTTAAATTTAAAAATATATTATATAATATTTATACATGTGTGTGTGTGTATATATATATATATATATATATATATATATATAATATAATAATAATAATTTAATACAAATTAACAGGTCAGTGAGTCAGGACAAGAAGTCATCGTGTCCATATATTAAAGCCTGTGATCTAATCCAAAATTCAACGGGTTTGAATGAATTGATTTATGTGCAACCCAAAAACACAAAATATCAAGAGTTGTTGTTGGTCTCATTCCCATTGTTCTTGGCCGGTACCAATTGGTCGAGATTTTTTATTCCAAAAATACCCTTTCCACATAATCATGATTTCGTCGTAAACCAGTTTTTGCACCCCGATCATAACAAATTTGTGATTTCATTGTACATGTATTCAACGAAATCACGATTTTATTGTGTTTTTTTGCCCCAAATATAACAACGAAATCACCCCCTTAACACAACAGAATCAAGATTCTGTTGTGTAACTTTTCAACATCATAATGGAATCTTGATTTGGTTTATGATGCCTTTCCATAACAATAACAAAATCTTGATTCTGTTTTGATAAAAAAATTTATCTACAATGAAATCTTGATTCCGTTGTGGTGTTTTTAAAAAAAATGAAAAAAATAAGAAAAAACACATTTTGTGTTTTTTTAAATATCCTTTTTATTGATTGAACATTGAAACACTACAATTATTGACCATTTATTGATTGAGATTGTTTTTCTCCCAAACGTATTGACCGAACACCCTTTTTTTCCTGATACGTATTTACTTAACACTCTTTTTTCTGATATGCATACCAATCATATTAAATATAGACACGATCTCAACTGTTTATATTGCCAGCGCGATCTCAATCGTTAGTTTGATATGAGTCACGAAAGAACAGTAGATCCCTACTATAAATAGTAGTAGGGATTTGATGAAACTCAACACCTACTTGATATTCACCATATTGCTTAAATATTTTGCAATAGTGACATGATTTCATCAACTGAAGGGATATTGTTTGAATATCGTACTGGTCCTAAAGTCATCATAATAAGTGAAGACATGTTGTTTGATGCCATACGAAAAACTATTATGGACGCCATCAGAGGTTGCAAATTTTTACTTGAAGATGAGTGTATAAAGCTTAAATGCGACGATGATATGAGAAAAATATTTTTCATCTTTTTGGAATTTAGTAGCAAATGTTCGATTGAGTTGAATGTAACTTTTGGTCGGTCTCCAAATGAAATCCTTGCTCTACTGTGCAATCCAAGGAAATCATGATCTGATGATGAGATCATTGCTCTGATGCGTGATAAATCTGTATAGTCATGTTTTTATTTTATAAAAATTGTACGTTGCTTTTTATTTTATTTTAAGAAAAGTTTGTATTATTCGTGATTGTTTAGTTGTTGATGTTTTTTTTTATAAATCAATTGAAGACATTGTTGTTGTTACTATTAGGCGCATGTTATTTAAATAGTAAATCAACCACAATATAAACTTAAAAAAATGTCAAAACGACAAAAAATGTGCATACTGCATCAAAATTTAATAATAATTATAATAATACAAAAAAATATCATTGGCCTCTACTACCCTCCTTGCTTCCCTTGGCAACCTCGGTTGCCCTCTTCTTTGTCTCTCTAGGATGCACCCAACTGCAAAGCCATCTTGCAACAATTGCAGAGCTTGTTGTATGGTCTAATGATGACTCGTGTCATCTGGCACAACTCTAAGATCTAAGCTCTACATAGTGCCTGAAGCTATCTAGAATTGGTCCTACAAGAACAATTTCACTTAGTAACTATTTTTTAAGTGACAATTTAGGGAAAAATTAACAAAATCAAATTTGATTTACCTAACAAGAGTAGTCTATACCTGGTACATAGTCTGCTCGTGGCTACCTAGACGGTAATTGTACTGGGATGGACGATAAACACATAGGAGGACGTGGTGGTTGTCCGTTTGCTAGCAGAATGACATAGGAGTGAGAAACCTTGTAAAACCAAGACAAATAGTTATAGGTGCAAGCCCAAGGACCTCGGGTGACATAACATCACCAAGAGAAATGACATGTTGCTACCACCCCACCCACGCCGTATCACAAAGCTAATATGCAAGACGAGGAGGTGGATGATGTGGAATGTGCTATAGATGGTTGAACTACCTTAGCACCATCTCCGAAAGATAGGGCTACATGTCAGTCTTGCACCTAATGAAGCTAGAGAAAAAAGCCTCCCGTGCAAAAGGGCTGACACCTTTGTGGATCTCATAAGGATACCACACAACAACATCCATCTACAGTTCATCCAGTTTCTCCCTCATCGGAAGGGTAAAGTGGGAACCTCTAGTTGGCTTCTATCTGTTGGCTACTGAGTCATCCAGAGCATCGATCCCACGCTTTGTATAACCAATATGAGGGAGGGGTGGATTTTTTGAAATTGGGGGTAAAAAGGTTCCTAGCCATTGTGACACCCTCTACCCCTCACATATATACTAATAAGGAATAAAAAAATTCGAATATTAATTAAAAGTATTTTTAAAACATTTTTTTTTAAACAAGTGTTTCAAAGGGGAAAAAGGCTCACATTCATTTTCTTCTACATCATATTCAAACTTGTCCAAATAAATAATAAAGTATTCTCGACTCAACAAGGTCGTCTAAGCTTCATACAATTAATATAGAACCTATATCCTAATGTCACATCCTATCAGAGCGTTGTGTTCCCGTGTCCTCTAGCATGAGGTTCTTCATAGTCATCCACCTATTCATCTACTCCCCCGAACACAAGTTTAAGATCATCACAGGATCCAAACACAACAACACACAGAGAGTGAGTTATCACATTCCTAGCTAATAGAGAAACAAGACAATTAAATATACATATTATATAAATGAGATACCACTTGCTTAAACATAGCTCACGTAACTTCACCACTTCGTCATTCAAAATTCACTTTTCAATTATCAATCACATTACACAAGAATCCCACACTTCGATCAAGATATAATAACACATCAATTAGCAAGCATATGCAATAGTTATGCTAAGACTCAATCCTATATGCAATGTGGTACCATGTCAGTGAAAAACCACCCTGGGGCGCTTAGGAGTACATAACAAGACACACCATACAATGAGTTTGTCAGGTCACTCTCACTAAGTAAGATCATAGGGAGACCAGTCAGGGTCACGATGTTTTGCGAGAATGCTCAACCATATGAGATCAGCATAGGCTTAAAGGAGCACTCAAACCCGGTGACCCCCAAAGCCTACACTCCGAAGAGTCCGTCAGGGCCTTTCCCTCCTGATTCAGGTCCAACCCCTAAAATAATTTTTGCATGCAGACACTGCTCATGAATTATATAATACCCACGACCTTACACTCGTGTTTTAAACACGTTCAACACAATTGCGCTACGATTTAACACTGATTCCTAAATAGGAAACCTACATTTTCTCTTTAACACTGTGCATCAACACTTTTCTCAAGATAACGCTGGTCGGGTTATTGTACAATTCATAGCTTAAACACACAAGTAATTTCACATCAAGTGTTAACTACACACTTATCCACAATTAGAACTCATTCACAATTTCACATCTCATAGTGTCACAATCCACCATCACATGTTTACACGTATCTCACAAATTAACACATGTTCAACTTTACACTTATACTCAATCTCAATAACAATATTATAATCTCAAAGGAACATGTTATTCTACAATTCATCACATACTCACAATTTGAATTATCATTTCATATCCTCAATATAACAATTTATATAAAAGACTATCACAACATGAGGATTAAAGCCCCTCAAATAATATTACACAATTATATCAAAATCATAGGTCGAAATATACAAATATCAAGAGCACAATTTATCAATCAATTTTCATCAGGACATCAATATTTTATTTATAATCATAAAGGAAAAATTGCAATTTAACAAACATCCCAAAATAAAATCCCAATTTAATCCTCTAAGGATCCCTACACATGTTTTCACTAATCCCCAACTGTGAATAACTCATCCCTTACCTCTGAGCGGACTCACGTGTCTTCAACAAATGATAGCAACATCTCTAGCGGTTCCCTGAAATTCTTTCAATTATTCCTCGGACTGCTCCGATAGAATTCCCAAACGTCAAAGAGACGGAGAAGAGATTGAAACCTCCACTTATACTGTCTTCATGAGATTCCTTTTTCTCCCTCCACGAATATTATTTCGCAAATCCCAACGGTAGAAGTGTGCGGAATTGAATTTCTAACAACATATCCAAATTTCATGGAAATCCAACGGCTAACGAAATCGGGATCGTAGTTTTACCGAGACAATTTTTGGGTTTCTGCGGGAAATTAAAATGCTACAATGCGAAGGGTTTTCCTCTAAGCTCAGATATGATTTTGAAATTCCCAACGGTGAGAATGTTTGGAATTGGGTTGCGAACATGATACTCAAATTTCACGACGATCCAACGGTGAACGGTTTCGAGATCATCGTTTTTCTGAGACTGGTTTGGTGGGCTGCACGAAAAAGAAAGGGTTTTGAGAGGAGCAGGGGAAAAACGAAAATGAGGCATAACTATTTATACCTAGGGTACTCAGCCTATTATTTGCTCTATATTTATTTATTTATTTATTTTTACTAAAAAGCTTTTTAAATTTATTTATGAAAAAATTGGGATGTTACAGCCTTGAGAAATTTTTTTAGGGGTTAATAGTAACTCCCAACATATCCAACACAAATTGTTTGAGTTGATTTAAGTCACTTTAGATTCGTGGATAATTGGCTCCCCTAAACACCCTTATGAGCAACTGAAAAAATGGAGGAAAAAGGGATGAAGCCTAGCTAGTCATGTCACTTTAATAGTCAAGTTCTCCAAAACCAGAGACCGTGGACCAGGCAAACACATGGGTAGGGTAGTTTGGAAGAATAATTAAAAAAACAAAAGTAGAGGAGAGTGTACAAGTAAAAAAAGGCCCGGGGGTATTTAAATAACTGCCCAGATTTTATAAAACGATATAAGTTCTTAATTTTGTAAATTTTGTCCAATAAAAAATTGCCATTGTATCGAAAACAGGAATACGCCCACCTCAGTCCAACCAGACATCATTTGACTGGTTGGGCAAAATATTTTAATGTTATAAATTACTAGTGGAAAGAAAGAGACCTGTACTTTTTAGTAAAACGTAAAGTAGCTTGCATCTCTTACCACGTTCACAATCACAACAACATTTATAGTTTTTCAGTCAAACTGAACACACTGAAAAACACTAGCTACAAGGTACATTACCTTCTTGTTCTGACTTTGGAAACCCAACACTCCACTGATTCCATTCGCAATCTTAGAATCATAGTAACCTTTCTTCTTAGTTCTCATGGCTATGCAATCATCCTCATCTTCCTTTAGTTACAGATTCAGCAACGATTTGTTCCTCAGCTTCCGAGGGGAAGATACTCGTTGCAGTTTTACCGGCAATCTCTATAAAGCTCTCTCTGACAGGGGAATTCACACCTTCATGGATGACAAGAAGATCCCTAGAGGGGACCAAATCACCTCAGGACTTGAGAAGGCAATTGAAGAGTCCAGAATATTCATCATCGTGCTCTCTGAAAACTATGCATCGTCCTCCTTCTGCTTAAACGAACTTGATTACATCCTTAAGTTTATTAAGGGAAAGGGCCTATTGGTTTTGCCAGTTTTTTATAAGGTTGATCCTTCTGATGTGAGAAACCACACAGGTAGTTTTGGAGAGTCATTGGCTAATCATGAAAAGAAGTTCAACGCTGATTAGGCATGGCAACGGGGCAGGTCGGGGTCGGGTTTTGTTTACCCCATCCCCGCCCCCGACTCCTCATTTCCCTCCCAGCCCCCGCCCCCAAAACCGACGGGGGTTGGGTTTTCCCCGCCCCACCCCGCCCCCGACATTTTTATAAAATTTTATTAAAAAATATAATTTTTCATAAAATAAAAAATAATTTTAAATAAAACATAAAATTCAATTCAGCACTAACATAAAATTTAATCTAATAGTTTCATATTTCAATGTGTAATATATATTAATAATTAGCGGGGCGGGTTCGGGTACGGGTTCGGGGCGGGTATTGAGAATCCCATCCCCGACCCCGAACCCGAATTTGGCTATTGGGGAAAACACGACCTCGACCCCGACCCCGATCAACTCGAATTTTCCCCATCAAAATCGGGGCGGGTCCGGAGCGGACCCCACGGGTTCGGGCCCCGTTGCCATGCCTAACGCTGATAAGGAGACTTTCAAGTGTAACCTGGTGAAGCTGGAGACATGGAAGATGGCCCTGCACCAAGTGGCTAACTTGTCTGGTTACCATTTCAAACATGGGTACCCTTCGTTGCCAATCTTTAACTTGTTTCATCTTAATTCATTAATTTTCACTTCTCTAAATGTATTTTATGGTTAGGTTTAATTATTAATTGGATTCGTATACTTATCCGCACTTTACTGTTTTGACCCTATACATAAAAAATTGTAACTTTTAGTTTCTGAATGGGCAAATTTTTTGCATTTTGGTCTAGCGATTAAGACAGTTACTAACGTGGCTGACAGTATTCTTGTATTGACTGCCACAAAAATCTGGTTATTTTACACAGCCACAAAATTTTGTTGTAGATTTATAGTGTTTTAGACAACTAACCTGCAGGGACCAAAATATATATCATCCGGTCCTTTTTAGAAGAAGGACTGGAGGGAGACTTAAATATGCTTGTCTAGGAGCTAAAACATACATTTTCTTGCGTATAGGGTCAAAACATAAAGGTGTAGACCAATATAGAGACAAGATTAATAATTAAACATAATGTTGAAATTTAAAGGGATGAATAAAGTTTATTACCTTGAACAGCATACATACATATCAAGATATGGAGGATGACTAGTTTTGTTTGACTTTTCTCAGATTTCTCTGATTGAATAGGGAAGAATACGAATATAAGTTTATTCAGAGGATTGTTGAGTTGGTCTCTAAGAAGATTAATCGTGCTCCTTTACATGTTGCGGATTATCCAGTTGGACTTGAGTCACGTATGCAAGAAGTAAAAGAACTTCTGGATGTTGGATCTGATGATGTCATCCACATGCTGGGGATCCATGGGCTTGGTGGAGTAGGTAAAACGACACTTGCTGCCGCAGTTTATAATTCCATTGTCGACCATTTTGAAGCTTTGTGTTTCCTTGAAAACGTGAGAGAAACCTCAAAAATCATGGATTACAACATCTCCAAAGAAACATTCTTTCTGAAACAGCTGGAGAGGATAAGTTAATAGGTGTGAAACAAGGAATTTCCATAATACAGCATAGGCTCCAACAAAAGAAGGTTCTTTTGATTCTAGATGATGTTGTTTTTCTTGACATTGCTTGTTGTTTCAAAAAATATGATTTGGCAGAGGTCCAAGATATACTTCATGTTCATCATGGCCATTGCATGAAACATCATATTGGAGTCTTGGTTGAAAAATCTCTCATAAATATTAGTTTGGATGGCTATGTTACACTACATGACTTGATAGAGGACATGGGTAAATAAATTGTCCGGAAAGAATCTCCCCAAGAGCCTGGGAAACGTAGTAGGTTATGGCTCCTTACAGATATAGTTCAAGTTTTAGAAGAGAACAAGGTGAATAAGACTGATACATGTGGATGGTTTCGTTTTTCATCTTCAACCTTGAATTATCTCTTTTGATTGTTATATGCTCATGTCACAATTTTCTTTTGTTTTATAATTTGTACATTTCTTTAAATATGCATGTTGAAATCCTAATTTTTATGGATTTATTCTGATTGGTTGGTGATTTTTTGGTTAAAAGGGGACTAGTCAGATTGAAATCATATGCATGAATTTCTCCTCATTCGAAGAAGTAGAAATAGTGTGGGGTGGAGATGCCCTCAAGAAGATGAAAAATCTCAAAACACTTATTATCAGAAGTGGATATTTCTCCAAAGGTCCAAAACACTTTCCTAACAGTTTAAGAGTATTGGAATGGTGGAGATATCCTTCACATTATTTTCCATATGATTTTCAAATGGAGTAGCTTGCTATATTCAAGTTACCCAACTGTGGGATTACTTCACGTGAGTTGGCTGCCATGTTAAAAAGGCAAGTGTATTGAGTTCATTTCCTTGATTTTGTATGGTAATAAGTTCGCTTTAAGGCTATTCATTTGTTTTATTTTTATGATTTATGTTAATAAATTCTCTTATAGTTTATTACTATATTTATTTGCTTCTTTTTTTTCACTTTCAGAAGTTTGTGAATCTGACAAGTTTAAGTTTTGACTCCTCTCAACATTTAACACAGATGCCTGATGTATCTTGTATTCCACATTTGGAAAATTTGTCATTTATGGAGTGTGATAATTTATTTGCAATTCACCAGTCAGTTGGGCTCTTGAAAAAACTTAGAATCTTAGACGCAGAAGGTTGCCTCAGGCTTAAGTATTTTACCCCCATCAAGTTGACCTCTCTTGAGCAACTCAAACTTGGGTATTGTCACAGTCTTGAGAGTTTTCCTGAAATATTAGGAAAGATGGAAAACATAACAGACCTTGATTTGAGAGAAACTCCGGTAAAAAAATTTCCATCTTCATTACGAAATCTTACTCGGCTTCATACTTTATGTGTTTCCCTCGAAACCAGAAAAATGGTTGTAACGGCATTTTCCGTTCGAACATTTGCCTGATGTGAGAAAGCCCGGAACTGATCAATGCCATAGGTGTGGGATGGGAAGGGTGTCTATTCCGTAAAGAGGATGATGGTGCAGAGAATGTGAGCTCAACCACATCTTCAAAAGTTCAATATCTTGATCTCAGAAACTGCAACCTGTCAGATGAATTTTTTCCAATAGCTCTCCCATGCTTTGCTAATGTAATGGAGTTAAACTTATCAGGGAATAATTTCAAAGTTGTTCCCGAATGCATCAAAGAATGCCGCTTTCTATGAACACTTAACTTGAATTATTGTGAGCATCTTCGAGAAATTAGAGGGATTCCTCCAAACTTGAAACATTTCTTTGCAAGAGAATGCCTATCCTTGACTTCCTCATGTAGAAGCATGTTACTCAATCAGGTATTGTTTTTTATGCATTTGATTTGGTCATTGATAGTGTATTTGATATTGCTAAACTTAACAATGCATTTATGACACACAGGAACTGCATGAGGCTGGAAGAACCTGCTATTTGCTGCCAAGAGCCAAGATTCCAGAGTGGTTTGAGTTCCAAACATCGGAATTTCCAATTTCTTTCTGGTTTCATAATAAACTCCCAGCCATTGCTATTTGTCATGTTATTGAACAGGTCGCTGAGTTTTCCTCATCAAGAGGTTGGACATCTAGACCCAGCATTATAACCAACATGATCATCAATGGTAATGCAAATTTGTTTTACTCTATGGACTTGGGAAGTGATTGTTCAGTTCTTTTTGATCCGCAGGATGATAAAGTAACAGATAATTTAGATGAAGCACTTTTAGAAAATGAATGAAACCATGCAGAGATTTCATGTGAAGATCGTTTTACTTTTGCCCCAACCTTCAAAAAAACTGGACTGCATGTATTGAAACAGGAAAGTTACATGGAGGATATTCGATTCTTGGATCCTTGTAGAAAAACAAAATTGGATAATGATTTCAATAGTTCAAAACCAGAAAATCAAAGATGGGTGGGCAATGAAGTTGCCAAGACACAAGTTGTGCTGCAGCAACAACTTATGGGCTCTTTTTTGTCACGCATGTGGCACTGGCCACTAGTGTTTCTCATTTCTTGCCGCATCAGCAATCAATGATTGGATAATGTGAAAGAAGATTCAAGTTCAATGGATTCAATGCAAATAAAAGACAACACTGTAACCAATTTTACTTGCTCTAGTGCTTACTTGAAACTGATTTATGTTTTGTAGTCAAGTTTGGTTTTGGATATATTTAACTTTGCTTTGGTTTCAATGAAAATATATTGTTCATTTTATATTTGAGTCTTTTCATACATTCATCTGAATCAGTGTTTATTGTTCCATATTTTACTTTGTATCCTGAAATCTCTGGATTTAGGAAGGTAGCAGTCTCAACTTAATGCTTGGTAGGTATAGATTTCAGACCTCATCACATTTTAATATTTCATTAAAATTGGTGACAAAATCTCTCGATAATTCATCTTTCTTAAGTCACCAATGTTCTAAGAAATCTAGAATTTGGTTATTGTCTTCAACTATTTTACTAGATATGACTGCTACTTTGCAAATTTTAATTGATCATTTTGATTTCAAAAGCGCAAAAAATAGGCTTCTGTGTTTTTCAGTTAGTTCTTTCATGAATATAAACTGAGGCAGTATACCCTTCCCCAGTAGTTTAAAGCTGAAAGTTGAATTTCGTATTTAAATTAAGTAGTTCACATTATTTATGTGATCTTGTGCTTGATGCAAAATTAGATACTAAACTACAAAAATAAATAAATTGAGAACATATTATAATTAGAAGTGAGAAGGGTAAGCCAAGTGTGCTTATCTTTATCACCTTCATCAATAATTCAGAAAAGCTCTCAAAGTTTACCAACAGAAGCTTTCTGAATGTGTTTAAATTTACAACTTTTTCCCCCAGTTATATTAGAGGTGTAAGAATTGATGATACTAAAACCAAATTGCTAGTCAAATTGCAACAGAGCTTGTGATTTCTTCAGTGTAAAATCACATTCTAATAGTATTCACCATTCTTGTCTTGTCCATTCATTTTGTGTTTAATTAATCATTGAATTTATAAGTACATGGCACCATTGCTGTAAGCTTGTCTACATCTAGTTCAAATAATGACAATGTAATTCGACTGAGATTCACAGATATTTACAAGCATTGAAATTTTTCCTGCAGCTTCTACTAATCATAAGCAATAGATTTGAAAAGAGATCAAAGCCTTTCAAGCATTCTTTCACATCTATTTCTCTAGGATGACACTGTAGGTTCAACTACAATTAGAGGCTGGCTTAATTCCGAGAGGGTTAATTCATGAACGAAACTACACCTTAGACATTCTCTGACAATGGTTGATCCGAAGACTTTGCATTGTTATGTTCAGTGGAGATTTTTTGCAGGATATAGCAAATAATGTTGGCACAGGAAGATGTCATCAAAGAAGATAGACACCTGCCATTGATAAGTTACCTCAATCTTTAAAGAAGACAGACACTCTATCTTTGAAGAAGTTACCTCAATCTCTTGTAATATAGGGCATTAGGTCAATCTCATGTGGAAATATACTCTTTTCTCGAAGAAGTTACCTCAATCCCTTGTAATGTAGAGTACCAGCTCAATCTCATACTATCAAACAATCATATATCAAAAACATGATATCAAACATATCACAATTAATTAAATCAACCAAGAACCTATCACAATTTAATTGATTACAAACACACACCATATAATCATGGTCCATCTCAATTAATCTTATAATTATAAATTATAAACATCAATTAATAAATTATAATATCTATATATGCAATCAAGTATGAAACCTATCATCAATGAAATCTAATATCTAAAATGCATCTCACCATCTACAAGAACTCTTTAGATCGCATGTATGTCCAACTACATATATAAGCATTACAAAGTTTTTTGTTCGAAATCAATTAAACTATAACCACTCAAACTGCTTTTAAATTTATTATTATTAATTAAACCATAATTATATGTTTTAGGAAACTTTAATGAATCCAAATGTGCATGTCACTCAGGTATTATTATTTTACAAGGATCCTGCCACATCATGGTTCTAATTGAAAGCAAACTCTAATACATAAGGATTGTACGTAATTTCAAAGTCGTTTGCCAATTTTAAGAGTATTCCCATCACGTGAAATTTTTTTGCTTATGCTTACACCACCAAAGGCAATTGAAACATCAAATTCCCATCAGAATAATAATTCAATGTGAAAGGAAAATAGAAGGAATTGTCACAATATTAGAACATAAATACTGTCACCAAAACCCATTTAATATCTTACCCAATATATCTAAAGTTTCAAATATAATCTAAATATATTCTTGTGAATACCAATAAATTCTAATCTCTTTATATCGAAAACACGAACATAACTATACATTCTCAAAACAATTATACCATGGAAGTTTAAAGTGTATGTTTTACTCATCTCTTGAAGACCATCTTAAGCCTCGACTAGATTTTCCCACAATGTATCCTATAGTCATAGGACATTCCCCTTTTCAATTGTTTTTATCACACTCTTCTTCTCTATTTCAACATCTCTCTCCCGTTGATATCCCTTGATTCTTCTAATTTCTATTTATTCTAATTTCTAGCAATTTAATCATCTATATTGATTACATTTTATCTTATTTGTATTATATATGAATATAAAATAAATATAATGTTGGATCAAGTGGCCTCGGAATAATTAAGAAGGGGGTTGAATTAATTATTAATGTGTCTTGACTAATTAAAATTTATCCTTCTTAATGTTACTAGATTCAACTTGGCTTTTACTACTAAGTTAAGAAAGTAAAGAACAAAAACAAAAACTTAACCAAAAGTAAAAGCGGCAATTAAAAGTACACAGCAGAAATTAAAGAGTGTAGGGATGAAGAAGACAAACACAAGAATTTTATACTGGTTTGACCACAAACCATGCCTACATCCAGTCCCCAAGCAACCTACGGTTCTTGAGATTTCTTTTCAACCTTGTAAAATCCTTTACAAGCCAAAGATCCACAAGGGATGTACTCTCCAGTTGAACTGATCCATAAGAGATGTATCATCTCTTGTTCTCAGTATAACAACCCAAGTAGATGTACCCTTTACTTGTACCACAAAGGATGTACCCTCCAATCTGTTAAGACAAAGAATTCTCAAGCAGTTAGTCCTTTGAATATTTGTAAGGGGAAACAAAAGATATCTCAGGCGGTTAGTCCTTTGAAATCTTTTTTTTAAGGGGAAGGGAAGAATCAAAAGAATTCTCAGGCGGTTAGTCCTTTGAATTCTCTTGGAAGAGGGAGAAGGGAGACACAAAAGAACTCAGGCGGTTAGTCCTTCGATTCTTTTGGCAAGAGGAAGAGTGAATGAAGAAGAAGAGTAGCACAAGTTTTTGGTCAATGAACTTTTCTTGAAAGAGAAAGTATTGAACAAAAACTCTTAGAAAGATGAAGGGAAATGAATCAGAAAGTTCTGTAAAAAAACGTTATTGAAATTCATGCCATGATCACATATTTATAATCATTTGATGACTCAAGTTAAAGTTTGTAACTCTTGGAAATTTCTTTAAAACTAGTCACCTTTTAAAAATTGTGACTCTTTTGAAAACTAGTCACTTAAAAAGTTGTGACTTTTGAAAAAATCTTCAGAAACAAGTCACTTTAAGAATTGTGACTTGAAAATTTATTTTTCGAAATTAGTCACTAGTAATTGATTACCATCAAGGTGTAATTGATTACACATCAACAGATATGACTCTTCATGTTTAAATTTGAAAATCAAAACATTTAGAAACTCTGGTAATCGATTACAAGTATTGTGTAATCGATTACACAAGTTTAAAAAGATTTAAAAAATGTTTTATCACTAGTTGTGACTCTTGAAATTTGAAATCTAACGTTTTAAAACATTGGTAATTGAACACATGCTCATGGTAATCGATTACAGCTTTTTAAATCAGTTTTGAAAACAATGCTGGCTACTGGTAATCAATTACTACCTTCTGGTAATCGATTACCAGAGAGTAAAACTCTTTGGTAAAAGATTTTGTCAAAAATTATTGTGCTACTCAATGTTTTGAAAAACTTTTTTAGTACTTATCTTGATTGAGTCTTCTCTTGATTCTTGAATCTTGATCTTGATTCTTGACTCCTGATTCTTTGAAACTTGCTTAACTCCTGATTCTCTGGCATCATCAAAATAATCTTGGAAGTCATTACTTCCACATATAATATCTTATCTTATTTATCTTATATATAAATATAAGATAAACTAATATGTTAAAAAAATTAGACAATAAAACAAATATCCTATTTTGTTTTATCTAAACTATACATATGTATCTTTTATCCCATTAAATATATATATATATATATATATAATAATAATAAATATTATCATTAGTTTTGGGATATTACATTTCTCCCTTCCTTCAAGAATTTTGTCTCCATAATTAACATCAACTTAACATGTAGCAAGCAACAACATAAATAATATTTGGCGTATTAGAATCAATTGAAATATTTCGCATAGCAAATGATTTATTAGAACCACATATAACAACATGATTGAAATGCAATCAATGTATTCCAAGTATGATAACCAAACAAGATATCAACAAGCATTTAAGATCAACAGAATAAGACACACTTTGATACAGTAAAGAACAACTCAAGCAAGTAATGGAGTTAACAAGTTTTTCCTTTGTAAAAGTAGCAACACTCAACTCATGCGACAATTTACAAAAAAGAAAAGATAAATTTTTCACCCAATTAGGAGATATGAATGAATGTGTCACTCCTAATTAGACTATATGATTATATGTTTCTATTTAATAGAGTGCATACCTTCAATCAAACCATTAGACTCATTCACTTTTCTCCTTAGAGCGTAAAGACTCTTCCTTGGTTCTGTGGCCTTGGTTGTGGCTTCTTCTTGATCATGCAACACCGTGCAAAATGTCCAACTTTACCAAACTTATGAGATTTACATGCTATGGCACTTCACATGGTGATACTTCACACATCAAAGCAAATCTCTCTCCTAGTATGGTGTGGTTTAAGGACGAACTAGGTGGAAGTGGTGGATATGTAACACCCCTGATGAATCACCCTAGAAAAAGAGGGATGTAGAGGCTATGCAGGTGTGAGACTCTATAGTTGAGGATGACTTAAATGAATTAAGTGGTGGATATGTTCAATTCTTAGTTGATTTTGTGCTTTTGTCACTCAGCACAGACCATGCTCATCCTCAACTCAACTTTTCACTATAAGAGTTTTTCATAGACATAAAGCATTAGCAAAGAAACTCATGCATGAGAAGTTCCTTGAGCCTGAACCACTTGCATTAACTTTTAAGCCTAATCTCATTGTGTGTGATGTATGTCCACTTGAGTTTTTATACACTTGGTTTATCTTGAGATACATATACTTGAGTAAATTTCATATGTGCATTGAATTGATTGAGACAATTTATAGGCTTTGTTTGTAGACCCATATTATTTGCTAATATATGTCCCCTAGTTGTCCCCTTTGAGCTAAGTTGATGTTTTCCTTGTTACTTAGTTGTGTTAAAAGTTCAATTCTTGCTACTTGGTGACTTGAAAAATAATGGGACATCACTGAATATTGGTTTGGGTAGAGCAATGATTCCTCCTATGATGCTTCTCCTTTTACTAAAAAAAATATGAAAAAGAAAAATAAGGTAATAAAAAAGGCCTTGAAAAAATGAACTGAATAGTTTTGTTGAATAAGATGAAGGAGAAGCCTAGTCCTCAAAAGAATAAATTTTGGATGTGTAAGTGCATAAAATAACAATTGTTCCCCTTGGGTAGTGTGTCACTGAGTACAGGTTATTTCTTAAAGTCTTTCTTTATCTTGTTCCTTTTAGTAACTACCTTTTGTTGCACCCTAGTCCCATTACACCTTGTGAAGCCTCACTTTCATGCAAACTAGAATTTTACTTAGGTTGTGTTGATTGATAAATAAACTAAATGCATGCTTTTTGAGCTATGATATAAGCTTTTTTTTTTTATCTTTTTTCCTTAAACACTGAGAGTGATCGGTTTGTCACTATGGAACCAAACATGTTGGTTGGCATTGAAATCCTAATGGAATTATGTGGGATGTATCTTGTGAATGTGATTGTTTACTTATGTCAACCCTTTGTCTTTCTGTTTATAATAATGTGAAGGGTTCACTGTAAATGGTTTCTTGATTTCATAAAAAGTTGCGTGAGTCTCTAATTTAGAATAAGTGCTTGAGGACAAAAAAAATGATCGAGTGTGGGGTGGTTGATAAACCGCATCGAGAACAATTGGGGTCCAAATCTATAAGGGTTTTCAATGTCTTTTATTTCCAATACAATATTGTATGTTGTTTAGTTAGTCTACGACCATGGTTGACTAAACCCCTTAGAACTTGGATTGTGATGTAAATGTATCCATGTACTTTGATTTCTCTTTTCAATCAAGTTCTTCGAGCAAGATTGATTTAAGGGAAAGAGTATTCTCAAACCTTGATCATAGGCTGATAATTAAAATAAGAGTTATTAGGCGATTAATTGATAACTGAAAGTTCTTAATTAAAATACGAATTAGGGGTAAAATAGTACATGTAAAATCATAATCTGAGACACTTGTCTTCATACACATCTTTAGTTTTATTTTCTTGAATTCAAACACAAACAATCCTTAACTCAAGATAAAAACCCAAAATTATTTAGTTCATGCAATTTAGATTATTTGGGAATACAATTAGTCTTTAGGGTACGATATTTGGACTTTTGAGTCCATTGTTGTTGCTCCATAGGCTACATTTGCCTTTAGCAAGTACATATTTTATGCATCGGGCCATAGCTTGCAATGGCCAATCAAAATGGGCTAGCATCATTCTAAAGGAGGTTAACCCCCAAAAGAGCCATGTAAATGTAGATTATTCATTTGTTCCTCCATGAAATTGTAACGTGAGTTTCTCTCCTCTATTGTTTTGAAATGAATAGTTAGTGATTCAATTTCAGTTAAGTTCATTTCCTTCTTGCACCCGAGTATATAGTGAACGAACTTCAGAAAGTTGAGCATTAGTAATATTTTTGTGCTTGTTGTGCTTCTCTTTAACTATGGCAACTCTCATGATAGGATGTTTCCAATTTGCCCTATTTTGAATTGAGAAATTTATGTTAGGGAATTGGTGACAAATGGAGGTACCAGGTACTATGAAGAAGAACATATCCTTCAAATAAGATGCATCTACAAATATGAACTAAAAATATCCCATGGATTTCAAGGTCTTAACATCAACGATCTCAATATGACTTTGGAGTTGAAAATGATCCTGAGTCGTTTTTGCAAGCAATTAAAAGTTGTAATTCTAAGCTATGTTATGATGCTATGAAAGATGAATTGGAATCTATAACAAATAATAAAGTTTGGGATCTTGTTGATTTGCCTAATGGGATAAAGCCTATTGGATGTAAATGGGTTTTCAAAACCAAGAAGGATTCATTAGGTAACATTGAGAGACACAAGGCCTGATTGGTTGCCAAAGGATTCGCTCAAAGAGAAGGAGTTGACTATAGAGAAATCTTTTCTCCTGTATCCATGAAAGATTCCTTAGGCATCATAATGGCATTAGTTGCTCATTTTGACTTGGAATTACGTCAAATGGATGTGAAAATGACTTTTCTAAATGGTGATTATTGAGACGTCGGCAAGTGTACCGATGTGCACAAGTAGTATATAAAACGATAAGACCGAGTATCGTATTCACAAAGAATTTGTTTCACCTAGACTATGTATATTCAGTATGTAAACACTTTTAAGGTTTGAAACAAGGCAAATATTGAGTTCTACACTATTAATCTATTTGAACAAAAATAGAATATTCAAAGCTATAAATGTGACAACTATCAATTTAAAAGCATTGGGGAGTGTCCTACTGAATTTCTCTTGCTGTATAAAATGCGTTTTTCTCTATTTAAAGTTATCCTAGTGTTCTTACACTGAGAAATTACTCAAATCATGATTCCTCACATGAATGAGCCTAACTCTCTTTAGCCTTTGTCCTTGATTCCTTAACAAACTTGTTCTAAAAGAGTTGCACTAAGCCTATAGTGTAAACTAGACTAAATTACTGCACTCCATTCCTAGACATACAAATTTCTAGCTTGCTCTATCAAGTTCTAAGGTTTTAAAGCATTTTCCAATACTAAAAAGCCTAACTACAGATACAAATGGGTGATCAAGCCACAAGCATGTAAAATAAGCATAAATAGAAGCAATGAACACAGAGAAATAACATTAAATAGATAGTAAGAGTATTACATCAAGAGGTTCAGTAGTAACTCCCCAACAAAGAGGCTTAGCCTTCCATTACAAACAAAGCTTCACAATACAAAAAGAAAACTATTTTTGGTGAAATAAAAATGGAAGAAATGGTGGATAATGTCTTCTCCAGCCTCTCAGCCCTAAATCTCTCTTTTTCTCACAAAGCACAACTCTCTTTGTTGCTCTAGACTCGTTCTCTTTCCAAATTCTGCCAACTTTAGTGTTTTAAAGGCTCTTGGACTCTTCAACTTCTGAAGGCTCGCTTATCGAGCATGTCTTGCTAAGCAAGAGTACGTGAAAATCCGCTAAGTGAGCATGGGCGCGCTAAGCGCGAGAAGAGTCAACATCCTCGCTGGGCGGGCTGGCTGCACACTGGGCATGCGGATCTCTGACTTATCCTCTTCTAGGGTTTCCCATCCGCTAAGCGAGTTGGATGCCTCACTAAGCGAATGCATCTCGCTTAGCCAATCTGCCTCGTTAAGCGAGTCATCAACAACTTTTACCTTCCCTTCTTTGGCCTAAAACTGAGTTGGATTCAACATTAGGTCACATAATTGAAGTTTCTACTATATAAAATAACTCAATAAAGAAAACATGTACAATTTCTACAAAAAGAACCATAAATTGGAGGCATATTGCTATTTCCTTCAAATTTTCAACACCAAACTAACTTATGAATAACAACTAACAGTGACTTAGAAGAAGTTTATATGACACAACCTGAAGGTTTTTCCTATAGTGATGGGGCTCACTTGGTTTGAAAGCTCAAGAAATCAATATATGTACTAAAACATGCATCATGTCAATGGTATTTGAAATTCCATAGTGTCATCTCATCATTTGGTTTTGTTGAGAACATTATGGATAGATGCATATACCACAAGGTCAATGAGAACATTCTTGAATGACTTTGGCGACCCAACACTCAATTCACAATCAAACTAAGTTAACTAATTAACCTTTTTTAGTTCTTATTGCTATGCAATCATCCTCATCTTCCTTTAGTTACAGATTCAGCAATGATGTGTTCCTCAGCTTTTGAGGGGAGATACTCATCATAGTTTTACCGGGAAACTCTATAAAGCTCTCTCTGACAGGGGAATTCACACCTTCATGGATGACAAGAAGATCCCTAGAGGGGACCAAATCACCTCAGGACTTGAGAAGGCAATTGAAGAGTCTAGAATATTAATTAATGGCTAATCATGAAAAGAAGTTCAAAAGTACTAATAACATGGAGAAGCTGGAAACATGGAAAATGGCTTTGAACCAAGTGGCTAATTTGTCTGGCTACCATCATTTCAAACATGGGTACCCTTCGTTGCCAATCTTTAACTTGTTTCATCTTAATTCATTAATTTTCACTTCTCTAAATGTATTTTATGGTTAGGTTTAATTATTAATTGGATTCCTATACTTATCCGCACTTTACTGTTTTGACCCTATACATAAAAAATTGTAACTTTTAGTTTCTGAATGAGCAAATTTTTTGCATTTTGGTCTAGCGATTAAGACAGTTACTAACGTGGCTGACAGTATTCTTGTGATGACTGCCACAAAAATCTGGTTATTTTACACAGCCACAAAAATTTTGTAGTAGATTTATAGTGTTTTAGACAACTAACCTGCAGGGACCAAAATATATATCATCCGGTCCTTTTTAGAAGAAGGACTGGAGGGAGACTTAAATATGCTTGTCTAGGAGCTAAAGCATACATTTTCTTGCGTATATGGTCAAAACATAAAGGTGTAGACAAATATAGAGACGAGAATAATAATTACACATAATGTTGAGATTTAAAGGGATGAAAAATCTTTATTATCTTCAACAACATACATACATATCAAGATATGAAGATGACATATTTTGTTTGACTTCTCACAAATTTCTCTGATTAAATTGGGAAGAATACGAATATGGGTTTATTCAAAGGATTGTTGAGTTGGTCTCTAAGAAGATTAATTGTTCTCCTTTACATGTTGCGGATTATACAGATGGACTAGAGTCACAAATGCAAGAAGTTAAAGTGCTTCTGGATGTTGGATCTGATGATGTCGTCCACATGCTAGGGATACATAGGCTGGGTGGAGTAGGTAAAATGACAATTTCTACTGCAGTTTATAATTCCATTGCTGACCATTTTGAAGCTTTGTGTTTCCTTGAAAACGTGAGAGAAACTTCAAAAAAACATGGGTTAGAACATCTCCAAAGCAACCTTCTTTCTGACACAATTGCAGAGGATAAGTTAATAGGTGTCAAACAAGGAATTTCCATAATACAGCATAAGCTTCAGCAACAGAAGATTCTTTTGATTCTAGATGATGTTGACAAAAGGGAATAACTACATAGAAACCGATCTCAAGGGATTCTAGGCTTGTCTCAAAAGGCCTATATTAATAAAGTTCTAAAAAGATTTAGGATGAAAGATTGTTCACCCAACATGGCACCTATTGTGAAATGCGATAGATTCAATTTGAATCAATGTCCTAAAGATGAGCTTGAAAGGGAACAAACGAGAAGCATTCCACATGCTTCCGTTGTAGGAAGCCTTATGTATGCATAGGTGTGTACAAGACTTGACATTGCTTTGTGGTTGGAATGTTTGGGAGATATCAAAATAATCCAGGAATATAGCACTAGACAGCTGCAAAGACAATGTTAAGATATGTTGACGAAATCAAAGATCCAACAATTTAGAAGTTGTTGGCTACTCAGACTCGAATTTTGTTGGTTGCGTTGACTCTCATAGGTCAACATCTAGATAAATTTTCATGATGGCTAATGGAGCAATATCTTGGAAAAGTGCAAAACAATCATTAGTTGCTACTTCTACCATGGAGGCTGAGTTTATTTGATTATTTGAATCGACATCATAAGGTATTTGGTTAAAAAGTTTCATGGCTGGTCTACAAGTGATTTATTCTCTTCGTAGATTCCTAGACCGTTAAAGATATATTGTGATAATTCAGCTGTTGTTTTTGTGGCTTAAAACAATAAAAGTGGAAGTCGAAGCAAGCAGATTAACATTAAGTATTTAGCCATGAGGGAACGTGTCAAAGAAAATGAAATCATCATTGAAAACATCAGTACTGAACTAATGAGTGCAGATCCAATGACAAAAGGCATGCAAACAAAGTCATTTAAGGATCATGTTAAGAGTATGAGACTTGATTTTGTACACACACACAAACAAAGTCATTTAAGGATCATGTTAAGAGTATGAGACTTGATTCTGCACACACACACGCACGCACGGAATGCACACACACACACACTTGGAATGCACACACCCGTATACTTTCTCAGTTTATATTTATGAAAGAAATAACTGAAAAAAACACAAGCCTGTTTTTTGCGCTTTGGAAATCGAAATGATCAATTAAAATTTGCAAAATAAAGTAGCAGTCATATCTAGTAAGATAGTTGAAGACGACAGCCAAGTTTTAGAATTCTCTTGAACATTGGTGATTTAAGAAAGATAAATTATCGAAAGATTTTGTCACCAATTTTAATGAAATATTAAAATGTGATGGAGAGAGGTTTCGACTATATACCAAGCATTAAGTTGAGACTTATCTAAAACCAGAAATTTCAGGGTACAAAGTAAAATATGGAACAATAAACACTGATTCAGAGGAATGTATGAAAAGACTCAAATATAAAATAATGAACAATATATTTTCATTGAAACCAAAGAAAAGTTAAATATCCAAAATCAAACTTGACTACAAAACATAATCAGTTTCAAGTAAGTGTTCTCTCTTATCTGCATCAAATCCATTGAACTTGAATCCTCTAGCACATTATCCAATCATTGATTGTTGCGGCGGCAAGAAATGAGAAACACTAGGAAAGAAATGAGAAACACTAGTGCCCAGTGCCACATGCGTGACAAAAAAGAGCCCATAAGTTGTTGCTGCTGCACAACTTGTGTCTTGGCAACATCATTGCCCACCCATCTTTGATTTTTTGGTTTTGAACTATTGAAATCATTATCCAATTTTGTTTTTCTACAAGGATCAGAGAATCGAATATCCTCCATGTTACTTTCCTGTTTCAATACATGTAGTCCAGTTTTTATAAAGGTTGGGGCAAAAGTAAAAGTAAAACCTGGACATGTAACTTCTGCATGGTTCCATTCATTTTCTAAAAGTGCTTCATCTAAATTATCTGTTACTCTTTCACCCCGCAGATCAAAAAGACATGTACAATCACTTCCCAACACCACAGAGTTAAACAAATTTGCATTGCCATTGATGATCACCTTGGTTCTAATGTTGGGTCTAAATGTCCAACCTCTCGATGAGGAAAACTCAGCCACCCGTTTGATAATATGACAAATAGCAATGGCTGGGAATTTGTTACGAAACCAGAAAGAAATTGGAAATTCCGATGTTTGGAAATCAAACCACTCTGGAATCTTGGCTCCTGGCAAATAGAAGAAGGTTCTTCCAGCCTCATGCAGTTCCTGTTGGTCATAAATACATCGTTAAGTTTAGCAATATTAAATACACTATCAATGACCAAATCAAATACATAAAAAAACAATACCTGACTGAGTAACATGCTTCTACATGAGGAAGTCAATGATAGGCATTCTTCTGCATAGAAATATTTCAAGTTTGGAGGAATCCCTCTAATTTCTCGAAGTCGCTCACAATAATTCAAGTCAAGCATTGTTAAAAAGCGGCATTCTTTGATGCATTCGGGAATAACTGTGAAATTATTCCTTGATAGGTTTAACCTCATTACATTAGCAAAGCATGGGAGAGCTATTCGAAAAAAATCATCTGACAGGTTGCAGTTTCTGAGATCAAGAAATTGAACGTTTGAAGATGTGGTTAAGCTCACATTCTCTGCACCCTCATCCTCTTTACGGAATAGACACCCTTCCCATCCCACACCTATGACATTGATCAGTTCCGGGCTTTCTCGCATCGGGCAAATGTTCGAAAGGAAAATGCCAGTACAACCGTTTGTCTGGTTTCGAGGGAAACACAGAAATAAAGTTCGAAGCCGAGTAAGATTTCGAAATGAAAGAGTGAATTTTTTTACAGGAGTTTGTTCCAAGTGAAGTTCTGTTATGTTTTCCATCTTTCCTAATATTTCTGGAAAATTCTCAAGGCTGTGACAATACCCAAGTTTGAGTTGCTCAAGAGAGGTCAATTTGATGGGGGGGAAATTCTTAAGCCTGGAGCAACCTTCTGCGTCCAAGATTCTCAGTTTTTCCAAGAAGCCTACTGACGGGTGAATGGCATATAAATTATCACAATCTTTAAATGACAATTTTTGCAAATGTGGGACACAAGATACATCAGGTATCTGTGTTAAATGTTGACATGAGTCAAAATTTAGACTTGTCAGATTCACAAACTTCTGCAACATAAAATGTGGAAAAAAAGGAAGCAAATAAATAAACTAAAACAGAATTTATTAACATAAATCATAAAAGTAAAACAAATGAATAGCCTAAAGCGAACTTATTACAATACAAAATCAAGGAAATGAACTCAAGACACTTGCCTTTTTTAACATGGCAGCCAACTCACGTGAAGTAAACCCACAGTCGGGTAAGTTGAATATAGCAAGCTTCTCCATTTGAAAATCATATGGAAAATAATGTGAAGGATATCTCCACCATTCCAATACTCTTAAACTCTTAGGAAAATGTTTGGGACCTTTGGAGAAATGACCACTTCTGATAATAAGTGTCTTGAGATTTTTCATCTTTTTGAAGGCATCTCCATCCCACTGTATTTCTACTTCTTCAAATGAGGAGTAGAAATTCATGCATATGATTCCAATATGACTAGTTCCCTTTTATAACAGAAAAATCACCAATCAACCAGAATGCATGCATAAATATTAGGACTTCAACATGCATATTTAGAGAAGTGTACATATTATAAAGCAAAAGAATAATTGTGAGATGAGCATATAACAATCAAAAGAGATAATTCAAGGTTAAAGATGAAAAACCAAACCATCCACATGTATCAATCTTATTCACCTTGTTCTCTTCTAAAACTTGAACTATATCAGTAGGTAGCCATAACCTACTACGTTTCCCAGGCTCTTGGGGAGATTCTTTCCGAACAATTTCTTTACCCATGTCCTCTATCAAGTCATGTAGTGTAACATAGCCATTCAAACTAATCTTTATGAGAGATTTTTCAACCAACACTCCAATATGATGTTTCATGCAATGGCCATGATGAGCATGAAGTATATCTTGGATCTCTGCCAAATCATATTTTTTGAAGCAACAAGCAATGTCAAGAAAAACACTTTGCTCATCTTCTTCCAAAGCATCATAACTCACTTTAAGTATCTCTTGGATCTCTTTATTAGGGATTCTTTTGTATCGATCTAAAGCAGATATCCATTGTTCTATATTTTTTCCGGATAAGTTGGAACCTATTACTTCTAAAGCCAATGGAAGGCCCGAAGCATAAGTTGCTGCTCGATTCAAAACATCCTTGTAAAATGGATCAACTTTTCCCAACTTGAAAGCTTTCCAATTAAGTAACTCAAGAGCATATTCCTCATTCAATTCATTCACCTCATATGTTCTTTCAACACCGTGACATGCTAGCAATTGTTTGTCCCGAGTCGTGATGATGACTCTACTGCCAGGACCAAACAAATCAGGTCTTCCAGCAAGCGCCTGTAGCTGTTCCCTTTTGTCAACATCATCTAGAATCAAAAGAACCTTCTTTTGCCGGAGCCTATGCTCTATTATGGAAATTCCTTGTTTGACACCTATTAACTTATCCTCTCCGGCCGTTTCAGAAAGAAGGTTTCTTTGTAGATGTTGTAACCCATGTTTCTTTGAAGTTTCTCTCACGTTTTGAAGGAAACACAAAGCTTCAAAATGGTCAGCAATGGAATTATAAACTGCAGCAGCAAGTGTCGTTTTACCTACTCCACCGAGCCCATGTATACCCAGCATGTGGACAACATCATCAGATCCAACATCCAGAAGCGCTTTTACTTCTTGTATTCGTGACTCTAGTCCAACTGGATAATCCGCAACATGTAAAGGAGCACGATCAATCTTCTTAGAGACCAACTCAACAATCCTCTGAATAAATTCATATTCGTATTCTTCCCTATTCAATAAGAGAAATTTATGAGAAGTCAAACAAAACATGTCATCTCCATATCTTGATATGTATGTATGTTGTTGAAGATAATCAAATTTTTTCATCCCTTTAGGACTCAACATTATGTTTAATTATTATTCTTGTCTCTATATTTGTCTACACTTTCCTGACCCTTTACGCAAGAAAATGTATGCTTTAGCTCCTAGACAAGCAAATTTAAAAAGGACAGGATGATATATATTTTGGTCCCCTGCAGGTTAGTTGTCTAAAACACTATAAATCTACTACAAAATTTTTGTGGCTGTGTAAAATAACCAGATTTTTGTGGCAGTCATCACAAAAATACTGTCAGCCACGTTAGTAACTGTCTTAATCGCTAGACCAAAATGCAAAAAAATTGCTAATTCAGAAAATAAAAGTTGCAATCTTGATGTATAGGGTCAAAACATTAAAGTGCGGATAAGTATATGAATCCAATTAATAATTAAACCTAAACATAAAATACAATTAGACAAGTGAAAATTAATGAATAAGGATAAAATAAGTTAAAAGATTGGCAAGGAAGGGTACCCATGTTTGAAATGATGGTAACCAGATAAATTAGCCACTTTGTTCAGAGCCATCTTCCATGTTTCCAGCTTCTCCATGTCATTAGTACTTTTGAACTTCTTTTCATGATTAGTCAACGCCTTTCCAAAACTACCAGTGTGGTTTCTCACATCAGAAGGGTCAACCTTATAAAAAACTGGCAAAATCAATATGCCCTTCCCCTTAATAAACTTAAGGATGTAATCAAGTTCGTTTAAGCAGAAGGAGGACGATGCATAGTTTTCAGAGAGCACGATGATGAATATTCTGGACTCTTCAATTGCCTTCTCTAGTCCTGAGGTGATTTGGTCCCCTCTAGGGATCTTCTTGTCATCCATGAAGGTGTGAATTCCCCTGTCAGAGAGAGCTTTATAGAGATTGCCAGTAAAACCGCGACGAGTATCTTCCCCTCGGAAGCTGAGGAACACATCGTTGCTGAATCTGTAACTAAAGGAAGATGAGGATGATTGCTTAGCCATGAGAACTAAGAAGAAAGGTTACTATGATTGTTAATGGAATCAATGGAGTGTTGGGTCTACAAAGTCAGAACAAGAAGGCAATGTACCTTGTAGCTAGCGTTTTTCAGTGTCTGTACTTTGTTGTCTCATAAAAACTATAAATTTTGCTGAGTGTGAACGTGGAAAAAGATGAAAGCTACTTTTAGCCACACCACTCCAAACCCATATCCACTCTAAAATGAAATAAGGCAAAAAGAACAGTCAAACATTAATTTTTTAAGCGTTGTAAATCACATCTATTTTTTTGCTGAGTTTCTTTTTTTCTGAGATATCATATATCTATTATTCTATCTTGATTTCTTTGTCACTCTTTAATTTATTCACTGTTACGTTCCCACCTCTCTTCATACTTGTATATATTTTGATTTTTTGGTTTTTTGTAATTAATATATATTTATTTAATGTAAAATAAGAGAAAAGAATATAAAATATCAAACTTTACTTTTTAGTAAAAAAAATAAAAGTACCTATCTCTTTCTTTCCAATAGTATTTTATAACAATAAAATATTTTGCCCAACCACTCAAATGACGTCCGGCAGCGGGGGCTGAGGCGGGTGTATTCTTCTAGGCATTTATATCTTGTACTCTTATTTTCATTGCATCCAAATTTTCTATTTTATAAAGTTAATTTTGAAATATAAATTTATATTTTAAAATGAATTTCTCAAAATATAATAGGAGATGCTAATGTGAATGCAAAATACAATAATCATTCCTGTTTTGGATAAAATGACAATTTTTTATTGGACAGAATTTACAAAATAAAGAACTTATATCGTTTTATAAAATCTGGGCAGTTATTTAAATCCCCTCTTTATTTTAATTGTACACTCTCCTTTCCTTTCCTTTTTATTTTTAATTATTTTTTCAAACTACCCTACCCATGTGTTTACCTGGTCTACCTCTCTAGTTTTGTAGAACATGATAATCAGGCTATTAAAGTGACACGAGTAGGCTCCAACCCTTTCATTTTCTGTTGTTTGTCGCCATATAGGTCTCTTTATGTCACTCTCTTGGGGACCTGTGGCGGACCAAAAATTATTTGGGTATTACTATTTTCACTTCCCTTCATTATTAATACACTTCCTTTTTTATTTTCTTTTCCAAAAATATCCTACAAAATACACTCCCCTTTAAGTTGAGTTTTCCTCTTTCAGATTTCAAAACCCTACGCCTCTCCCTTTCTCTCATTCAAACTTCAATCTTCCTCTTCCTTTTGTTTTACCTCTCATCACCTCAACACTGTCACTTATTGTTGTAGCCTAAATATACGGTCACCATCATTTTTTCGTTGTATCCCATGTTCTGTTTTTTTTTTTTTTTTTCTTTTTGCAAATTCTATATTTCTAATAACATCTTATCCGCAATAGATGTACCACACATTGCGAAGGAGATGGTGAGGCTTGAGTCGTTTTGTGGAGAGGCTTGGTTCTTGAAAGATTGATGGGTGTGATAACAATTTTGCAAAGAATACTCTTTGTTTAAGCTACGAGCGTATGAAACCAATTATTGTTGTTTTTCCAGAAGCAAACTTAGGTTGATTTGTGTGAGTTTAATGGTTTTTATTGATTTGGGCGCAAACTTACATTATTCGAGGAATCAGGGTTTTATTATAATCTCTAGAGCAATTTCTGGAATGCAACTCTAAGATGCTGGGAACAATTTCTGAAATGCAAGACTTATGGATGATGCAAAGAGGAGTGTATTTTTTGGGCATTTTTGGAAAGAAAAAAAAAATCAAAAGGCAGTGTACTAGTAACGAGGGGAATAAAAATAGCAAGAGCCAATTATTTGAGTTTGAGAGGGGACAGTTGCACCTCCTCACTTTCAGAAAATTACAAATAAATATATCGTTTTAGCTTTTGTATCTCCTAAATTTCTATATGGAACTCACTTAGAGGTGACAGACTCACATATTGACATATTAAAGGTTAGCAAATATATACTCTCACTTAGAATGTTATTTTTTCCTCCCATTTTTATATACTAAATCCCTTGCTCCAAAATTCTCTCTCGTGTCGTGTCATTGTTTGTTATTTTTCAATTTAAGCATTTAAATTAAAAGTCTAATTTTATTTTCTAATAGACCCGTTTAGCTTGCTTCTCTGATTGCTAATTTTTCTTGACTTTTTTTTTTTATCAAACTAGGTAATTTTGTAAAATTATATATCAAATTAGATTGTTTGAAAAATAATTTACTAAAGATGGATACTTTATCTTTTGATATCAATTACAATTATAATTAATGCAGAAAAATAATTTTTTATATCAATTTTAATTATAATCAATATCAAAAGTTAAAAGCACTTATCTAAGTCAATAATTTTTTAAACCACCTAATTTAGTATATAATTTTATGAAATCACCTAATTTAGTAGAAAAAAGTCATTTTTTTTCCAACTCGGTCAATTGGTTGGTTTTCTGATAAACAAATTGGGTTTCCCTTGTCCCAAATTGGGTTTTCCGATAAACATTTCCTTCTACTTGATTTATCTTCTAGTTGGGTTGGGTTGGACGAATCTAAAAAAATTTACTTAGTGTAAATCAAAAATAATTTATAATATTTTTATAAAATAAAAATATTATGAAATTTTACAAAATACATAATATTTTCAAAAAAATTAAAAATACTTAAATTTCTACCTATTATAATTTTTCTTTATGTATTTTTTGTTTTTTAAAAATGTAAGTTTTTTGTTGTCTATGTTATAAAAAAATTAAGATAAAGTGATAAAATTAGTAGTATCAATTTATTTTCTCTTTTACCTCTTATAAATTTTTTATTAATTCATTTTAAAAAATTGTCCTATGGGATAATATTATTTTTTATGGAAACAAAAATTAAAATTATTAAATAGATTAAGTATAAAAATTTATCTAGTGGAAACTGTTGAGAATTTTCAATAAACCATATACAATACCAAATGAGTACCAAAACACATTACGTCAGATTATCAAGAGGTTTTAAGGAATACCTGAATCCATAGAGCTTGATTAACACGTAGCGAAATCTGACAGTGGTCACGAACAATTGGTTTAATGACTTTCCTCAACCAAATCACCTTCTTCCTTATGGGACCTTCGTTTTCTCTTCAGATGGGGAAAGGAGAAACTGTTTGTTGATTTGGTATATTGGGGACCATAATCATACCTTATGTTTTAAACCTATTAGGGTTCTCATTATCCCCTAATGGGCCAAACTGGTTTCCGCTCATTAAGCCCATATCAATTATCTGTTGGCAATCTAATGGACTCACTTAAATAGATCACTTTATATTGAACCCATTTAAATGTAAATAACTAATATAAATGTTATAATATAATATGTAGCCCATATTAATTAATTAGGAATTATAAAATTCCTAACAATCTCCCACTTGGGCTTCATATTAACCTTAGACATTTATATCACAAAATTCTTTAGGCGCGCAACCGTATGTTATTTACTTTTAGACTCCTTTTATACAATCTGGTCCATCTTATATAGCAACAGGAAACCACTGCAGTTTTCATCATAATTTAGCTTGACTAAGCCACAATGGTCACCACTGTTACTCATACTCAATGACATAGACCAAATATGGATAAGCGGCTTGGAAATTACATACAATGTGATCTTAATCATGTCTATTTCCAACTAGTCCAAAGTTTATTCTTTATAGAGATCAATCCAAAATGCAATACAAATATTGCACACAAACAAACTTATAATGAAATGATAAACTTCAACTTTATTTCTACAGAAAATCCAAATAACAAAATGTTTGCAAACCGTAATATATAGAACATGAGTAAGACTCCCACTAAACCAAGGTACTATCAGGAATTACACTCATATGAGCAGTGTGCTCATGAAAAAAAACTTTAGTATCATACATTTAATAAGTGGATCAGCTAGTATGGAATGAGTTCCTATATGTTCTATACAAATTTATATTTTCTGGATTCTTTATTTAACAACCAAATACTTTATGTCAACAAACTTTTATTTGGTTGAATCTTTAATAAGACTGCTAAGATATTGTCTCAATAAACATCTGATGGCTACTTAATGTTGGCGACAACAAGCAAGCCAGTTACAATAATTTAGCAATCATAAATTCTAGTATAATGTCTCATAGCAAAATATTAACTCCACTAACATGGTCAAATGTGAATCTTTATGTGAAGTGATTGCTATTAATACATTCTGAAATAATCGAAGTTAGAATACCCAATGATCTCTAAACTTCTAAACTTTCGATATGAAAACACATAGTTTCTTGTTCTCTTCAATTAACGCATAATGCGCTTTACTACTTCTAGTATTACATACCAAGATTACTCATATATCACCTTAGGATTCCCACAAAATAATTTCAAACTCTAAATTTTACACATGCAGATTTGGGATTCACATAATATGAGTAATTTAAACCATAGTAGTAACAACAACAACAATTAAAGAAGAGAACAACAACCATGCAATGCACAAATAATCTTTATGGTAAATTTCAAGACCCAAACAAGATACCTAACGCACCATTAATCCTCAATCTTTGAATTGAAAAAGACTAACTGCAAGTGGTACTCTCAATGCATTGAGCAAACATTGGTAATAAGTCCTGTCAAACAAAGGTTGTCTTTGGACACTCCATTGCTCACATGGAAAACTTATATGATGATTATTCCGGTCAAATAATGATTATCTTTGAACATTTCATTATTCACATGGAAAATCACACTATTTATAATCACCACATGTTTGCCATTGCAAACATGTAATTATTCTGTCAAATTGTGTCTTCCTTTGGGCCGAGCACAATTCACATGAATAATTTCATGCAACATCCATGTAAATTCAATCAAATAAACTTACGCAACAGAGGTTACTTTGGCAACATGTTGTTTCAATCAATTTAACCAAAAATACAAGACAATTTAATACAATAAATGGGAGGTCTAAAAATTACACAAATTTTCTTAAAATTACACAATTTAACCAAAAGAATCCTTTAAAGATACTAGAGAAAAGGTTTCTTTATAGTCAATGTCTTCCTTCTGAGAAAAGCCTTTAGCAACTAGACGAGTCTTATATCTCTCGATTAAATATCCATTTACAACCAATATGTTTCATACCTTCAGGCAATTCGATTAGATTCCAAAATTCATTGTCATTCATAGACTTCATCTCATCCTTCATGGCATCAATCCAATTTTGAGAGTTACAACTGTGCATAGCTTGACAGAAGTTAATTGGATCATCCTCTGTTAAACCAACACCATCCTTATGTTCTTGGAGAAATATAATATAATCATTTGAGATTGCATTTCTCCTATCTCTAATGGATCTCTTTAATGACACTTCTTGAGGTTGCTCTAAAGGTATTTGAGGGGGAACCTCATTGTTATCTTGTTCCGGAACAATGTCAATAGTTTGAACATTATCTTCTATTACTGGAGTTGTGTCTTGAACAGTAATAGGTATGAGGACTTGATCACTGTAAATAACAGGTTCTTCCTCAAAGACAACATTCTTTATGTTCTCTTCCTTCCCAAACTCAACTTCCTCAAGAAATTTTTCATTTCCCATCTCGAAAAAAGATCTTAAGGTGGGATTGTAAAATTTATAGCCTCAAGAGCGTTCAGCATAGCCAACAAAATAGCAGCTAATTATTCTTGAGTCCAACTTTCTTTCATATGGCCTATAAGGCCGTGCCTCAACTGGACAACCCCAAATGTGCAAATGTTTAATACTTGGCCTTTCCAAGAAGTTGTAGGAAAAGGACCACAAATGTCTGTATGCACTAGTTTCAAGACATCTTTAGCTCTTTCGGCACCTAATTTCCTTATGTTTGTTCGTTTGCCCTTTATGCATTCAATACAGACCTCAAAGTCTAATAAATACAAAGGGTCAAGAATTTCATCCAACACAAGTCTCTGAATTCTTTGTTTAGAGATATGGCCCAAACGCTTATGCCATAAGGTGGCTGAATTCTCATTCAATTTTTCATTTTGTACCATGTGAACTTATTTGCAGTATTTCATTATAGGAACTAACAACATCAAACATGTAAAGATTATCAATTAAAGAACCAGAACCAACCATATTTGAATTTTGGTAGAGACTAACTTTATTATTTCCAAATGAATAAGAAAATCCAAATTTGTCCAAATTAGAAATAGAAATCAAATTCCGTCTAAAAGAAGGTACAACAAAAGTCTCAAATAAATCCAAATAAAATCTAGTTTTTAACTGTAATCTAAAAGTTCCAATAGCTTCCACTGCAACCTTCTTGCCATCACCCACAAAGATGAATCTTTCATCATCACTTGGTAGTCGGCTCCACAGGCAACCCTGCATAGTCATACTTATGTGAGTAGTAGCACCAGAATCTACCCACAAAGTATCTTTAGGTACAAAAGCCAAATTAACTTCTGAACAAACTAGAGTAAGAAATTTACCTTTCTTCACACGCCATGCGGCATACTTGGGACACTCTTTCTTCATGTGTCCCGACTTTTTGCAGAAGTAATAGGTAAATTCCTCATCTTTATTTTGTTTCTTTTGCTGAGAAGTCCCTTCCGCAGCACCCTTAGTCTTCTTCCTTTTTTTATTCTGAGAGGTCGAAGTCAAGTGAGCACTTTCAGTCCTATCTCTCTGTAGCCTCTCCTCCTCTTGCACACAGTGAGATATAAGCTCATTGAGGGACCATTTGTCCTTCTGAGTGTTATAGCTCACTTTGAATTGCCCAAAGTGTGCAGGAAGCGAGATCAAAACCAAGTGCACGAGCAGGTCTTCACCAAGCTCTAACTTAAGTGACTTGAGTTTTGATGCGAGATTAGACATCTCCATAATGTACTCCCTTATGTTTCCTTTGCCTTTATACTTCATGGAGATGAGTTTGGCCAAAAGATTACTCGTCTCCGCCTTTTCATTTTTGGCAAAGTATTGCTCAATTTCCTCAAGGAATTTCTTTGCACTTTGACCCTCAGAAATAGAGTCCTGAAACGCCTCTGGAATGGAGCGCTTCATGATCATAAGGCACATTCGGTTGGACCAACCCAACTTCTCAATTTTTACCTCATTAGAGGTTTCCGGAGGGGAATGGGTCGTTCCGTCCTCAATGCCAAGTCCAAATCCATACAACCAAGAACAATTTCTATGGCTTCCTTCCAGACCTTAAAATTTGTCCCATTCAATATTGGGATAGAATTCACTTTGGCAACATTTGCAGCACTAGTAATATTAACTAAAGAGAGAACAAAAATAATAACATGTTCACAAATAATCAAGCAAGTCATATAAAGTAAATATATAACAAGACATGCAACTATTTCCCATAACAGATCCATCACAAGATACCTAGCACAACATTAATTCTAGTCTTTGGACAGAAAAATTAATTTATAATTGGTACTCTCAACGCAATGATCAAATATTGACAATTAGTTCTGACAAATAATAGTCTTTCTTTGGACCGACTATTATTCTCATAAAAAAAAAACTTAATAATTGTCATATATTTATCATCGCAGGTATGTTATTATTTGGCCAAATTGTGTCTTCCTTTGGGCCGAACACAATTTGCATAAATAATTTCATACTAACATTCATGCAATTTAATTAAATCAATTTACATAATAGAGGTTACTTTGGCAACATAATCGTTCAATCAATTTAATTAAAATTACTGGACACACAATCAAATGGAAAGGATCTGTAATGGTTAAATTTGCACCCAATTGTGATAGTAGTATATGTTTGAAAAAATACATCATGGTAAACTAATTATGCACCCGAAACAAACATATCACGGTACTATCACAAATTTATACCAACCACATGAATAACATAAATTATCAGCTTATCACTGTTTCATAAAAAAAATAGTTGGCCCAATATATATATATATATATATATGAAATTGTGTCACGTACTAATTGCCAACACCAGATACGTAGAACCTTTATCCCAAATAGAATAATATGCCAGCAGATGCAACACAAACAAAACAAAAAATTGTACAATCCCGTAAATCAAATGTAGAGACCTTTTATTAATTCTAGAGAGGAGAAAAACTTTATGGCCATAACACATGAATTTAGGGGTTTTACAATTTTATTGATCAAAATAGTTTCTCCCCAAAATAAAATTAGGGTTCATATAACTAAAATGATCCAGATATAATACATATCAAATAGAGCTTTAAATCCCAATAATCTAACAGTAATGGTGGCTCTGATACCACTTGTTGGGAATTTTCAATAAACCATATACAATACCAAATGAGCACCAAAATATATTACGTTAGATTATCGAGAGGTTTTAAGGAATACCTGGATCCATAGAGCTTGATTAACACGCAGCGGAATCTGACAGTGGTCACGAACAATTGGTTTAATGACCTTCCTCAACCAAATCACCTTCTTCCTTATGGGACCTTCGTTTTCTCTTCAGATGGGGAGAGGATAAATTGTTTGTTGATTTGGTATATTGGGGACCATAACCATGCCTTATGTTTTAAACCTATTAGGATTCTCATTATCCCATAATGGGCCAAACTGGTTTCTGCTCATTAAGTCCATATCAATTATCTGTTGGCAATCTAATGGGCTCACTTAAATAGATCACTTTATATTGAACCCATTTAAATATAAATAACTAATATAAATGTTATAATATAATATGTAGCCCATATCAATTAATTAGGAATTATAAAATTCCTAACAGAAACAATTACCCCACACTCTTACCCGTGGATCCGTCCTTAGGCATTTGGGACTGGCCAATTGTTTCTTTACCTCTTAGTGAGTCGGTGAATTTTTTTCTTACTTTTATTATAGAATCAAAAAATATTTGGACCGAGTTGCACAAGCTTAGTGCTTGATTTATATATTGTACTTTGAAATTTTATTTCCCCGAGTGTTGCACAACAACCTTAAATCTTTGATTTTTATTTTTATTTTTATTTTATGATTTGGGTAAATCTTTGAGTTTTATTTTTTGGGTAATATGCACTCTCCAGTATGTTATATGAAATTTTATTGTTATATAAAATCATCACATAAATGAATCATATTTTGGAATGATTTGAAGAAGGACTAGTCACTAATTTGGCTTCTATTATTATTATTATTATTATTATTATTATTATTATTATTATTATTATTATTATTAGTATTTTATTAATTTTTATCATTAATTTTGGAATGTTAGTAGAAATTTAAATTTGTGAACTTTTTTGTTATCTTTCTGTTTTCACTGATATACCAACCTTATATATTTGAATTCCAAATATTTGAGGATTGTTCCTTGTCTTTTAATATTTAGTAATGAATCTATCAGTACTACTATTTAGTACCAAAAAAGAGTTACACCATATGCACAAATTGTTATATAGAGGTTGTTATCCTTTTTTTAAATAATTATAAATTAAAAGTTAAAAAATGTAATTGCAAATTGGTTATTATTGCAACGTCGCTATGTGTCGCCGCACCTCCGTCGCCCCCTGGTATCCCCCTCTTCTCCTTTGGGTTGAGTAAGTCATTTAAACAATGGTTGATGTCTTAAAAATAGTATTTTATTACCATGTACACTAATCGTTGGTTTACTTTCAATATCTTATTCAATTTAGTGTAACAAACAAAGAGGAAGCACTAAGTGTGGCTATTATGTGATGCACTGGATGTCAACGATAGTCCCGAGAGGTTTCAACGATAGTAGATGATTTTATGTATTGACATTATTGTTTTCTTGAAATATTTCTTATAATAAATAGTAATTGTTCATTTATAACATAAAAATTTGTACTGTGAAACTACTTGGTTTGGTCTTATTTTAAATTTACATCGGTTTGGGTAATATTTAAAAAACAGACAAGATATTTAAAAATTGCAAAAAACAACATTGAGTTTTCTAAAAACCAATGTTGATTTATGTATCACAATATCGATTTTTAGAAAAATCGATGTTTTTTTTTGCATATTTTACATTTTTTTGGTTTATTACTTATTATACGATATCGGTTTTTCTGAAAAACCAATATCGTGTAGTGTATGTCAACATTGGTTTTTTGAACACTGATGTTAACATTGATTTTGTTAACATTAGTGGTTTTAACATCGGTTAAAAATCAATGTTAAAAGTTGAAAAAAAAACTTATGTTAAAAGCCTATTTTCTAGGTGTAAGCAGTACATGCAAAATCATAATCTGAGTCACTTTTCTTCATATATATCTTTTCTTGAAATTGTTATTTGTTTTTAGTTTTATCTTCTTCAATCCAAACACAAACAATCCTCAACTCAAGATAAAAATATAAAATTATTTAGTTTATGCAATTTAGATTATTTGGGAAGAAATCTAGTCTCTTGGTTATGATATTCGAACTTTCGAGTCCATTGTTGCAACTATGCAGCGTACATTTGCCCTTAGTGAGTACATATTTTATGCATCAAGTTTCTAGCACCGTTGTCGAAGATTGGTTGTGGAGTTCCTAGATAATTTGATTTGCATCAATTAAATAATTTTTTCATATTTTTTCTTTCTCATTACTTTATTTATTTAATTTTTTTCTTTTTCTATTTTGTTCTATTTTATCTTTGTTTATATTCTAAATTTTTATTGCAATTTTAATTTTGTGAGGAGTGTGGGTAGACAAGACATATGGTTGGAGATTGCCCATACAATTCTAAATTTCTTTCTCATTCCTTTTTCTGACAATTGAGTTTTAATCCATTTTTAAATGGAGATTATGATGAAGGATGAGGTGCAAATGATGACACCCATGCCTCCACCTCTTGTTTGTGAGGAGTGTGGGTAGACAAGACATATGGTTGGAGATTGCCCATACAATTAGGCCCTTGAGGAAGTGAACTATGCTAGTGGAAAGAGTATTGGTTATGACCCTTACTCTAATACCTGCAACCAAGGGTGGAGAGATCACACAGACTTCTCTTCGAAAAAGCAGAGAGATCAGAGGCAAGGTCAAATTTAGAACCATAAGGTGTGTAGGCTCTTTCACCTACAAAGTCAAAATCAAAACAAAGACCCTCAGTATCATGGTCAAAGGCCTAAACACGAGTAAAGGAGACCAACCTAGCAAAGACATGGTGATGGAGCACATAACTAAGAGTGATGAAAGGTTCAAATCCTTGGAATCCACCATGTTAAACCTTGTCACTCTTATGCCTCAAGGAACTCCTGGCACACTTCTTTCCCAAACTTAAGCACCAAGAGTGGAAAGCCTATGGCAGAATCAAAAAAAGAAAATGAAGGCTACTCCAACAGTAGGAAAAAAGGCTCTCGCTAAGGAGAATCATGAGACAAAAAAGTGGGTGAGAAGGAGGTATTGACACCTCCTCAGGTAAGTTTTCCACTTCCTAAAAGAGTAAAAGATGAGTAGAAGGATAGAAAATTTTGTTGGTATGTTTAAGAAATTGTATTCCTTTTGTTGAGGCAATTGTTGAAATGCCAAAGCATGCCAAGTTTTTAAAGGAGATTATTTTAAATAAAAAAATTGGAAGACATTGCAATAGTTAGTCTCAACAAGGAATGTTCTGTTCTTGTTATAAAGAAACTGCCTCCTAAGCTTAAAGACTTGAGAAGTTTTTTAGTCCCTTGTGCCATTGGCAACTTTTTCTTTGATAGAGAATTGTGTGGCATAGGTGTTAGCATTAATTTAATGCCTTACTCTATTTATAAGAAGTTGGGGTTTCAAGAACCATAAACTACTAACACTTTTATTCAACTTGTAGATAGGACTTTCACCTACCCACAAGGGATAGTGGAAGACTTACTTGTTAAGGTTGGAAAATTCATTTTCCCAATGAACTTTATGATTCTAGATATAGATGAGGATGAAGAAATACCAATTATTTTGGGACAATTCTTCCTCAACATAAGAGGGTCCTTGATTGATGTTAGGGAAGGGAAATTGACTTGGCAGCTAGGTGATGAAGAGGAAGTATTTAAGGTGTTTGGCACTGCAAAGTGTTCCTTCTCCTCCCCTTTCTACAATTTTGTGCAAGCCATTAATAACATGGAATTCATTATGGCTAAGTTTCACTCAAGTGTGGAGATATACTCATTCCTCGAAGAAGTTACCTCATTCTTAATAATGTGGAGCACAAGCTCAATCTCATATGGAGATATATTTCTTCCTCAAAGAAGTTATCTCAATCTCAATTTTGCGAAGCACCAATTCAATCTCATGTGGAGATATACTCCATCTTTGAAGAAGTTACCTCAATCTCTTGTAATATGGGGCATTAGGTCAATCTCATATGGAGATATACTCCTTCCTCGAAGAAGTTACCTCAATCTCTTATAATGTAGAGTACCAGCTCAATCTCATACTATCAAACAATCATATATCAAAAACATGATATCAAACATATCACAATTAATTAAATCAACCAAGAACCTATCACAATTCAATTGATTGCAAACACACACCACACAATCGTGGTCCATCTCAATTAATCTTATAATTGTAAATTATAAACATCAATTAATAAATTATAATATCAATATATGCAATCAAGTATGAAACCTATCATCAATGAAATCTGATATCTAAAATGCATCTCACCATCTACAAGAACTCTTTAGATCACATGTATGTCCAACTACATATATAAGCATTAAAAAGTTTTTTGTTCGAAATCAATTAAACTATAACCACTCAAATTGCTTTTAAATTTATTATTATTAATTAAACCATAATTATATGTTTTAGGAAACTTTAATGAATCCAAATGTGCATGTCACTCAGGTATTATTATTTTATAAGGATCCTGCCACATCATGGTTCTAATTGAAAGCAAACTCTAATACATAAGGATTGTACGTAATTTCAAAGCCGTTTGCCAATTTTAAGAGTATTCCCGTCACATGAAAATTCTTTGCTTATGCTTACACCACCAAAGGCAATTGAAACATCAAATTCCCATCAGAATAATAATTCAATGTGAAAGGAAAATAGAAGGATTTGTCACGATATGAGAACATAAATACCGTCACCAAAACCCATTGAATATCTTACCCAATATATCTAAAGTTTCAAATATAATCTAAATATATTCTTGTGAATACCAATAAATTCTAGTCTCTTTATATCATGGAAGTTTAATGTGTATGTTTTACTCATCTCTTGAAGACCATCTTAAGCCTCGACTAGATTTTCCCACAATGTATCCTATAGTCATAGGACATTCCCCTTTTCAATTGTTTTTATCACACTCTTCTTCTTTATTTCAACATCTCTCTCCCGTTGATATCCCTTGATTCTTCTAATTTCTATTTATTCTAATTTCTAGCAATTTAATTATCTATATTGATTACATCTTATCTTACTTTTCTTATATATAAATATAAAATAAACATAATATCTTATCTTATTTATCTTATATATAAATATAAGATAAACTAGTATGTTAAAAAATTAGACGATAAAACAAATATCCTATTTTGTCTTATCTAAACTATATATATGTATCTTTTATGCCATATATATATATATATATATATATATATATATATATATATATATATATATATATATATATATATATAAAATAAATATTATCATTAGTTTTGGGATGTTACATTTCTCCCTTCCTTCAAGAATTTCGTCTCCATAATTAACATCAACTTAACATGTAGCAAGCAACAACATAATTAAGATTTGGCAGATTAGAATCAATTGAAATATTTCGCATAGCAAATGGTTTATCAGAACCACATATAACAACACGATTTAAATGCAACCAATGTGTTCCAAGTATGATAACCAAACAAGATATCAACGAGCATTTAAGATCAACAGAATAAGACACACTTTGATACAGTAAAGAACAACTCAAGCAAGTAATGGAGTTAACAAGTTTTTCCTCTGTAAAAGTAGCAACACTCAACTCATGCGAAAATTTACAAAAAAGAAAAGCTAAATTTTTCACCCAGTTAGGATATATGAATGAATGTGTCACTCCTAATTAGACTATATGATTATATCTTTCTATTTAATAGAGTGCATACCTTCAATCAAACCATTAGACTCTTTTGGATCAAGTGGCCTCAGAATAATTAAGAAGGGGGGGGGGGGGTTGAATTAATTATTCCTAAACCTTTACTAATTAAAAAATTACTCTTTTAAGGCTTTTACTACGTTGTTAAGAGAATAAGGAGTAACAGAAAGTAAAAGCAGAAATTAAATGCACAGGGAAAAGTAAAAGAGTAGGGAAGAAGGAAACAAACACACAAGAGATTTTATACTGGTTCGGCAACAACCCGTGCCTACATCCAGTCCCCAAGCGACCTGCGGTCCTTGAGATTTCTTTCAACTTTGTAAAAATCCTTTTACAAGCAAAGATCCACAAGGGATGTACCCTCCCTTGTTCTCTTTGAAAACCTAGTGGATGTACCCTCCACTAGAACTGATCCACAAGAGATGTACCCTCTCTTTTTCTCAGTCAAACCCAAGTAGATGTACCCTCTACTTGTACCACAAAGGATGTACCCTCTAATGTGTTAAGACAAAGATCTCAGGCTGTTAAACCTTTGAAACTTTGTGAATGGGGATACAAAAGAATTCTCATGCGGTTAGTCCTTTGAAATCTTTTGTATATGGGAAAGGGAAGAATCAAAAGAATTCTCAGACTATGTCTTATTGAATTCTTTGACAAGGGAGACGGGAGATACAAAAGAATTCAGGCGGTTAGTCCTTAGCGAATTTTTTTGGAAAAGGGAGAAGAGATGAAAAGAATGAATAGCACAAGTTTTCAAGGTTTAAAAAACCAAAAAACTTTAGAAAGATTTTGGCACAAAGAAGAAGAAGATGTTCAAAGAGATTCAAGGCTTGTAAAGGATTGTAATAGATTGATTGGATTGTTAGAAAGATTCATTGAAAATGCGAAACAAAGCTTTGCTTTTATAGACTCTTCATGTCTGGTCAAGAGAACCATTAGAAGAGTTATAACCTTTAGAAAAACTTAAAAACCATTTGGAAAAAGTCAAAAAAACATTTGAAGAGTTACATCTTTTGATTTATTCAGAAACAATCACTGGTAATCGATTACCAAATCAGTGTAATCGATTACCAAATCAGTGTAATCGATTACACAAAGCTTTTATGTGAAAGGATGTGACTCTTCACAATTAAATTTGAATTTCAACGCTCAGAGACACTGGTAATCGATTACCAAAACATTGTAATCGATTACAGCTTTTTGAAATCAATTGGAGCGTTGTAAATTCATTTGAAGACTTTTTCAAAAACATTTTTGTTACTGGTAATCGATTACTAGAGAGTAAAAACTTTGGTAAACATGTTTTGAGAAAAATCCATGTGCTACTCAGTTTTTGAAAAAACTTTTTCATACTTATCTTGACTAAGTCTTCTCTTGATTCTTGAATCTTGATCTTGATTCTTGGAAGCTTGATCCTTGAATCTTGATTCTTGAATCTTGAAATCAACTTTCCTCTTTAATCTAGAAGTGTTCTTGATTCTATCTTGAACATCTTGAACTCATTCTTTGATTGACCTTTGAGCCTTTTGTCATCACCTTTGTCATCATCTTTGTTATCATCAAAACATCTTTGAATCAATCTTGATTCATCATGAAGCTTTGCTTCTACAGACTCATTCACTTTTCTCCTTGGAGTGTAAAGACTCTTCCTTGGTTTTGTGGCCTTGGTTGTGGCTTCTTCTTGATCATGCAACACCGTGAAAAATGTCCAACTTTACCACACTTATGAGATTTGCCTGCTATGGCACTTCACATGGTGGTACTTCACACATCAAAGCCAACCTCTCTCCTAGTATGGTGTGGTTTAAGGACGAACTAGGTGAAAGTGGTGGATATGTAACACCCCGGATGAATCACCCTAGAAAAAAGAGGGATGCAGAGGCTATGTGTGGCGTCCCCAAACTAATGACTGGTTTAATAGTAATGATTTAAATAACAAAAACCATGGTAAATTTCTTTTTTCTTCTTTTCCTTTTTCATTTCTTTCTCTTTTCACAATAATTAGGTGCAGAAGGAAAATCCTCACTATAGAGTCCTGAATGGCCAGTTAACAACTCTATTCGGAGTCATTTCTTTCTTACCACTCGTAATCTCTAAACTATTTTGCTGTTTCAAAAGGAAGAGTATACCAGCCATTACTTTAGGTCGTCACGTGAAAATAAGAAAATAAAATAAAATACGGTCGGTAAGCTCTTTTGCAAATAAAGTTTGCTAATGCTTTCTTTTCAAATAACAAGGTTAAACATAAGTACATTCATCATTTAATAGCTGTCCAAAATATGGGAGTTTTACAAAATACATAGTGTCATCCAGAGCAAAGGTGTCCACAGTGGTGGCTTCAGCCACATGTATACAATCATCAAATTCCTATACAATAGGTCTACCCATACAAAAACAAAAGAGTAAACCTAACAGTCAGTCCTAGATACACCCACCCTCAAAAGTATATAAAACTAATCCAATGAGCTGTCTACTATGATGAAGAGCCTCCACTGATCGCCATCTCTCCAGGACCACTATCCTCCGTAGAGTCTGCCTCAGATGCCGACATGACGTCCTCGGGAGAATCCACCTTAGGGAGTGGGTCCTCATCACCCTCTAGAAAGTCAAGAGCATCCACAACAGGCTCATGAGGTAGCTCCTCGGGATCCTCCTCAGGGTCTTCCTCGGATGACGTCACCTCGATCACTTGGACTGGCTCCACTAGACGGTATGGTGTAGGAGTGGGTAGTATCCACTCCACAGTACGCTGAAGCGTGCGCGCGGGTTCATCTGGATGCACCAATGAAGTAGCCGTAAATCGAATCGTGCCCCGAAATCGGCACCTTGTGTTGCCTTCGAGGGTCTCCCAAGCTCCCTCTAGGCACTCCATCTCCACTCGATCATGGATTAGCTGCGCCACCATCACGATCTACAAGAAAGAAAAGAAATGGGTAGACTCTTTCATGAAAATCTAACTACGCCGCAACACAATGCATCTCATAACCACTACATGCAAGTAAAAGGGGTATCTTTAGGCTTTTCATCTCTGGTAATCGATTACACAGCCTTGGTAATCAATTACCAGAGGCCAAACTCGAATTACACAGCTGCAGGACATGAAAACCTGAAAAAGGCACTGTGTAATCGATTACCAGTGGCCTATTCCTCTGTGTAATCAATTACACAGACTGGTAATCGATTACCAGAGGCCTCCATAATCTTCCAGTCCCATTTCTAAGCCTGGTAATCGATTACACCCCTTGGTAATCGATTACCAGAAGCCCTCCTAGCTTCCTGACCTCGTTTTCAAGCCTAGTAATCGATTACACTCCCTTGGTAATCGATTACCAAAGACCATCTTAGCTTCCTGTCTTCACTTTTAAGCCTTGTAATCGATTACCCACCCTTGGTAATCGATTACCAGAGGCCATATCCCATATATCAATCAAAGTTCACAGCTGGCCAGCCACCACACAAGCCTCCTTGCTTTGTGGTCTTAGTTCCTTTTATCTGTTGACTGCTAGGAGCTCGCCTGCTTAGGTACATCATAGGTTCTCACTGACTGACTATGCCCGGGTTGGGTCGGGATTGGTCAAGCTTGGTTTTGGGCAATAGCACCCCACCTGACGTCCCCAAGGTCTCCTAACCCCCGTGACATATCTCTAGGTACCACTCTGTGGTCAACAAACAAAAGCAGGAAGTTTCACCCTTCTACACTTCCTCATTTCAAGCTTGTAGGATTATGGGGTACCCATTACATGTGGTACTAGGTGGCGGTCGGGCGATGGTGCAAAACGATTCTCCACATCCACAAATCACGTATAACCCACCATCCCCTGTTGCTCACCTCCAACTGAGCTCACGTACTCCCACGTAGCCCTTATCCTCGTTCCTCTCAACGTCGGGTCCCCATCAATCCTCCCAAGCTTCCAAAACATCCAGGTAATTCCACCTCCAATCATCATGGACTAACAAAACCAAGCAAAACAAGGCAAAGGCAGAAAACTCTGCCCAAAACGTAACTCAAAATCACAGCTTTTCACATACAAATACTCCAGTAACATTTCCTTCGTTCCAATTCGTTAACCGTTGGATCGACTCGAAAATTTTACTGGAAGTCTCTAGTACATAAGTCTACATTTTGACCGTTGGCATCCTGCTAGTAAATGTCCATAACCGCATATGTACTACCCTTTCCACAACCCAGCCATACACCAAGCATTTTTCTACACTTATACAAAATTCTGCTGCACATTTCAACAGCAAAATTCTGCATAAAGTGCAGATTTCGAAAACCATTCTTTCCCTCATCCAATTTTGCCCAAATTGAATCCTACAAGTCTCAAATCATGTACCAATCATGTCTAAACCAAGGTCAAACTTCAGACCAAAGCAACATAAAATCTAGGTATCCAAAACCCCTCAATTTAATGGATTTTCAAGGTTTGAGAAGTGAAATTGAGAATGAGGTAAATTTGGAGCAAACTCTCACCTCACACAAGTCTATAACATCAATTTAAACTTGCTCAAACTGGATTTACACCTAAATTTCCACCGAATTAAAATTTGACTCCTCAACACCCAATTTTACCCCATAAATGGCTCTTTGTTCACTTTGGTCATTTGTTTTTCTCTCTTGCACAACCCAAGCTTCCTCATAAGTCCTAAATGACATTTCAAACTAGGATTAACTCACTTTAACCTCCAAATACCACTAAATCCATATTTGGCCTTCCAACCCTCAAAAACTCACTCTTTTTCCACTCATAACACCATATTCTCACTTTCTAACCCTAGGTTAACTCTACCCTTCATCCCTAGCAGTTTTCCATAAGCAATTTCAGCACATAAACATCACAAGCATCATCATAAAAACCCTAAAACTGAATGGGTAAGCTTAACTCACTCAAACATAACAAGTTTAGCATGCTTTCGTCAAATCTCTTCACAAATAACTATCACAAAGCATTACCCAACCAAAACTGCCCATCATATCTCCCAAAGCCTCATATCCACAAAAATCAAGTGAGAAAGAAGTCTACCCAAACCTGAAATTTCGAGGTCCCACACGTAGAGATGCGCTTCACGACTCTGGAAATGCCTTCCTTTCGCGATTTGGAGCAGAAATGGTGACCAAAGGTTGGAGCTTTGTTGGGCAACAATGGTGGATGAGAGAAAAGAAGAAGAAGGCTGCGTGAGAGAGAGGGAGAGAGCTTCTGAAAATTGGGGTTGAGTGAGGAGAGAGAGAGTGTTGCTTTTTGGTTTAAAAAGGCTTTTCTCTTTTCTATTATTTCATTTTAAGCTATGCCACATGTCTCCATTTGAGTGGAGCAAAAGGGCCCACTTTTTCTCTTGATGTGACTCATGCTCAGCCACATGAAGAGAAAAATCTGACCTTTTGAAATGCCAAAATCCTTCCTCGGTTTGCATGTCGTTCCTCTGGTTCCAGTCCCTCGCGTTTCTCTGCGCCCGTCGGGGCCAGTTTTCGAAAGTAGGCAATATATATATATATATATATATATATATATATCAAAACGCTCAGAATGAAACCCCGAGTGTGGTTCAGAGGTTGGTTTTGTTAAATTTTAAGTTGCACGCGAAACGATGATTTTTAGACTAATTAATTGAGAATTAACTTATAACCATCCAGTTATGGATTTCTCTTCCTTAATTAGCTTAACCCGCGTATCTTTTTCCCCAAAATACCTACTTCCACCAGGAATATATATGCATATACACTGAATAATACTTATATATATATATATATAATTATTCAAAATACACCGTTTACAAAAATTCCGGGTAGAAATTTCCAGGATGTCACACTATGCAGGTGTGAGACTCTATAGTTGAGGATGAATTAAATGAATTAATTGGTACTGCCTATACCAACAAGGTGCATATACTTTTCAATAGCCCGCGACTTAAGAACTCACAGTTAAGCGTGTTTGGCTAGGAGTAATTATGGGATATGTGACCTTTTGGGAAGTTTCCCAAAAAGCATGAGACTGAGGACAAGACACGTTGAAAAATTCTTATGTTGGTTTGTGGAGATAATCGTTAATCCTAAAAGCAATTAAGGCTGTATGTCCACTTGAGTTGTTATACACTTGGTTTATCTTGAGATACATATACTTGAGTAAATTTCATATGTGCATTGAATTGATTGAGACAATTTATAGGCTTTGTTTCTAGACCCATATTATTTGCTGATATGTATCCCTTAGTTGTCCCCTTTGAGTTGAATTGATGTTTTCTTTGTTACTTACTTGTGTTAAAAGTTCAGTGCTTGCTACTTGGTGACTTGAAAAATAATGGGACATCACTGACTATTGGTTTGCGTAGAGCAATGATTCCTCCTATGATGCTTCTCCTTTTACTAAAAAAAATATGAAAAAGAAAAATAAGGTAATAAAAAAGGCCTTGAAAAAATGAACTGCATAGTTTTGTGGAATAAGATGAAGGAGAAGCCTAGTCCTCAAAAGAATATATTTTGGATGTGCAAGTGCATAAAATAACAATTATTCACCTTGGGTAGTGTGTCACTGAGTACAAGTTATTTCTTAAAGTCTTTCTTTATCTTGTTCCTTTTAGTAACTACCTTTTGTTGCACCCTAGTCCCATTAAACCTTGTGATGCCTCACTTTCATGCAAACTAGAATTTTACTTAGGTTGTGTTGATTGATAAATAAACTAAATGCATGCTTTTTGAGCTATGATATAAGTTTTTTTTTAATCTTTTTTCCTTAAACACTGAGAGTGATCTATTTCTCACTATGGAAACAAACATGTTGGTTGGCATTGAAATCCTAGTGAAATTATGTGGGATGTATCTTGTGAATGTGATTGTTTACTTATGTGAAATCTTTGTCTTTCTGTTTATAATAATGTGAAGGGTTCACTGTGAACGGTTTCTTGATTTCATAAAAAGTTGCGTGAGTCTCTAATTTAGAATAAGTGTTTGAGGACAAAAAAAAATGATCGAGTGTGGGGTGGTTGATAAACCGTTATTTGACTATATCCCCCAATTTTTGTCCCATTATGTCTTATTTTTACTTTATTTTGTTTGTAGAGTTCATAAGTATGTGTTAAGTGTGAACACTTGAGTAGGAAAGCTCATAAAGAGGTAAAAGCACAAAAGGAGATAAAAAAAGTGGGATTTTTTTAGCATCTTTTACTGAGCACGACCCTTGTTGATCCAACATTGTCCATGCTGAACCTATAAACTATGTTGATTCAACATGGCCCATTATGAATCAGTGCCTCAAATCCTCGCAAAACGCCATACTGACCCATCACAATCCATCTTGGCCTTCACACTACAACTTATTTTAAACTTTATAAATAGAAGTATAAAAGGTCTTCAAGGTTATGATTTTGTTTTATTTATAAACAACAACAACTTTTAAGAGGAGAATTGCATCGAGAGCAATTGGGGTCCAAATCTATAAGGGTTTTCAATGTCTTTTATTTCCAATACAATATTGTATGTTGTTTAGTTAGTCTATGACCATGGTTGACTAAACCCCTTAGAACTTGGATTGTGATGTAAATGTATCCATGTACTTTGATTTCTCCTTTCAATCAAGTTCTTCGAGCAAGATTGATTTAAGGGAAATAGTATTCTCAAACCTTGATCATAGGCTAATAATTAAAATAAGAGTTATTAGGCGATTAATTGATAACTGAAAGTTCTTAATTAAAATACGAATTAGGGGTAAAACAGTACATGCAAAGTCATAATTTGAGACACTTGTCTTCATACATATCTTTAGTTTTATTTTCTTGAATGCAAACACAAACAATCCTCAACTCAAGATAAAAACCCAAAATTATTTAGTTTATGCAATTTAGATTATTTGGGAATACAATTAGTCTTTAGGGTATGATATTTGGACTTTCGAGTCCATTGTTGTTGCTCTATAGGCTACATTTGCCTTTAGCAAGTACATATTTTATGCATCAGGCCACAGATTGCAATGGCCAATCAAAATGGGCTAGCATCATTCTGAAGGAGGTTAACCCCCAAAAGAGCCATGTAAATGTAGATTATTCATTTGTTCCTCCATGAAATTGTAACGTGAGTTTCTCTCCTCTATTGTTTTGAACTGAATAGTTAGTGATTGAATTTCAGTTAAGTTCCTTTCCTTCTTGCACCCGAGTATATAGTGAGTGAACTTCAGAAAGTTGAGCATTAGTAATATTTTTGTGCTTGTTGGGCTTCTCTTTAACTATGGCAACTCTCATGATAGGATGTTTCCAATTTGCCCTATTTTGAATTGAGAAATTTATGTTAGGGAATTGGTGACAAATGGAGGTACCAGGTACTATGAAGAAGAACATATCCTTCAAATAAGATGCATCTACAAATATGAACTAAAAATATCCCATGGATTTCAAGGTCTTAACATCAACGGTATCAATATGACTTTGGAGTTGAAAATGATCCTGAGTCGTTTTTGCAAGCAATTAAAAGTTGTAATTCTAAGCTATGTTATGATGCTATGAAAGATGAATTGGAATCTATAAAAAATAATAAAGTTTGGGATCTTGTTGAGTTGCCTAATGGGATAAAGCCTATTGGATGTAAATGGGTTTTCAAAACCAAGAAGGATTCATTAGGTAACATTGAGAGACATAAGGCCCGATTGGTTGCCAAAGGATTTGCTCAAAGGGAAGGAGTTGGCTATAGAGAAACCTTTTCTCCTGTATCCATGAAAGATTCCTTAGGCATCATAATGGCATTAGTTGCTCATTTTGACTTGGAATTACATCAAATACATGTGAAAATGACTTTTCTAAATGGTGATCGTTGAGACGTCGGCTAGTGTGCCGATGCGCACAAGTAGTATATAAAATGGTAAGACCGAGTATCGTATCCACAAGGAATTTATTTCACCTAGACTATGTATATTTAGTATGTAAACACTTTTAAGGTTTGAAACAAGGCAAATCTTGAGTTCTACACTATTAATCTATTTGAACAAAAATAGAATATTCAAAGCTATAAAATTCAACAACTATCGAGTTAAAAGCGTTAGGGAGTGTCCTACTATATTTATCTTGCTATATAAAATGTGTTTTTCTCTATTTAAAGTTATCCTAGTGTTCTTACACTAAGAAATTACTCAAACCATGATTCCTCACATGAATGAGCCTAACTCTCTTTAGCTTTTGTCCTTGATTCCTTAACAAACTTGTTCTAAAGGAGTTGCACTAAGCCTACAGGGTAGACTAGACTAGATTACTGCACTCCATTCCTAGACATATATATTTCTTGATGCAATCCTATCCCGCAAGGGCATTGCATAGAAGACTCAAAGAAGATTGGACTAGAGATGCAAGAGAAGGCCCTAGGTTTCTCATAGGATAGATTTCGGGCTCGTGGGCTAAGTATGAGCCCGCTTATCTTTGTACATATTAGATTAAGGTTTCATTATTTTTGGGCCTTGTATTTAGGGCTCCATAATATAGGTAAGTTACCCTAGAAATGTAGGATTTTTTAGCCCTTATATTTTAGGGCACCTAGACTAGTGTTTTTGTATTAAGGGTAGGTTTGTAATTTCACATGCATTAAGTGAATATTTGATGTGTGTGGTTAGAAATAAATTTAATTGAATTGGGAGAAGCCCAATCCAATTAAATTTTAGAGGGGAAGGTGAGCATTTGCTTGCTACACCCCATTACCACATCATATAGTCACACTTTGTGCATGTCCTTCATGCTTTACATGCCTCATGACACCTAAGTACACTTAGTGGAGAATCTTGGACTTGATCTTGGATTAGTGGGTTGAGCCATAGCTAAAATTCACTAATCATAATTAGTGAAATTTTGGTTCCAAAATTTGGCTCCATAAATTCATTTCAAATTCAAGTGAAATTTGAATAAAAATTCAAATTGCCCTCCAATTTTGTGTGACACTTAGGCTATAAATAAAGGTCATGTGTGTGCATTTTTGGAACTTTGATCATTTGAATATTAAACTTCTGATTTCAGAGCTCTTTTAGAGCACAAAATTTCGTGCTCTTTTCTCCCTCTCCCTTCATTCATCTCCTTCTTCCTCCAATCTCTTACCCATGACCTCCTATGGTGGTGAGCTTCTTCTAGACTCATCTTCTCCTTGAAGTGGCATCTCCTCTCTCTCTTCCTTCTCCATTCCACTGCCATTCATCTTCCAAGAAGCAAAGGAATCCATTGATGAAGAAGATCCTAGGCCTACAAGCTCCAATGGAGCTTACATAATTTCTAGCTTGCTCTATCAAGTTCTAAGGTTTTAAAACATTTTCCAATACTAAAAAGCCTAACTACACATACAAATGGGTGATCAAGCCACAAGCATGTAAAATAAGCATAGATAGAAGCAATGAACACAGAGAAATAACCTTAAATAGATAGTAAGAGTATTACATCAAGAGGTTCAGTAATAACTCCCCAACAAAGAGGCTTATCCTTCCATTACAAACAAAGCTTCACAATACAAAAAGAAAACTATTTTTGGTGAAATAAACATGGAAGAAATGGCGGAGAATGTCTTCCAGCCTCTCAACCCTAAATCTCTCTTTTTCTCACGAAGCATAACTCTCTTTGTTGCTCTAGACTCGTTCTCTTTTCAAATTCCACCAACTTCAATGTTTTAAAGGCTCTTGGATTCTTCAAATTCCAAAGGCTCGCTTAGCAAGCATGTCTCGCTAAGCAAGAGTACGTGAAAATCCGCTAAGCAAGCATGGGCGCGCTAAGCGTGAGAAGAGTCAACGTTCTTGCTAGGCAATGTGGCGTCCCTAAATAATGACTGGTTTAATAGTAATAATTTAAATAACAGCAACCATGGGAATTTTTTTTTCTTTTTTTTTTCTCTCCTTGTGGCTGAGTATGAGTCACATCAAGGGGAAGAGGTGGGCCCCTTTTTGCTCCACTCAAAAGGAGACATGTGGCATAGCTTTTAGGAAAAAGGAAAGAGAAAATCCTTTTAAAATAAAGGCCACGTTCTCCCTCTTCACTCAGTAGAAATTCAGAATGCTTTTCCTCACCTTCTCATGTTGCTTTTCTCTTCTTCTTCCTCTCCATTGAAGCCTCCATTAAAGCTCCAAACTTTGCTCACCATTTCTACTCCAAATTGCAAAAGGAAGCCATTTTCGGAGTCGTGAAGTGCACCTGTACGTTGTGGGACTTCAAATTTCAGGTTTGGGTAGACTTCTTCTCACATGAATTTCGTGGGTATTGGGTTTTTGGGAGATATGATGGGTAGTTCTACAAGGTTTATGCCTTATGGTAGTTATTTGTGAAGGAATTTGTTGAAAGCATGCTAAACTTGACATGTTTGGTGCGAGCCAAATTTACCCATTCTGTTTTAGGGTTTTATGATGATGCTTTGTGATGTTTGTGTGCTGAAATTGATTGATAGAAAACTAGTAGAGATGAGGGGGAAAGTTAATTTAGGGTTAAATGTGAGAATGACAATGTTGTAGGTAGAAAAGTGTGAGATTTTGAGGGTTTGAAAAGCTAAATTTGGGGTTGGTGTAAATTGGAGTCTAAAGTGAGTTGATTTTAGTTTAGAATGTCAATTAGGACTTGTTGGTAAGCTTGGACAGAGCAAATGAGAAAAATGAGTGACAAAGGTGAAAGCAAGAGCCATTTCTAGGGTAAATTGGGTGTTGAGGGGTCAAATTTTGAATCGGTGGAGTTTTTGTCGTAAAACCAGTTTTAGCAAGTTTAAATTAATGTTATAGACTTGTTTGAGATGAGAGTTTACTCCAAAATTACCCCATTCTCATTTTCATTTCTCAAACCTTGAAAATCCACTAAATTGAGGGGTTTTAGATACCTAGATTTTGAATTGCCTTGGTCTGAAGCTTGCTTTTGGTTTAAATATGATTTATGCATGATTTAGAACTTTCAGGATCCAATTTGAGAAAAATTGGATGTGGGTAAGATGGATTTCAAAATCTGCCAAATTGTGCAGCAAAAAGCTGTCAAATTTGTGCAGCAGAATTTTCCAAATGTGCAGAAAAATGCTTATGCATTGCTGGTTATGGGAAAGGTAGTACATATTGGTTTCTGGACATTTTTCTAGCAAATCCCAATGGTCAAAATGTAGACTTATGTACTAGGAGCCTCCAGTAAAATTTTCAAGTCGATCCAACGGTTAACGAATCGGAATGAAGGGAATGTTACTGGGGTATTTGAGTAAGGAAAGTTGTAATATGTGAATGTGTTTTGGGCAGAGTTTTCTACCTCTGCCCTGTTTTCTTGGTTTAGGGTAGTTCATGATAGTTGGAATTGAATTGCTTGGATATTATGGAAGCTTGGAGGGGTTGATGGGGACCCGATGCTGAGAGGAACGAGGATAAGGGCTACGTAGGAGTACGTGAGCTCAGTTGAAGATGGGCAACGGGGGATGGTGGGTTCATGTTTGATTTGTGGATGTGGGAGAGTTGATTTGCACCATCGCCCGATCGCCACCTAGTACCACATATGGCGGGTACCCCATAATCCTACAAGCTTGAAGTGAGAAAGCGTGGAAGAGTCAGTCTTCCTACTTTTGTTTGTTGACCACAGAGTGGTACCTGGAGATATGTCGCGGGGGTCAGGAGACCTTGGGGACGTCAGGTGGGGTGCTATTGCCCAAAACCAAGCTTGACCAATCTCGACCCAACCCGGGCATAGTCAGTCAGTGAGAACCTGTGATGTACCTAAACAGGCGAGCTCCTGGCAGTCATCCAATAAAAGAACAAAGACCACAAAGCAAGGAGGCTTGTGTGGTGGTTGGCCAGCTATGGATCTTGAGTGATATCTGGAATTTGGCCTCTGGTAATCGATTATCAAGGGTGTGTAATCGATTACAAGGCTTAAAAATGGAGACAGGAAGTTAAGATGGCCTCTGGTAATCGATTACCAAGAGGTGTAATCGATTACAAGGCTTAGAAATGGAGACAGAATGTTGATGTGGCCTTTGGTAATCGATTACCAATGCTGTGTAATCGATTACACAGAGTAACAGGGCACTGGTAATCGATTACCAGTTATGTGTAATCGATTACACAGTGTAAATTACAGGTTTCCATGTGCTGAAGCTGTGTAACTCGAGTTTGGGCACTGGTAATCGATTACATACTTTGGTAATCGATTACCAGAGAAGAAAACCCTTGAGACATACCTTTTAACTACATGTAGTGGTTATGGGACGCATTGTATTGTTACCTGTAGTTAGATTTCTCGTGAAAGAGTCTACCCCCTTTCTTTTATTTCATGTAGATCGCGATGGTAGCGTAATTAATCCATGATCGCGTGGTGATGGAGTGCCTAGAGGGAGTTTGGGAGACCCTCGAAGGCAATGAGAGGTGCCGATTCCATGTCACGATTCGACTCACTGCTACTTCATTGGTACATCCAGAGGAACCTGCACGCACGCTTCAGCGGACTATGGAGTGGATACTACCTACACCTACCCCATATCGACTAGTGGAGCCAGTTCAAGTGATAGAGGTGTCATCCTCTGAAGAAGACCCTGAAGAGGACCCAGAGGAGTTACCTCCTGAGCCTGCTGTGGATGCTCTTGACTTTCCAGAGGATGATGAGGACCCACTCCCTGATGTGGATTCTCCAGAGGATATCATGTCAGCATCTGAGGCAGACTCTACGGAGGAGAGCGACCCTGGAGGGACAACGAATAGTGGAGACTCTTCATCATAGCAGACGGCTCCTTAGACTAGGTTTACATACTTTTTGTGGGTGGGTGTATCTAGTTCAGACTGCTAGGTTTACTCTTTTTATTTTTGGGATGGGTAGACCTATTGTATAGAAACTTTGATGATTGTATATATGTGGCGGAAGCCACCACAGTGGATACCTTTGCTCTGGATGTCACTATGTATTTTGCAAACTCCCATATTTTGGATAGTTTTAGATGATGAATGTAATTATGTTTAATCTTTTTATTTGAAAAGAAAGTGTTAACAAACTTTATTGAAAAGAGTTTATCGACCGCATTTTATTATTTTTCACGTGACGACCTAAAATGATGGCTGGTATATTTTTCTTTTTGAAAGAGAAAAATAGTTTAGAGGTTATGAGTGATCAGAAAGAAATGACTCTGAATAGAGTTGTGAACTGGCCATTCAGGACTCTATAGTGATAATTTTCCTTCTGAATTTAATTACCGTGAAAAGAGAGAGAAAAGGAAAAAAAGAAAAAAAATTCCCATGGTTGATGTTATTTAAATTATTACCATTAAACCAGTCATTATTTAGGGACGCCACAGGCAGGCTGGCTACGCACTGGGCGTGCAGATCTCTAACTTGTCCTCTTCTAGGGTTTCCTATCTGCTAAGCGAGCTAGATGCCTCGCTAAGCGGATGCATCTCGCTTAGCCAATCTGCCTCACTAAGCGAGTCATCAACAACTTTTACCTTCTCTTCTTGGGCTTGAAATTGAGTTGGATTCAACATTAGGTCACAAAATTGGAGTTTCTACTCTATAAAATCACTCAATAAAGAAAATATGTACAATTTCTACAAAAAGAAAAATAAATTGGAGGCATATTGCTATTTCCTTCAAATTTTCAACACCAAACTAACTTATGAATAGCAACTAACAATGACTTGGAAAAAGAAGTTTATATGACACAACCTGAAGGCTTTTCCTATAGTGATGGGGCTCACTTGGTTTAAAAGCTCAAGAAATCAATATATGGACTACAACATGCATCATGTCAATGGTATTTGAAATTCCATAGTGTCATCTCATCATTTGGTTTTGTTGAGAACATTATGGATAAATGCATATACCACAAGGTCAATGAGAACATTCTTGAATGTCTTTGGTGACCCAACACTCAATTCACAATCATAATAAGTTAACTAATTAACCTTTTTTAGTTCTTATTTCTATGCAATCATCCTCATCTTCCTTTAGTTACAAATTCGAAAACGATGTGTTCCTCAACTTTTGAGGGGAAGATACTCGTCATAGTTTTACCGACAATCTCTATAAAGCTCTCTCTGACTGGGGAATTCACACCTTCATGGATGAGAAGAAGCTCCTTAGAGGGGAGAAAATCACCTCAACACTTGAGAAGGCAATTGAAGAGTCCAAAATATTCATCATCATGGTCTCTGAAAGCTATGCATCTTCCTCCTTCTGCTTAAACGAACTTGATTACATCCTTAAGTTTTATTAAGGGCAAGGGCCTATTGGTTTTGCCAGTTTTTTTATAAGGTTGATGTGAGAAACCACACAGGTAGTTTTGGAAAGGCGTTGGCTAATGATGAAAAGAAGTTCAAAAGTACTAATAACATGGAGAAGCTAGAAACATGGAAGATGGCTTTGAACCAAGTGGCTAATTTTTCTGGTTACCATCATTTCAAACATAGGTACCCTTCCTGGTCAATCTTTTAACTTATTTTATCCTTATTCATTAATTTTCACTTGTCTAATTGTATTTTATGTTTAGGTTTAATTATTAATTGGATTCCTATACTTATCCACACTTTAATGTTTTGACCCGATACATCAAAATTGCAACTTTTAGTTTCTGAATGAACAAATTTTTGCATTTTGGTCCAGCGATTAAGACAGTTACTAACGTGGCTGACAATATTTTTGTGATGACTGCCACAAAAATCTGATTATTTTACACAACCACAAAAATTTTGTAGTAGATTTATAGTGATTTAGACAACTAACCTGTAGGGACCAAAATACATATCATCCGGTCCTTTTTATCAGAAGGACGGGAGGGAAAATTAAATTTGCTTGTCTAGGAGCTAAAGCATACATTTTCTTGCATATAGGGTCAAAACAGAAAAGTCTAGACAAATATAGAGACAAGAATAATAATTACACATAATGTTGAGATTTAAAGGGATGAAAAATCTTTATTATCTTCAACAACATACATACATATCAAGATATGAAGATGACATGTTTTGTTTGACTTCTCACAAATTTCTCTGATTAAATAGGGAAGAATACAAATATGAGTTTATTCAAAGGATTATTGAGTTGGTCTCTAAGGAGATTAATCGTGCTCCTTTACATGTTGCGGATTATCCAGTTGGACTAGAGTCACAAATGCAAGAAGTTAAAGAGCTTCTGGATGTTGGATCTGATGATGTCGTCCACATGCTAGGGATACATGGGCTGGGTGGAGTAGGTAAAATGACATTTTCTACTGCAATTTATAATTCCATTGCTGACCATTTTGAAGCTTTGTGTTTCCTTGAAAATGTGAGAGAAAGTTAAAAAAAAACATGGGTTAGAACATCTCCAAAGCAACCTTCTTTCTGAAACAATTGCAGAGGATAAGTTAATAGGTGTCAAACAAGGAATTTCCATAATACAACATAAGCTTCGGCAAAAGAAGATTCTTTTGATTCTAGATGATGTTGACAAAAGAGAACAATTTCATAGAGATTGATCTCAAGGGATTCTAGGCTTGTCTCAAAAGGCCTATATTATTAAATTTCTAGAAAGATTGTTCACCCAACATGGCACATATTGTGAAAGGCGATAGATTCAATTTGAATCAATGTCCTAAAGATGAGCTTGAAAGGGAACAAATGAAAAGCTGATATAAGCTCCATTGGAGCTTGTAGGCCTAGGATCTTATTCATCAATAGATTCCATTGCTTCTTGGAAGATGAATGGCAGCGGAATAGAAAAGGAAAAGAGAGAGAGGAGACGCCACTTCAAGGAGAAGATGAGTCTAGAAGAAGCTCACCACCATAGGAGGCCATGGATAAGAGCTTGGAGGAAGAAAGAGATTAATGAAGGGAGAGGAAGAGAAGAGCACAAAATTTTTTGCTCTACAAGAGCTCTGAAATCTGAAGTTTAATTTTCACATGATCAAAGTTGAAAAATTGCACACACATTACCTATATTTATAGCCTAAGTGTCACACAAAATTGGAGGGAAATTTGAATTTCTATTCAAATTTCACTTGAATTTGTGGAGCCAAAATTTCACTAATTATGATTAGTGAATTTTAGCTATGATTCAGCCAACTAATCCAAGATCAAGTCCAATATTCTCCACTAAGTGTGCTGAGGTGTCATGAGGCATGTAAAGCATGAAGGACATGCACAAAGTGTGACTATATGATGTGACAATAGGGTGTAGCAAACTAATGCTCACCTCCCCATCTAAAATTTAATTGGATTGGGCTTCTCCCAATTCAATTAAATTTATTTCTCAACACACACATCAAATATTCACTTAATGCATGTGAAATTACAAAACTACCCCTAATACAAAAACTAGTCTAGGTGCCCTAAAATACAAGGACTGAAAAATCCTACATTTCTAGGATACCCTACCTACATTATGGAGCCCTAAATACAAGGCCAAAAAATAATGAAATCCTAATCTAATATGTATAAAGATAAGTGGGCTCATACTTAGCCCATGGGCCCAAAATCTACCTTAGGGTTCATGAGAACCTTAGGACGTTCTCTTACATCTCTAGCCCAATCTTCTTGGAGTCTTTTATCCAATGCCCTTGGGGGGTATGGTTGCATCATTCCCTCCACCTTGAAAATGATTTGACCTCAAATCCATACGTTCTTGAAACTCAGGGATTCTTTCCTCAACACCTAGATGAAGATGCCCTGATACCACATGATGTAAGCTCCATTGGAGCTTGTAGGCCTAGGATCTTCTTCATCAAAGTATTCCTTTGCTTCTTGGAAGATGAATGGCAGCGGAATGGAGAAGGAAGAAAGAGAGGAGACACCACTTCAAGGAGAAAATGAGTCTAGAAGAAGCTCACCACCATAGGAGGCCATGGATAAGAGCTTGGAGGAAGAAGGAGATGAATAAAGGGAGAGAAAGAAAAGAGCATGAAATTTTGTGCTCTAAAAGAGTTTTGAAATCTGAAGTTTAATTTTTGAATGATCAAAGTTGAAAAAATACACACACATTACCTATATTTATAGCCTAAGTGTCACACAAAATTGGAGGGAAATTTGAATTTCTATTCAAATTTCACTTGAATTTGTGGAGCCAAAATTTCACTAATTATGATTAGTGAATTTTAGCTATGATTCAGCCCACTAATCCAAGATCAAGTCCAATATTCTCCACTAAGTGTGCTGAGGTGTCATGAGGCATGTAAAGCATGAAGGACATGCACAAAGTGTGACTATATGATGTGGCAATGGGGTGTAGCAAGCAAATGCTCTCCTCCCCCTCTAAAATTTAATTGGATTTGGCTTCTCCCAATTCAATTAAATTTATTTCCAACCACACACATCAAATATTCACTTAATGCATGTGAAATTACAAAACTACCCGTAATACAAAAATTAGTCTAGGTGCCCTAAAATAGAAGGACTGAAAAATCCTACATTTCTAGGGTACCTTATCTATATTATGGAGCCCTAAATACAAGGCCCAAAAATAATAAAACATTAATCTAATATGTATAAAGATAAGCGGGCTCATACTTAGCCTATGGGCCCGAAATCTACCCTAAGGCTCATGAGAACCCTAAGGCCTTCTCTTGCATCTTTGTCCTAATCTTCTTGGAGTCTTCTATCCAGTGCCCTTACGGGGTAGGATTGCATCAGAAGCATTCCACGTGCTTATGTTGTAGGAAGCCTTATGTATGCGTAGGTGTGTACAAGACCTGACATTGCTTTGTGGTTGGAATGTTTGGCAGATATCAAAGTAATCCAGGAATATAGCACTAGACAGCTACAAAGACAATGTTAAGATATCTTGATGGAATCAAAGATCCAACAATTTAGAAGTTGATGGCTACTCAGACTCGAATTTTGTTGGTTGCGTTGACTCTTATAGGTCGACATCTAGATACATCTTCATGATGGCTAATGGAGCAATATCTTGGAGAAGTGCAAAAAAATCATTAGTTGCTACTTCTAGCATGGAGGCTGAGTTTATTTGATTATTTGAATCGACATCATAAGGTATTTGGTTAAAAAGTTTCATGGCTGGTCTACAAGTGATTTATTCTCTTCCTAGATTCCTAGACCGTTAAAGATATATTGTGATAATTCAACTGTTATTTTCTGGCTTAAAACAATAAAAGTGGAAGTCGAAGTAAGCACATTGATACTAAGCATTTAACCATGAAGGAACGTGTCAAAGAAAATGAAATCATCATTGAAAACATCAGTACTGAACTAATGAGTGCAGATCCATTGACAAAAGGCATGCAAACAAAGTCATTTAAGGATCATGTTAAGAGTATGAGACTTGATTCTGTCATATAAAGTTCCTTTTTTTAGTGAAACTTTAGTTATTTGTTTGTCTTCTCATTTTGCTGTATACATTTTTGTTGAGAAAGACATGTAATTTGGACTCAATAAATATTGAACATGTTCATTAAGTTAAATTGTTATTATTACTAAGAGTGATTATATTGTAATACATCGAAGTTAATAATCATTTTTAGATAAGCTACCGTCGTGATTCATATGGTTAGCATCTTAGGTGTGAGCATAAAGTTATCAGGGTTGTAGATATCATAATGTGAGAAACATTGTACCCAAGTGGTGGGAGGGAGAATGTTAGTTTTGATTTTGAAATCAAATTAAAGTGGTTCTTGTTAGATCAAGTAGCCTCAGAATAATTAAGAAGGGGGGGGGGGGGTTGAATTAATTATTACTAGACCTTTACAAATTAAAAATTTACTCTTCTTAGGCTTTTACTATGTTGTTAAGTAAATGAAGAATAGAAAAGAAACTTAATCAAAAGTAAAAACGGTAATTAAAGTGCACAACGAAAATTAAAAGAGTAGGGAAGAAGGAAACAAACACACGAGTTTTATACTGGTTCGGCAACAATCCGTGCCTACATCCAGTCCCCAAGCGACCTGCGGTCCTTGAGATTTCTTTTCAACCTTGTAAAATTCCTTTACAAGCAAAGATCCATAAGGGATGTAACCTCCCTTGTTCTCTTTGAACAATCTAGTGGATGTACCCTCCACTAGAACTAATCCACAAGAGATGTACCCTCTCTTGTTCTCAGTCAACAACCCAAGTAGATGTACCCTCTACTTGTACCACAAAGGATGTACCCTCCAATGTGTTAAGACAAAGTTCTCGGGCGGTTAGTCCTTTGAAACTTTGTGAATGGGGAAACAAAAGAATTTTCAGGCGGTTAGTCCTTTGAAATCTTTTATTTATGGGAAAGGGAGGAATCAAAAGAATTCTCAGACTGTGTCTTATTGAATTCTTTGACAAGGGAGAAGGGAGACACAAAAGAATTTAGACGGTTAGTCCTTTGTTCTTTTGGAAAAGGGAGAAGAGAGACACAAAAAGAATTCAGGCGGTTAGTCCTTGGCGAATTCTTTTTGGCAAAGGGAGAAGGGAATGAAAAAGATGAATAGCACAGTTTTGTTTTCAAGGTTTGGAAAACCAGAAAACTTTTGAAAGCTTTTGGCAAAGGAAGAAGAAGAAGATATTCAAAAATCAATTAGAAAAGTTATTAAAATGCAAGTCAAGGTCTTGCTTTTATAGACTCTTCAAGTCTAGTCAAGAAAACCATTGGAAGAGTTATAACCTTTAGAAAATCTGAAAACCATTTGAAAAGTTATAACTTTTAGAAAAACTTGAAAACCATTGGAAGAGTTACATCTTTTGATTTTTGTTCAGAACTTATCACTGGTAATTGATTACCAAATCATTGTAATCGATTACACAAAGCTTTTTTGTGAAAGGATGTGATTCTTCACAATTGAATTTGAATTTCAATGTTCAAACACACTGGTAATCGATTACCAAATCATTGTAATCGATTACACCATTTTGAAATCAATTGGAACGTTGTAAATTCAGTTGAAAGCTTTTTGAAAACAATTTTGCTACTGATAATCGATTACAATAATCTGGTAATCGATTACCAGAGAGTAAAAACTCTTTGGTAAAAGGTTTTGTGAAAAATTCATGTGCTATTCAATGTTTTGAAAAACTTTTTAGTACTTATCTTGATTGAGTCTTTTCTTGATTCTTGAATCTTCAACTTGTCTATTCTTGATTCTTGAAACTTGATTCTTGATTCTTGAATTCAAATTTCCCTTGATTCTTGAAGTGTTCTTGACTCAATCTTGAAATCAATCTTGAACTCATTCTCTTGGGCTTTTTGTCATCATCTTTGTTATCATCAAAACTCCTTGAATCAATCTTGATTCAACATCATGAAGCTTGCTTCTACAGTTCTAATTTTTCCCACTCACTTCTTTTGTTTTCTCAGCCACTTGACTTAATCAAATTTGGTAACAGTTTCGATTATAAAGTTGTTGAGAGTATATTTATATCTTGATACTATGGAATCATTTTTATGATGGATAGAATTTGATATAATATATATATATATATATATATATATATAGTCCCTAGTCTAAACACATTAGACAATAATATCCATTCCATCTAAAGTGAGTGTGCTAAAGACTAAAAGTATTCCTTGCAATTGAAACTATGAGTGCTGCTGTCAAATTCATTTGCTAAATCATGGAAAGAGCTAAGACCGGAGATTATTAACCTAATTAAATTAAATATACTTTTATCCTGTTTGTGGTGTACAAAATTTATCACCATGTACTTCTAAATTCAATGATTAATTAAACACAAAATGAATGGACAAGCCAAGAATGGTGAATACTATTTGAATATGATTTTATGCTGAAGAAATCACAAGCTCAGCTGCAATTTGACTAGCAATTTGGTTTTAGTAACATTAATTCCTACGCCTCTAACATAACTGGGGAAAAAAGTTGTAAATTTAAACACCTTCGGAAAGCTTCTGTTGGTAAACTTTGAGAGCTTCTCTGAATTATTGATGAAGGTGATAAAGGTCAGAAGACTTGGAACGCTTATGCTTCTCGCTTCTAATTATAATGTGTTCTCAATTTATTTATTTTTGTAGTTTAGTACACTTAATTTAAGGACAAAATTCAACTTTCAGCTTTAAACTACCGGGGAAGCGTATACTTTCTCAGTTTATATTTATGAAAGAAATAACTGAAAAAAACAGAAGCCTGTTTTTTGCGCTTTGGAAATCGAAATGATCAATTAAAATTTGCAAAATAAAGTAGCAGTCATATCTAGTAAGATAGTTGAAGACAACAGCCAAGTTTTAGAATTCTCTTGAACATGGGTGATTTAAGAAAGATAAATTATCGAGAGATTTTGTCACCAATTTTAATGAAATATTAAAATGTGATGGAGAGAGGTTTCGACTATATACCAAGCATTAAGTTGAGACTTATCTAAAACCAGAAATTTCAGGGTACAAAGTAAAATATGGAACAATAAACACTGATTCAGAGGAATGTATGAAAAGACTCAAATATAAAATAATGAACAATATATTTTCATTGAAACCAAAGAAAAGTTAAATATCCAAAACCAAACTTGACTACAAAACATAAATCAGTTTCAAGTAAGTGTTCTCTCTTATCTGCATCAAATCCATTGAACTTGAATCCTCTTGCACATTATCCAATCATTGATTGTTGCGGCGGCAAGAAATGAGAAACACTAGGAAAGAAATGAGAAACACTAGTGCCCAGTGCCACATGCGTGACAAAAAAGAGCCCATAAGTTTTTGCTGCTGCACAACTTGTGTCTTGGCAACATCATTGCCCACCCATCTTTGATTTTCTGGTTTTGAACTATTGAAATCATTATCCAATTTTGTTTTTCTACAAGGATCAGAGAATCGAATATCCTCCATGTCACTTTCCTGTTTCAATACATGTAGTCCAGTTTTTATAAAGGTTGGGGCAAAAGTAAAAGTAAAACCTGGACATGTAACTTCTGCATGGTTCCATTCATTTTCTAAAAGTGCTTCATCTAAATTATCTGTTACTCTTTTACCCCGCAGATCAAAAAGACATGAGCAATCACTTCCCAACACCACAGGGATAAACAAATTTGCATTGCCATTGATGATCACCTTGGTTCTAATGTTGGGTCTAAATGTCCAACCTCTCGATGAGGAAAACTCAGCCACCCGTTTGATAATATGACAAATAGCAATGGCAGGGAATTTGTTACGAAACCAGAAAGAAATTGGAAATTCCGATGTTTGGAAATCAAACCACTCTGGAATCTTGGCTCCTGGCAAATAGAAGAAGGTTCTTCCAGCCTCATGCAGTTCCTGTTGGTCATAAATACATCGCTAAGTTTAGCAATATTAAATACACTATCAGTGACCAAATCAAATACACAAAAAACAATACCTGACTGAGTAACATGCTTCTGCATGAGGAAGTCAAGGATAGGCATTCTTCTGCATAGAAATATTTCAAGTTTGGAGGAATCCCTCTAATTTCTCGAAGTCGCTCACAATAATTCAAGCAAAGTACTGTTAAAAAGCGGCATTCTTTGATGCATTCGGGAATAACTGTGAAATTATTCCCTGATAGGTCTAACTCCTTTACATTAGCAAAGCATGGGAGAGCTATCGGAAAAAAATCATCTGACAGGTTGCAGTTTCTGAGATCAAGAAATTGAACGTTTGAAGATGTGGTTAAGCTCACATTCTCTGCACCCTCATCCTCTTTACTGAATTCACACCCTTCCCATCCCACACCTATGACCCGTGAGCCTTTTGGCATCGTGCAAATGCTAGAAACGAGAATGTCCTTCCAACCATTTGTCTGGTTTCGAGGGAAACACACAAACAATGTGTGAAGCCGAGTAAGATTTCGAAATGAAAGTGGAAATTTTTTAACAGGAGTTTGTTTCAAGTTAAGATGTATTATATTTTCCATCTTTCCTAATATTTCTGGAAAACTCTCAAGACTGTGACAAAACCCAAGCCTGAGTTGCTCAAGAGAGGTCAACTTGATGGGGGGAAAATTCTTAAGCCTGGAGCAACCTTCTGCGTCTAAGATTCTGAGTTTTTCCAAGAGCCCTACTGACTGGTGAATTGCATGTAAATTATCACAATCTTTAAATGACAATTTTTCCAATTTTGGGACACAAGATACATCAGGTATCTGTGTTAAATGTTGACATGAGTCAAAATTTAGATTTGTAAGATTCACAAACTTCTGCAACATAAAAAGTGGAAAAAAGGAAGCAAATAAATAAACTAAAAGAGAATTTATTAACCTAAAGCATATAAATAAAACAAATGAATAGCCTTAAAGCAACTTATTACGATACAAAATCAAGGAAATGAACTCAATACACTTGCCTTTTTTAACAAGACAGCCAACTCAAGTGATGTATACCCACTGTTGGGTAACTTGCATATAGCAAGTTTCTTCGGACGAAAATCAGATGGAAAACTTTGTGAAGGATATCTCCACCATTCTAATACTCTTAAAGTATCAGGCAGATGTTTGGGACCTTTGGTGAAATGACCATTTTTGATAATAAGTGTTTTGAGATTTTCCATCTTCTTGAAGGCATTTGCATCCCATTCTATCTCTACTTCTTCAAATAAGGAGAAATCCGTACATATGATTTCAATCTGACTAGTTCCCTTTTAACATAAAAATCATGAATCAACCACAATACAAGGGTAAATATCATGACTTCAACATGCATATTTTCATAAATGTACATATTAGAAAGCAAAAAAATAATCGTGACATGGGCATATAACAATCAAAAGAGACAATTAAAGGTTAAAGATGAAAAACTAAACCATCCACATGTATCAATCTTATTCACCTTGTTTTCTTCTAAAACTTGAATTATATCTGTATGGAGCCATAACCTGCTACGTTTCCCAGGCTCTCGGGGAGATTCTTTCCGAACAATTTCTTTACCCATGTCCTCTATCAAGTCATGTAGTGTAATGTAGCCATCACTAATTTTTATAAGAGATTTTTCAAGCAACACTCTAATATGATGTTCCATGCAATGACCATAATGGGCACGAAGTATATCTTGGACCTCTTTCAAATCATATTCTTTTAAGCAACAAGAAATATCAAGAAAAACACTTTGCTCATCTTCTTCCAAAGCATCATAACTCACTTTAAGTATCTCTTGGATCTCTTTATTAGGGATTCTTTTGTATCGATCTAAAGTAGATCTCCATTGTTCTATATTTCTTCCTGATAAGTTGGAACCTATTACTTCTAAAGCCAACGGAAGGCCCGCAGAATAAGTTACTGTTCGATTCAAAACATCCTTGTAACATGGATTGACTTTCTCCAACTTGAAAGCTTTCCAACTTAGTAATTGAAGAGCATATTCTTCATTCAGTTCATTCACCTCATATGTTCTTTTAACACCGTGACATGCTAGCAATTGTTTGTCCCGAGTTGTGATGATGACTCTACTGCCAGGACAAAACAAATCAGGTCTTCCAACAAGCGCCTGTAGTTGTTCCCTTTTGTCAACATCATCTAGAATCAAAAGAACCTTCTTTTGTTGGAGCCTATGTTGTATTATCGAAATACCTTGTTTGACACCTATTAACTCATCCTCTCCAACTGTTTCAGAAAGAAGGTTTCTTTGGAGATACTGTAACCCATGTGTTTTTGAAGTTTCTCTCACGTTTTCAAGGAAACACAAAGCTTCAAAATGGTCAGCAATGGAATTATAAATTGCGGCAGCAAGTGTCGTTTTGCCTATTCCACCAAGCCCATGGATCCCCACCATGTGGACGACATCATCAGATCCAACATCCAGAAGCATTTTTACTTCTTGTATTCGTGACTCTAGTCCAACTGGATAATCCGCAACATGCAAAGGAGCACGATTAATCCTCTTAGAGACCAACTCAACAATCCTCTGAATAAATTGATATTCGTATTCTTCCCTATTCAATCAGAGAAATTTGTGAGAAGTCAAACAAAACATACAAAACATGTCATCTCCATATCTTGATATGTATGCATGTTGTTGAAGATAATAAAGTGTTTTCATCCCTTTAAATTTCGACATCATGCTTAATTATTATTCTTGTCTCTATATTTGTCTACAGTTTCCTGCTTTGACCCTATACTCAAGAAAATGTATGTGTTAGTTCCTAGACAAGCAATTTTAATACTCCCTCCAGTCCTTCTTATAAAAAGGACCGGATGATATATATTTTGGTCCCTGCCGGATAGTTGTTTTGGCCGCTGTAAAACTACTACAAAATTTTTCCGGCGGTGTAAAATAATCAGATTGCTGTGGCAGTCATCACAAGAATACTGTCAGCCACGCACGTTAGTTACTGTCTTAATCGCAATACCAAAATGCAAAAAATTTGCTCATTTAGAAACTAAAAGTTGCAATTTTGATGTATAGGGTCAAAACAGTAAAGTGCGGATAAGTATAGGAATCCAATTAATATTAAACCTAAACATAAAATACAATTAGACAAGTGAAAATTAATGAATAAGGATAAAATAAGTTAAAAGATTGGCAAGGAAGGGTACCCATGTTTGAAATGATGGTAACCAGATAAATTAGCCACTTGGTTCAGAGCCATCTTCCATGTTTCCAGCTTCTCCATGTTATTAGTACTTTTGAACTTCTTTTCATGATAAGCCAATGACTCTCCAAAACTACCTGTGTGGTTTCTCACATCAGAAGGATCAACCTTATAAAAAACTGGCAAAACCAATAGGCCCTTCCCCTTAATAAACTTAAGGATGTAATCAAGTTCGTTTAAGCAGAAGGAGGACCATGCATAGTTTTCAGAGAGCACGATGATGAATATTCTGGACTCTTCAATTGCCTTCTCAAGTGCTGACGTGATTTCGTCCCCTCTAGGGAGCTTCTTGTCATCGATGAAGGTGTTAATTCCTCTTTCAGAGAGTGCTTTATAGAGATTGCCGGTAAAACTGTGACGAGTATCTTTCCCTCGGAAGCTGAGGAACACATCGTTGGTGAATCTGTAACTAAAGGAAGATGAGGATGATTGCCTAGCCATGAGAACTAAGAAGAAAGGTTAATATGATTCTATGATTGTGAATGTTCATTGTGCTTACTTTTTTGACTCATGAAAAACTATAAATGTTGCTCTGCAAGTGTGAACGTGGAAAATGATGAAAGCTACTTTTAACGCACACCACTCCAAAACATCCACTCTTAAAATGAAATAAGGCAAAAAGAACAGTCAACTATAACAAGACATTATTTTTTTTTAATGAAGGAAGAGATTAATTTTTTAAGCGCTGTAAATCACATCTATTTTTTTGCCGACATTTTTTTTTTCTGAGTAATCATATATCTATTATTCTATCTTGATTTTTTTTGTCACTCTATTTTATTCGGTATTACGTTCCCACCTCTTTACATTTGTATATATTTTGATTTTTGATTTTTTTAATTAATATAAAGTTATTTAATGTAAAATAAGAGAAAAGAAAACAATATAAAATATCAAACTTTATTTTTTTAGTAAGAAATAATAAAAAGTATCTGTCTTTTTTTTCCCACCAGTATTTTATAACATTAAAACATTTTGCCCAACCACTCAAATGATGTCCGGTTGGACTGAGGTGGGAGTATTCCTGTTTTGGATACAATGGCAATTTTTTATTGGAGGAAATTTACAAAACAAATAACTTGTATGGTTTTATAAAATCTGGACAGTTATTTTAATCCCCCCAATTTTTCCAAACTACCCCACCCATGTGTTTGCTTGGTCCACCTCTCTAGTTTTGCAGAACTTGTTAATCAGGCTATTAAAGTGACAAACTAGACTCCAACCCTCTTTCCTCCATTATTTCGGTTGTTTGTCAATATAGGTAATTTTAATACTACTAAAAAATAAGGTTTTTACATTGGTTATTTAAGACTTTCAACATCAGTTATTAATTGATGTTGAAAGTACCGATGCTGAAAGTATTATCGTTAAGATCGGTTTTTTAAAAAATCGATATTGATATGTAGATATATAACTTTCTTTTTTGATAATTCTTATCATATAACATTTGTCATTTAAACAATCGATGTTGTTAGTTTCAGTTAACATCGGTTTTTTAAAAACCCAATGTTGTTAGTGTTAGTTAACATTGGTTTTTTAAAAAATCGATGTTATTTTTAGGATTTTTTTAATATGTTGTCTGTTTTTTCAATAAATCCAAAATTAACTTGCAAATTTTAAAACCAGACCACACAACATATAATTTTCATTCTGTTTTAAAACAACTTTTACCAAGAATTCTGTGAGAAATTTACTAATTACAATGAATTAAAAACATATTTAATGTTGAGACATGAATTGTAAAAAATGTAAAGTAAGTAAATATAAACTACAATTACAAAATTGCCTAAACATCCTAAGTTTCATTTTTAACTTTCAAATAGTACTTTGCCCACTAGATGTGAAGTGCCTTCAATCTCTCTGGTTTCAATGGTCTAGCATCAATGAAATATTGCATGATATAATAAAACATAAGTTAATAATGTAATAGCAATCATAACAAAATGAAATTTAGTGAATTAAAAATTACCATTTCCCAATTATTCTTAAAATTTCCTAAGATTATAGTTGACATCCAGTGCATGACATAATATCCACACTCAGTGCTTCCTTTTTATCTATTACACTAAATACATTATGAAGTTTGTATATTCAACGTTAAGTACAAATTAGTCTACACAGTACTAAAATATAAGTAGAAGCATTGTTTAAATGACTTACTTTAACAACAATCCACCTAATAGCAAGCTTGGATTTACTTTGTTGAGTATCTTTAAGTCCTTTCAAAGCACTGTTGAATACAAACATAGATACTTATTGTACAATTAAAATTTTGATGTACCTAGGTAATGCTAATGCAAATGTATTGAAAAACAACACTAACATGTTAATTATGCCTTTGAGGTAGTTGTCTAGCCTATTATGCAACGAACAAAACCAAATGACAACATTTTCCTTAGGCAAAATGGCGACCATTTTCCTATGTGCACTGCAGTGGAGACCAACATAGGTTATTATACTATTATACATTAATTAAATTCATTTGTTCAGTTTAACTTACCCATTCAGGTAGGCTCCTAGGTGCACATCCCATTTTGAATTTTGCATCCAGTTCTTAATGTAACTTTTCGATTCAAATTGTGATTGGCCAAATCTTTGGATGAACTGTGGCTCAAGGAATCCATACACATCGGTATTCCCCACTCGCATACTTGTCTCAGTCATATACCTATTGTTGTTAACACAAAGTAAATTATGTATGAAGGTAAAACAATAAGTTAGGTAATTAACAATAATCTAAATTGACTTACAGAATCCACAACTGTATAACAGAGATGCTGAGACATTGACCCCTGTGTGCTATTTCAAACAAATCTTCATGCTTTATGTATAAGGGGAAGTCTTCATTAAATAGGCCAAACAAGGTAGCATCCCACTTAACCTGCAATGGCTTCAGAAAAAGCTGTGGGATGATCAATGTCATTAGACATAGGGGATCATCGACCTCATGATCCGACCTATCTACAGGTTTCACGAGTCCCACAGCTCCCTGTTTATCCAACATAGTTAATTAACATAATTTAATCACAGTGAACACTTTAATGGAAAAAAATAAGCATTTGATGATACTGGAATACCTATTCTGATAAACGCTTGACAAGATGTGTCGACCAAGCAAGGAAGGTGTTAAGTGCCTGTCCTACAACCTTAACCTCTTCAGTGGGTACAGGAATGGGAGTATCTGCATCTCTAACCTCCTCAACACCAACCTTGACTTGATCATGCAACAAAGGAATGTTGTAAACGATTGTGGATCCCTCATAAACTCTTCCTAGGGCAACCAGGCGGGGAGGGTTTTCTTTGATGTACAACCCGCATTTGCCTGAGTAACCCGTGTCTGGATTGTTCCCTGAAGGATCAACACAACTCTTCTTTGTGCTGACACGATCAACTGAAGGACCAACCTCAAGTTCAGAAGGCAGTGCGAGTCCTTGTGACTGCATCTACGGCTGAAATTGGGACTGCATTAGGTTGAAGGATAACATTAGCTGTCGAGTCACTTTTTTTGTGATCGAGTCCTCCAGTTGGTCCCTGATTTGTTGCGTCAGGTGTTGTAGGTCTTCGGGAGCCATGGAGGAAGACGTGCAGGAGGTCCTTGGAGCCGATCCAAAGTATTGCTTGATGGTTATACCAGCTCCTGCAGCACGCACACGACCAGGGTGTTCTAGTCGCCCAATGACAACATTCAGTACATCATGATGTCCATGGGCGACAAAGGAACCCTGTGAGGCCTACTCCTCCAACGAATCCTGTGAAGAACATATTTATTGGTTTAATCAATCACACATTAAAAATAAATAATTACAATTATGAATTGAAAGTGACTTACAATCTTGTCAGCAATTTCCTTTGCTGCCTCAGACGCAATGTGGCCAGTTTTCTTGGTGCAGGCCAGCTTCCACTTCACGTGTTGTCTGATGAGAGATGGAGGATCAATGACGGTGTCAGTGCTTCCGAATTGAGCAGCTTCCTCTAGTTTTTTCTTTCTCTTCTCATCTATCAACTTCTTTTCTAAATATTCATAACCCCTACGAGACAATAGGCGAGGGGCAGTGTTTTGCTTCTAGATGGCTTGTGCTTTCTTTCGCACATCCTACAAAAATGCAACATGAATGAAACTCATGATTACAATGTATTATAATAAGTGAATTTAAAGTTGAAAAAATGAAAATCACAAATTAGTTACCTCCCATGAAGGGTCTCTGCAGCTCTGACAAAATTGGGCCTATTTCTCGTTGCTAATGTCATACTTTTCATATACAGTATCATCAACACTGTCCTTGCCGACTGCAAGTGCCCATTTCAATGTCAAATCAAACTTAAACTATCTCCACCACTCCCTCACAGTCTGAAGTATTTTCTTTTTTGTCCTTACATCAGATGGTTCAGGGATATCAAATTCAGTCTGACAAAGAGTAAATTAGGTTTTATTATTACTAAATTCAAATATTTGGCTAACAAACAATATGTAACATGAAATACTACATGATACCTGAATATCCTCCCGTATTAAATCCTTCTGAGCAGTAGGGACGTGCTTCCAATTCTCGTATGTGACATCCATCTTATCACGAGCGATGATCCCCTAATATGTTCTTAACTTCTTGATGTGGGGACTGTCCGCTTTGTCAGTAGCAAGATCCATATGGACCAAGGGTCTCTTTTCCCCAATTGGTCTAGTTGCCAATGATCTTAGGCGTGAGGCCTTTCTAGTCTGCTTCAACATAGACGACGAATGCGATGCTGCACCAATAGGAGGAGGAGGCGAAGGAGAGCTGAGCAGTATAGCCATTTGGCTGTAAAAAAAAAAACATTAATTTAGGATGTTATCAACAAGAAATGCGTATCAATGTAATTCAATGGACAAAAATTAAGTACAAAATGAAAAATTACATTAGTAAATGTTAGTTAATTCTCCTTCATCATGATCATTACGATTAGCATGAATGTTGTCAGCTTCTTCTTCTCCGATGACATTAGGCGGCATTTGTGTGGACAAAGGACTAACATAAGTATTAATGTATGAATCATCATCTTCAACATTGACACCTATTGTTTTCCCATGTAGAACCACTAACCACCTTTGATCATAAGGGTCTTCGACATAAAATACCTATTTCGCTTGTTCTGCCATGATGAAAGGATCATTCTGGTAAGTGAGTTTGTTAAGATCCACCAACGTAAATCCTACATCATCGGTCCGCACGTCGGTATTACTGTCAACCCACTTACATTTGAAAACATAGACAGTGAATTTGACATAGTTAAGCTCCCAAATTTCTTGAATGAAACCAAAGTAAGGGATGGAAGCTACATGGGGATTGTCATCATGTACACTAGCGAAGTGTTGAGATTCAACCCTTAGGGTAACCCCACTCTTTTGCATTGTACTTTTTTGGTCTTGTGCGTTTGTATAGAAGGAATACTTGTTTATATCGTATCCTTGCCAAGTTATAACATTTCTTTTAGGCCCATCTGCTAGCTTTCTCAACATTTCAAAAGCATTATCATCAGCCAAGATTGTGTCTTTAAACCAATCTAGGAAAGTCTTGTTATGCTTTTTCAACACCCAGTTCTTTGACATTATTGGATTACTTTGTTTGACTAAACCTTCATGGCGAACTATGTATGGTAAAACTTCATTACTGTTATTCAACACATACAAATGAGCTTGTTGCAAATCTTCTACACTTGGAGTAATGACATGCAGTCCTCTTGAATCCTTACCTCTCACTCTTTCATCATGCCGAGACTCGGGAAGCCCAACAGGTTTAGCTTTTTCAATGTACTCTGAACAAAATTCAATGGCTTCTTCTACAATGTACCTTTCAACAATAGATGCTTCCGGACGATGCAAATTCTTGGTGTACCCTTTTAAGATCTTCATGTATCGCTCAACCGAGTACATCCACCGCAAATAAACAGGATCACAACATTTGATTTCTTTGACCAGATAAACAATTAAGTGAACCATGATGTCACAGAAAGCAGGCGGAAAATACATCTCCAACTCACACAATATAATAGCAGCCTCATTTTCTAGCTCGTCTAACTTCACAGGATCGAGGACTTTCCTACATATGGCATTGAAGAAAAAGCACAACCAAGTTATGGCAAGCCTGACTTTGTTAAGCAAAATGTCTCGTATGGCCATGGATAACAATTGTTGTATTAAGACGTGACAATCGTGAGACTTTAAGCCTACCAACTTAAGATCCTTCAAGCGCACAAGGCTCTTAATATTTAAAGAGTATCCTTGTGGGACTTTGACCCGGCGTAGACACTAACAAAAATTGATCTTCTCTTTTTTGGGAAAAGTATGACAAGTTGGAGGCAAATATATATTTTTACCATCAGACCTTGGATGTAATGACGCTCGTATACCCACCTCAACTAGATCTTGACGAGTATTCAAACCATCTTTCGTCTTGCCTTGAATGTTAAGGAGCGTCCCAATGACACTACCACTTACATTTTTCTCCACATGCATAACATCAATACAATGTCTAACATCTAGATCAGTCCAATATGGAAGATCAAACAAAATCGACCTTTTCTTCCATATGCAAGTCTTACTTTTGTCCTTCTTTTGGGTCATTCCAAATATTGTATTCAGGTGTTGAACCCACTGGAAGACCTAGTCACCAGTCAACGATACTGGTGCATTTTCATGCTCTTGACTTCCATTAAATGCTTTTTTCAATCGTCGGTAAGGGTGATAAGATTTTAGAAATGTCGATGCCTAGTGTACACTGTTTTTCTACCATGTTTCAGTTGTATGTAGCTCGTGTCTTCTTCACAGATGGGGCATGCACGATGACCCTTAACATTGTAACCGCTCAAATTCCCATATTCCGGAAAATCATTAATGGTACAAAAAAGCATTGCACGCAAATGAAAAGTCTCATTTCGAAACCCATCAAACACTAAAACCCCCTCGTCCCACAACTTTGTCAAGTTTTCAATCAAGGGACTGAGATAAAAATCAATGTCATTTCCTGGCTGTCTTGGGCCCGTTATCATCATAGACAACATCAAGTATTTTCGTTTCATGCATAACCGAGGAGGCAAATTGTAAGTTACTAGCAAAACTGGCCACGAACTGTGTTGAGTGCTGAAACTACCATATGGATTCATTCCATCAGTGGCTAGTCCAAGCCTAAGATTTCTTGCCTCTTTGCCGAAATTCGGATACAAACGATCTATCTTCTTCCACTACGAGGAATCAGCCGGATGACGAAGCATTCCATTGCAGTTTCTCCCATTTGCATACCATGTAAGGTCTTTTGTTTCATCTCCATTAGCAAACAGACGCTTAAACCTTGGAATGATCGGAAGATAGCACAACATCTTCGCTGGGGGGCTCTTTTTTGAGTTTTCATCACTACTACACTCCTTATCATCCTTGACTTTGTACCGCGATACCCCACACCTAGGGCATTTCGACATTTCTTGAAATTGATGTCTGTACCATATGCAGTCATTTGGGCAAGCATGAATCTTCTGTTACTCCATACCCATCGGACACAGTATTTTCTTTGCCTGATAGTAACTTTTAGGCAACGTGTTTTCCTCTGGAAGCATATTGTGTACTACTTGAAGCAGCGAACTAAAACTTTTGTTACTCCACCCATATTTGACCTTCACATTAACCAGACTTAACACCACTGACAACAACGTCAAAGAATTCTTGCACCCCGGATACAAAAGTTTCTTTGAATCAGTTTACAATGTATCATACATAGGGGCATGTCCTTGTTGAAAAGACTCTTGTCCAAGGTCACGAATCATATCCTCCAAGCGATCTCCCATTTCTACATCAAACGGTTCAGATTGGGACCCACTCTGAATGCTTGTCAATTCACCATGTCATATCCACATCGTATAATTCTTCTTAATTCCATCACACAACAGATGCTCCCGTATGTCATCAACTTTTTGTTGTCTCACATTCAAACAATTTATGCATGGACAAAAAAATTTCCCATTTTCATTCGGTCGACTTCTTTCCGAAGCAAATTGTAAGAACTCTTCCACACCTTCCTCAAACGCAGCACTCACACAACTTTCATTCATCCAACTTTGATCCATCTAAATAATAACTAGGTCATACTCCGAAACTCATTGAATGCATGAAATCTCACTTTTTCATTTAAGGTGTGGCCCTATCCTATTCAAGAAGACATTTTTTATGGTAGATTCATGCGTCAAGATTAATCTTATTTTGTTAAATATGACGAAATTTTGTCAGCATTTCGCATTGGTCTCCAAGTACACGACATGAAATCAGTGACATTAATTCCCCGATAATCAAGTATGCACTCACAGAACAACTAGAAATGTATTGTACCGAAATTTCATCAAATTAAACAAAATAATGTTAATCTTAACGCATGGATCTACCATAAATATATGAGTCTCCTCAAACTGTCCAAACGAACAATTCAAGATTCAATACAATAATTAATGCAAACTGTCTGCAAGAATCTTTGTATTCAATCTCAAACGAGAATCTAAGGTTCACTCTTTATGAACAAAACTTGTATCTAATTAAAGAAAAATACATTAATGACATAAAACAACATACAAAAACAATCGTAACAAAATTAAGTATAAAAAGTTTGTGAAAAAGTTTGATACATATGATGATGACTAGAACAGCGTGCAGCAGCGAATGTCGTGATCATAATGCAAAAAACTAGATAAATAATGTCTACAAAAGGAGGTCCAGAGTTTTGAATGCCCTATATATTGATATCTTCTTACAAAAGATTGTAGTTAAAACATTGTTGTAGTTAAAGCATTGTTGAATAACCAATGCAATATACCTACAGTCAAGGGATTTAAGTTTCCTAGTAAAAATAGTAAATTAATATACGTTTATACAAGGAACTGTGATTGTCTTGTCTAATACAATAAAAGTAAAGAATTACTAAAATATTATCTTAGTATATTGAGGTCAATTTAATTTGCAATATCGATAATGAAATTTGACCTTTCAATTTATGTATTAATTGGTATACATAAAACAATTTTTTGGAAGTTTTTAATGTTTTTGGTAAAAAAAATTTATGCAGATTATTCACACACACACACACACACACATATATATATATATATATATATATATATATATATATATATATATATTAACATAGAATTATTAGAAAGTGAATATTCTGAAATTAATAGTGGGCCTAGGTTTCGGCAATCTCAACTGAACGGGCTAGCCTGGTAATATTTCGGCAAATATTTCATTAATAATATACTTTTAAAATTTATTAATTTTAAATTAAAAAGGTTTGCGTTTATTTTATGAACGGGCTACCTAATTAACAGTACCATATTGACAATTTGGTGAGCAAAATTCAATTTTCTCGTACAATTCAATTTTCTGTGTCCATAAATATGGTGCTGTATGTCCTTTTCAATTTTCCATTCTTCCCTACTATTTTGCTTTCATTCTTAATTATATTTTTTAACTGATTCATATTATTTAAGAAAAAAAATTAATTTAATTCATCACATTAAATTAATACATTATTTATATTAATAGTGGGCCTCGGTTTCGGCAATCTCAACTGAAGGGGCTAGCCTGGTAATATTTCAGCAAATATTTCATTAATAATATACTTTTAAAATTTATTAATTTTAAATTAAAAAAGTTTGCATTTTTTTTAGAGAAACTAGTATGAATATTTGGAGATCACGCAGCAGCCAGCAGATTTGGAGGATTAAATCTCAACCGAAAGGTATAGCTTCCTGATTGAATCATAGTTAAGTGATAAAATGTGTAATTACTAATTAAGAAAAAAAAGAAAATATTACTATGATGCAAAACTATACAACTCTAATTCTTTCTAAATATTTACTAGATGTAATTCCTACAACTTAGCCTATCAAATTTTTTTAACTAAACTAACGCAACTTATTAGAATTTCTCTATGTAAAATTATACAAAGCCATTTATATATAAATATTAATATAAAATAATTCATAAACCATTCAATAAGTAAACTCGAAAGAAGTAAAGAATGGGTCAACTAGTACAACAGAACTATTGTTCTGTGGGATGTTGGTTAACTTTTTCCAAATGTATATGTCTATAAAAGGCACAGAATAGTAGTAGTTCACTAATGCACTATATGGGACAGAATATATCAGCATCAATAGTGTTCACTAGACAACTTTAAGCTTTTTTCTGCTGTGGCAGTATCAGTATAGTTCCAGGCAAATGCACACTAACATGAGAACTTTTAAAACTTTAATCATGGATGTTGATGACACAATCACAAGGAGAATTTGAATATTCTTTATTGTAGCATTACAGTTGCTAGGGAAGTATAATATTTCTAGCAGCAGAAATGAGTTCAGAGAACAATTTCAAGGCAATACAATTATAAATAAGCAACTACTAGATCAAAGTTGTACACAACTACACAAAATAAAATAATCAAGGGACTTGTGTTCCTGAAACAGTGAAACTTGACCTCAATGCCATAACCAATTTATAAACATGTTGACCTAGTTTCTTTGATTCACTTGTGACTATTGCTTGTCCCTGTTATCCATGATTGGAAGAAAAATCATATTTATATACTTCACATTTTCCTTTTTTAGGAAAATGATGAATCTGATATATTATAAGAATGTAATGGTTGAGATTTGAGAAGAAAAGAAAATAAAGTAAGAAAACTCGAAAGGAACAGAACCAGCTTAACAACTGAATGGGAAAAAAATATGCAAGCTTCCTAGTGAATATGTTGCCTTATGAACATCTTTGATAGACATAATTATGACGCTAACTTTGCTTTGGACTCATCTAAATTCTAAACCAAAAAACACTAACTTCGCCAAAGCCTGAAATGGGTCTTACTCTACAACATCATGTCTACATTTGATTGTGAAAGTAATTAGAAAAACAAAACATAATGTGTGTGTGAGAGAGAGAGTTGAGGTTAAATTTATATATCCTATTCCTGTTTGAAAAAAAACCAACTCTAGCTGTGATACCAGGCTTTGAGGCTAAGCCATCCATATTTATAAATCCTATTCTTGATTGGAACCACTGCAAATTTATCAGTGTCGCATCTACTACCGAACTGAAGGTTTAATCCATTTCAGATATATAATATTATAATCAGAATAGTATATAACATTTCATATCAAACAAATTGGGGGGAAGAGGAGATTAAAAAAAAGAGGTCACAATTTTGCTTCAGAGGTGATCTTATAAAGTAAACGAAGGGAGTTTTCTGAATTGGGTGGGGGGGTCACAATTGTGCTTCAAGGGTGATCTTATAACGTAAATTCAACTAATGGAAACAGAGAAAATATATTTTGGAGCAAGAAGCTTGATTTGATCTGTAAAACAAAAACATCATAGCAGTAATAAATATAGTAGTTTAGATCAATACAACAACAACAAAGCCTTATCCCACTAGGTGAGGTCGACTATATAAATCACACGATGTCATTGATGATTAAATATTAAATATACACTAGTTGTCACCTGTCAAGCAAAATAAAAAGAAAAAGAGACAAAAAAAAGGGTCCAAAAGAGGAAGCTCTTTACATAAGGGTCACTACTTGGGCTAATACAACAAGTAATTAGTGGTATATTAAAAGGTAAAAAAAAATAAAGATACATTTGCTGACCAAGTTCGTACCCCTCCCCCAACCACCACACTTATTTTTCCTTTCGAGTATTAAAAATTGAAAGAAAAGATCATTCGGATTCAAAATTGAAGCCTGCCATATAGTGTGTATGCATAGTCCCAACACAAATACTGCCTAATGAAGGGCAACCTGCATCCAATGCACCCTAACTTCATAGGCATGGTGAAGGAGGAAGGAAGAAATCACTCAAAACAGCATGTAAAGAAATGGTAGTCACTTATTATGCTAAAAATTAAGAAACGGTTATACTGTGGTTTCAATTAAGAAAATTGAAGTAATAAAACAGAAGCAACGGGAAGGAACTTTAGGAGCACATGGATTAAAATTTAAAACTAGAAACAAAATGTAACTAACTGCAGAAAATTTTACCCGATATCCAACAATAAAAAATTGATCGAGGTGATGAAACAAAAACAGATATACAGTAGTAGCAGGACTATAGCTAATGCAATTGCAAGGAATATGAAAAATTGTAACATAATAAATGAATTAAAAAGGTGAATGAAAGTAATAGCTGGGAAAGCACCGAACTAAGGACCAACAAAAGCAAACAAGAACACGTTGTTCATGTCATAGAGATTAGAGACACAAACAAGGAAAGCACTGAACTAAGGATTTCAGTCTATACCAATAGTACATATATATATTTATAAATTGCAATCATCAATGAATCAGTCATTTAAACAAACACCTTGAGTGCATACAACTCTTACAACATCAATGAAGTTAATCGAAGCATACCAAAACTCTACCAGCCTCACATTGCATGTTATTTATTAAAGTGGGTAGAGATAATAGCAAATTAAATTACGTACCCTACTAAGCCTTTGTCTTCCGCGAGAGAGCAAGTAAGGTGGCACGACATTTTCCGACACTTTTTTTGCTTTTCCGGTCGTTTCCAGCTCACATGTGTACGCGTCTTCCGTTTCCTATACGGCAGCGCACGCGAACGATAGCGGCCCCTTTGTCTCCGGCGAGAGACCCACACAAGGTGCCCCTTTGTCTCCGGCGCACTTGTAGTTCAAGGGTAGAGAGAGAGTTGAGAAACAAAGAATGACTTTCATGGCCGAGAAAGGGTTTTTCGCGAGAAGTTATTTAAAAACATCAACATCGGTTATTTGAAAACCGATGTTGTAAGGGCTTAGACGACATCGGTTTTCAAATAACCGATGTTAAAATCACGCTAAATCGTGTTGTTAACATCGGTTATTTGAAAATCGATGTTGTCTAAGCACTTATAACATCGGTTTTCAAATAACCAATGTTAATAAAGATATTTTATTTTAAAAAATGCCACCACGTATTACGTAGCATCGGTTTTTATCATAACCGATGTTAATAGGATGATGTTAAAACTTATTTTTTTAGTATTGTATGTCACTCTCTTGGAGATTAGTGGTGGAGCAAAAATTATTTGGTTATTACTATTTTCATTAACACAAAAATGACAAGACAACCATTCAATTAGATGCAATCAGAGATATAATCACAGGGACGCGCACTGTCTCCTGAGCCTGAGGTTGGTGCTTTTGTTGCTCATGTCAACACAAATGAAAGTTGTGTCAATCCCTCGGGACAAGAACCAAACATGGGTGAATCAAAGAAATGTGGGTTGTATGTTGATGACAATCCTCCCTGCCTGGTTGCCTTGGAAGAGTTTATGAGGGGTCGACAATCGTCCACAGCGTCCCTTTGGGCAATGATCAAGTGAAGTTCTATGGTGAGGAAGTTCAAGATGGCAATCCTCATGTCCCTATACCGACTGAAGAGGTTCACTTAGTGGGACAAACCTTTAACACCTGCCTTGCTTGGTCGACACATATTGTACAACCTTTTTTAGAACATGTATTTCCTTTTGTTGTGTTTGTTATTATTAAAAAAAAGATTCGTTAAAAATAAAGTGTTGATTGTCATTGACTTATGTTTATTATCTATTTAGCATAAATAGGGAGTTGAGGGACCGACAAAACTTGATGATGATCCCCTATACCAAATGACATTGACGATCTCACAGCTTTTCCTCAAGCCTTTGTAAGTGTTGTGGGATGCAACTATGTTTAGGGTGTATAATGATAATTTCCCCTTGTACATAAAGCATGAAGATTTTTCTAAAATAGCACGCGGTGATCAATGTCTCAGCATTTCAATTATACAAATATGGATTTTGTAAGTCACTTTACATTATTGTCCATCACCTAACTGATTGTTTTAAATTGATGCATAATTTACTTTACTTTAACAAAATAGGAATATGAATGAGACTAGTATGCGAGCGGGAAATGTCTCTATGTATGGATTCCTTGAGCCACAGTCTATACAAAGATCTAGGCAATTGCAATTTGAATCAGAGGATTATATTAAGAAATGAATGTAGAATTCACAAAGAGATGTCTACCTAGGAGGCCACTTGAATGGGTAAGTAAAATTGAACAAATCAATTTAAATAATGTATGTACTATAATAACTTAATGTTCTCCAATGCAATGCACATAGGCAAATGTTCGTTATATGTCCTTAGGACAATGTTGTCATCTGGTTATATTCATTGTACAATAATTGTTGGACAAGTGGCCTCAATAACTTAACAGGGAGGGTGAATTAAGTTTTAAAATTTTCCCACTAACAAATTTTAACTCCCTTTTAAAAGATATATGATAGACTCAGAATGTAGAAGAAGAAGAAGCAATCAATTTAATAATGTTCTTTTAAATGCGCAAACAAAGAAAACTGCAATAAAATAACTGAGATAAGGGAAGAGAGAAATGCAAACTCAATTTATACTGGTTCGGCCACTTCCTGTGGCTATGTCCAGTCCTCAAGCAACCCACTTGAGATTTTTCACTATCTTTGTAAATCCTTTACAGACTTTGAACACACCTTGGGATCCCTCACCTTTGTGTTCAATATTCACACAATCCAAGAGACAAATAATTTGTTGATTACAACTGAGTTTATGAGATGAATAGAAAGATTTCTCTCCTTTAGAGTAGATGATACAAATTGAAGATCCTAGAAGAATTCTCAATAGATTTACAAGTGTTTGACCAATAGTTGTTTAGAGAGCATTTTACAATTAAGTTCTCTTAGAACATCTCTCTCTTTCTTTTTGAAGTCAGACACACATATATAGGCCCATTGTGCCTTTTCAAAATGGTTTGAAAAGATGTGTCTTTCCAAAAAGCTTTTCTGAAGTTTTCTCACTGGTAATCGATTACACAGTTATATTTTGAAGGGTCATGAATTTACAAAGTGTTTTATGAAGTCTCGTTACTGGTAATCGATTACCGACATTTGGTAATCGTTTACAAGATTTAAAATTCAAATTCCAAAACCCTTTTAAAAAGCCCATTTGCAATCTTATCTCTGGTAATTGATTACAATGTCTGGTAATCGATTACCAGTACCTTAAGTTGTTGAAAATAATTTGTTTGAGGCCATAACTGATAATTCAGTGAGATTTTTTTAACAAATAAACTAAGGCCTTATCTTTTTCTTGATCTTGTTTGCTTGACCTTGAATTAATCTTGAAGCAATCTTTGTTTTCTTTACCTTGAATGTTTCTTGAAGCAATCTTGTTTGATTATACTTTGGCATCATCAAAAACATGTATTCATACATTCACATTCTCCCCCTTTTTGATGATGTCTACCATTATCAAGTAAATTCTTTTTTGGCATCATCAAAACTTGCATGAATCACATTCTGCCCTTTTGACTGTTGGATCAAGTGGCCTCAGAATAATTAAGAAGGGGGGTTGAATTAATTATTCCTAAACCTTTACTAATTAAAAATTTACTCTTCTAAAGATTTTACTATGTTGTTCAGTGAATAAAGGATAGAAAAGAAACTTAACCAAAAGTAAAAGCGGGAATTAAAGTGCACAACGGAAATTAAAAGAGTATGGAAGAAGAAGACAAACACACAAGAGTTTTTATACTGGTTCGACAACAACCCGTGCCTACATCCAGTCCCCAAGCGACCTGCGGTCCTTGAGATTTCTTTTCAGCCTTATAAAATTCCTTTACAAGCAAAGATCCACAAGGGATGTACCCTCCCTTGTTCTCTTTGAACAACCTAGTGGATGTACCCTCCACTAGAACTAATCCACAAGAGATGTACCCTCTCTTGCTCTCAGTCAACAACCCAAGTAGATGTAACCTCTACTTGTACCACAAAGGATGTACCCTCCAATGTGTTAAGACAAAGTTCTCAAGCGGTTAGTCCTTCGAAACTTTGTGAAGGGAGAAACAAAAGAATTCTCAGGTGATTAGTCCTTTGAAATCTTTTGTTTTAGGGAAAGGGAAGATTCAAAAGAATTCTCAGACTGTGTCATTTTGAATTCTTCGACAAGGGAGAAGGGAGACACAAAAGAATTCAGGCGGTTAGTCCTTTGTTCTTTTGGAAAAGGGAGAAGAGAGACACAAAAAGAATTCAGGTGGTTAGTCCTTGGTGAATTCTTTTTGGCAAAGGGAGAAGAGAATGAAAAGGATGAATAGCACAAGTTTTCAAGGTTTGGAAAAACAGAAAACTTTGGAAAGTTTTTGGCACAAGGAAGAAGAAGAAGAAGTTCAAAGAGACTCAGAAATCAATGTGGAAAAATTGCTTGTGTAAAGAATGAATTGGAAAGATAGATTGCAAAGATGGATTGAATGGTTGATTTGAAATGCAAAACAAAGCCTGGCTTTTATAGACTCTTCATGTCTGGTCAAGAGAACCATTAGAAGAGTTATGACTTTTAGAAAAACTTAAAACCAATTTGATAAAGTCAAAAACTATTTGAAGAGTTACATCTTTTGATTTGTTCAGAAACTATCACTGGTAATCGATTACCAAATCAGTGTAATCGATTACACAAATCTTTTTTGTGAAAGAATGTGACTCTTCACATTTGAATTTGAATTTCAACGTTCAAGCATACTGGTAATCGATTACCAAAACATTGTAATCGATTACAACTTTTTGAAATCAATTGGAATGTTGTAAATTCAGTTGAAAAGTTTTTCAAATCCATTTTGCTACTGGTAATCGATTACAACAATCTGGTAATCAATTACCAGAGAGTAAAAACTCTTTGGTAAACATGTTTTGAGAAAAATCCATGTGCTACTCAGTTTTTGAAAAACTTTTTCATACTTATCTTGATTAATTCTTCACTTGATTCTTGAATCTTGAGTCTTGCATCTTGATCTTGATTCTTTGAAGCTTGAACCTTGAATCTTGATTCTTGATTCTTGAAATTGAATTTCCTCTTGAACCTTGAAATGTTCTTGATTCAATCTTGAACATCTTGAACTCATTCTTTGATTCTTGAGATCATCATCTTTGTTATCATGAAGTTGTTCTTGATCTTTGAGCTTTTTGTCATCACCTTTGTTATCATCAAAACTTCTTTGAATCAATCTTGATTCATCATGAAGCTTGCTTCTACATTGACTTGATTCAATCCATGCTCGTCAAGTAATCTTTTTGGCATCATCAAAACCTGCATGATATACATTCACATTCTCCCCATTTTTGATAATAAGAACCATCTATAGGTAATACTTTGGCATCATCAAAACCTGCATGATATACATTCACATTCTCCCCCTTTTTGATTATGACAATCATGTTTAGGTAAGGAGTAAAAAGAATATCTATTTGTGTCGTTCACCCCCCTTTTTGAAGATTGCATAGATTTCATATATAAAAACATATCTCAAAAAATAGATAATTCCCCTTACTGTCTTATATTTTATCTATCTCTCCCCTTTGTTAACATCAAAAACAAATCATAAGTAGAGAGAAAAAAAAATATTCAGCAATTTATAATGAATAAATATAGCAATACCATTTCTTGGCCTAAAAGAGTTAGTCTCATCAAAAGCAATTATGAGAATCAAATGATACCAAAAAGCCTTTATCACATAATTGACAAACACTTAATAAACTATGCTTAAGACCATCCACAAGTAAAACATTTTCTATGGAGGTAGAGGGATTCGTACCTATTTTTCCAACTACAAGAATTTTACCTTTGCTGTTGTGTCCATAGGTCACATGTTCACTATTTTTTAGAGAAATATGAATAAAATTTGATGCATCTCCCATCATGTGTTTGGAGAAACCGCTATCAATGTACTAACTTTACTTCAAGGAGTCCTTCATTCATATAATCATATTTTGATTTTGGTACCCAAATTTTCTTGGGTCCTTGAATGTTAGTTTTGACTAAGGATCCTTTTGGAACCCATACCATTTTTCAATGCTACTACCATTCTTTCTAATATAACATGTTGAAGCACTATGACCTTTCTTACCACAGTAAAAGCATGTTAAGAAGGGAGAACTAGTCTTTTGAGTGGATGCAAAGAAATTTTTATACATCTTTTGTTGATTTTTAGGATTATATCCTAATTCAATTTTATCAAAAACACATCTTTGTTTGCCTAATATAATATCTAAATTATTTTTTCCAAGAGTAAATTTGGCAAGAGCAATTTTTAAATCTACAATTTCTTCTTTAAAAAATTTATCACAACATTCACATGAATGAAATGCTTTATTGGTTTCTTGTATTAAGCATTTTGTAGAAGATTGGGTTTTATCTACTAATTTTAATGTTTTAACTTCAATTTTGAGATCTTCTAACTCTATATTTAATTTCAAAATTTCATTTTCTAAACTTGAAATGGTTTTCTTAGAAAATGAAACTAATTTGGAAAGTTTGACAGATTCTTTATGCAAATCATTGAATTCATCTTGGAGTTCATAAAAAGAAATAGATAAGTCATAGTTAGAAGACGTTACCTCTTCTCCACTTTCATAGTCTTTGGCCATGAGGCCTAGATTTATGATTTCATTTTCTGAATCACTTGATGAATCCATGACATTATCTTCCCAAGTGATGTATGTTTTCTTCTCTTTCTTATCTTTGAAATTTTTCTTGTCGAATTTTTGCATTCATCTTTTAAAGACAGGACAATCAAATCTCAAGTGCTCAGGTTGATCGCATTCATAAAATTTTGGAACTAAGGAAGAATATTCTCCTTTCTTCTTTGGATTGAAGTTTGATCTCCTTTGATTTCCTTCGTTTCTAAAAAATTTATTGAATTTCTTCACAAAGAGACTGAAATCATCATCTTCTTCTAAGTTCTTTTCATTTGAGTCTTCTTTGTTATTTTCCTCATGAATACAAGAAGATGAGGCTTTGAGTGCAATTCCTTTCTTCTTTTTGTCATTCTCTTCATGTTGATAGAGTCTCATAAGTTCCATTTCATGTTCTTGAAGTTTCCCAAAGAGAGTGGCAAGAGACATGTTGGTGAGATCTTTTGATTATGCAATTGCTGTTACTTTTGGTTGATATTATCTGCTTAAACATCTCAACACTTTGTTAATGAGATTTTCATTAGGAAATATTTTCCCTAATGATACAAGATGATTAACTATATGTGTAAATCTCTTTTGCATATATTGTATGGTCTCATTTTGATTCATTCTAAATAGTTCATATTCATGTGTGAGAGTGTTTATTCTAGATCTCTTAACATCAATTGTGCCTTCATGTGTAACTTGTAATGTATCCCACATTTCTTTTGCATTTTTACAATTTGAAACTCTAAAATACTCATCCATGCCCAATGTAGAAGTAATTATATTCTTGGCTTTTAAATTATATTGAACCCTTCTTCTTTCATTTTCATCCCACTGTTCTCGAGGTTTTTCAATAGTTGCATTTCTCATTACCACTGTAGGAATGAAGGGACCAATTTCAATGGCTTCCTATATATTTAAATGTATGGCTTCTATAAAGATCTGCATTCGGGTTTTCCAATAGTGATCATGAACATACATATTTATCCCCAACAACATCAAGTGCCATTTTACCTACTCCATCGATTCCATGGATCCCCACCAAGTGGACAACGTCATCAAATCCAACATCTAGAAGCAACTTTACTTTTAGCACTTCTGACTAAAGTCCGACTAGGTAACATATAAAAGAGCACAATTAATCTTGTTAGAGACCAACTCAACAATCTGAATAAACTCATATTCATATCCTTCCCTATTCAGAGAAACATGTAAGTCAAACCAAACTCTTCATATTCATGTCTTGAAATGTTTGAATGTTAATCAAAGTTAGTATGTATTTTCATGATGCACGGTGTCATACCCTAATTTCGTCCGGGGATCATCTGTTTGTTGGGATGCGACCCTCACTTTACCACTTCGAGGTACTTGACGCCCATCGTTAGGCAATCCGTGAAGTTCCGCGACATGTCGGGAGTTGAAAGGAACTGTTAATGTGCAATCCGTAAAGTTCTGTAACATTCTGGAAGCCAAAGAAGGGATGATTGCATAATCCGTAAGGTTTCATGAAATTACGAAAAGAAAACAAGTATCGTTATGTAATTCGTAAAGTTCCGTAACGTTACGGAAAAAGAATCAGCAAAAAAGGGCAGAAAGGGTGTATTTAGTAAACAGGGGTGTACAAATAGCAATCAGGACCACTTGGGCCTTCCAGGATCTTCCAACAGAAGGTGGTGCCTTTTGGTGGAAGCAACCCAGCTCGCCTGGGCGAGCTGGGCGGCAACCACCTCCCTCTTTTCCCCTATAAATAGGGGGAGGAGGGCAGAACAAAAATGTTCAACCCTCCTGATATCTGAGAATCACTTAAAATTAGTGAGAAAAATTGTTTCCATGAAGAAAATCCAAGCTGAGGCACTTCCGTAACGCTTCCGTGGGCGATTTCGTGAAGATTTTCCACCGTTCTTCATCGTTCTTCGTTCGTTCTTCGTCGTTCTTCGGTCTTCAACTGGTAAGTTCCCGAAATCGAACCTTTCAATTCATTCTATGTACCCTTAGTGGTTCCCACTTGTTTCGCATGCTTTTACTTTTATTTCAATTACTTTTCGTACCCCCTTTTTGATGTGATTTAGTCATTTATTTAAGTCATTTTCTTGCCTAATCAAAAAATAAAATAAATTTTTGCCGATCATTTGAGTTGTAATATCTTTTAATTTCCGTTAGAATAAAATCCGACCGATCTTTCATGCCGTAACCACGTTTAAAACCAAAAAGAGGCAAAATAATAATATAATAATCAAAAAAATATCTTTTAATAAAATAATCAAAAAAATCAATCGGACGTTTTTTTTCTTTGGGATTTTCTTTCTTAATTGAATTGACTAATAACTAAAGTAAAACTAAGGCTAAAATCAATTCATAAACCATGTTTTTTTCATCACCTAAAAACCATTTTTAAAGGTCCAACGCCTTGAAATGGTCTTTTCCTCTTTTATTGGTTAGACGAGGATTTAAAAAGCCTAAAAGCAACACATAGCTTTGTCACCTCTTTCAAAAAAACAAGAGATCATTAATGGTCCAATGCCTTAATGTTTTTTCTCCTTTCAAAAGAATCGAAAGGTCGTTTAATGGTCCAACGCCTTAAATGACCCTTCCGTTCAAATAAAAATATATCTTGCAAAAAAATGATAAAAACAATTTAACCAACGTTTAGTTCTCAAAGAACTGCGTAGGTCTGATTTCCTTATTAGAATTGAGGAATACGTAGGAGCAAGGGAAACACCCTTGTCGACCACAAAAAGATAAAAATACAAAAAAACATAAAAAGACATAAGAACGTAAGAAAGGAAAGATAAAACAAATTGAAGTCATGTTTGCACACTTGATTAAAAAGGTTGTCGTCCCTTGTGACGGACGCATGGGGTACTAATACCTTCCCCGTGCGTAAATACAACTCCCGAACCTTTCACTTAAAGTTCGTAGACTACGTCTTTTCCGGTTTTTCCGACGTTTTCCTCAAATAAACGTTGGTGGCGACTCCGCGCATTTTCCTTTCTTGGAAGACGCACCCGTGAGTCTCGCGTCACCCTCCCTCCGAAGGGTAGGTTGCGACGGTTGGCGACTCCACTGGGGATAATTGTTAGAGAGTTAGGCCAATCAATCAGTGTGCTTTCCTTGCTATGACTTCCCTTTTGTTCTTTTTCTTTTTCTTTTTTTTTCTTTTTTCTTATTTTCTTGTCTATATAAACTCTTTTGATGCTTTTAGTGTGTTTTAAAATGTATGCATGAGGTAAATATTTATTCATTTGATGCACACAAACACCAACACTATTTGCACACACGGTGAGTTGAAATGGGGCCCTATACCCGGGTCCATGGGAACATAAGGAGTGAAGGTGAATCTGTGGTCATTCTAGGTCTCCGACTTGCTTGATTACAGTGAACCCTCATCTAGAGTTTTTCTCTTTGATAACATATTGTTGATAGTGGTCCCTACTGCCGCAATATGTTCTTCAAAGGGGATGATACCTCTAGAGACCATCAATAGAGATATGACCACCTTGGGAATTATCACTAAAAGCCCTTTTAGCTCCCTCCTATGTAGGTCCCTAAAATAGGGGCACAGAGCAAACACGTTGCATGCCACTTTTTACACTACCATGCATGTAGTCCTAAGTGTCATGTACCCCTTTGCTTATATTTGTTTGTGGATATTGCCATACTTTGTACATCCACGTGTTGTGCCTTTCGCATATGCATCATGCGCAGGTCTTTGTCTTGATCCCCTCACTTTGGCAAACCAACGGAGGGTCCGTGTCACCTTCTTAAATACATACATCGGGCGCTGTGCCACCCCAAACGTTGTATCTAAGAAGGGGACAATTTCCCGGGCTCCCGTATTCATAAATTGCATCTGTGTCATGAGCATTTCTTCATGCATTCATCCATTCCACCCATGATAGATGTCGGAGTTTTGATTCGCATTGGGTTTGTTTCACTTTAGTAAAACATGGGAACAAATCAAACTGGAAAAAGGTTCTATCAAGTTAAGATTAAGGGCCTAGATGTCACCAGCCTTAAGGAGTTGGGGTGGTTGATGGGACCTCTCCAAATGCAAGCCTTCCGCAAGGCGTACGGAAAGATTTTAGATTTGACCATAGCAGAGATATTCACGGAAGTCGTTGTATCACTCACCCAATACTATGACCAGCCTTTGAGATGCTTCACGTTTGGAGACTTCCAAATAGTACCGACTATTGAAGAATTTGAGGAGATTCTAGGATGTCCTTTTGGGGGAAGAAAACCATATCTTTTCTCCGGGTTTCTTCCCTCCTTGAGCAAGATTGCAATTGTGGTCAGGGATTCAGCAAGAGATTTGGATCATGTAAAGCAAACTCAAAACGGCGTAGTGGGCCTACCACGGAAGTATTTAGAAGGCAAGGCAAGGGATATGGCGAATCAAGAGGAGTGGGTCCCGTTTATGGACGTATTAGCATTGCTAATCTTTGGGGTTGTCCTCTTTCCAAACATGGACGGTTTGGTGGACCTAACCGCAATTGATGCTTTCCTTGTATATCACCATAGCAAAGAGAGCCCGGTGGTAGCTATCTTGGCGGACTTATTTGATACATTTGATCGAAGGTGCGAGAAGAGTAGTGCACGGATCATCTGCTGCTTACCCTCTCTTTGTGTATGGTTGGTTTTGCACCTATTCCAACAAGACATAAGACACCCATGTCCGCTCCGAAGCCATCGCTCGTGTGTCGAAAAGAGAAGAGTAGATTGGGACCAACACTTGGCTGGGATAGGAGGTAGAACAATTAGCTGGTTTCCTCGATGGAAGGAAGGAAAGGAGGGAGTTCACTTCTCATGTGGGGACTACCCAAACATCCCGTTGATAGGAACAAGGGGTTGCATTAACTACAATCCCGCACTTGCTATAAGACAGTTAGGGTACCCTATGAGGGGAGCACCGGCGAAAGAAAGCCTTTCTCCTTTCCTTGTGAGAGATTTCGGTGCGCAAAGTTTCAAGGTTATACAAAGAGTCCATAAGGCGTGGGAAAGCCCGTTGAGGAAAGATAAAGAACTTAGGGGCATCCGTAATGGCATCACCGGTGGTTATCATGAATGGCTAAAAGTTTGTACGCGAGGGTTAGATTGGCTTTCCAAGTTGAAAATTATCAACGAAGAGAACTTCGAAGCTCCGGAAGAGGATGAAGAAGTCCGAGCTCTAAAAACCGAACTAGGAAAAGCAAGACTTGCCAAAGAAAAATTCAAGTTAGTCGCTACAGACATCCGGAAAGAGTGTGCTGAGTTATGAGAAGAAAATGCGGCTACCGCAAGAGCCCTTGAACAAGAAACCAAGAGGGCTCGCAAGGAAGAACATGGCCGAGACAAATTCCGTGGAGCTTTGTGGGGCAGCAACAGTGAGCTCAAGCTTCGAAGGGAAGAGAGAGACCAATCACAAGCACATAGCATAGTCTTAAAGGAGGAGTTAGCTGCTTGCTCAAGGTCCAAGAGAAGCTTGTCTCAGCGTTTATGCGAGACAGAGACCAACATGTTAGCCATCGTCAGCAAGTACAAAGAAGAATTAAATCTAGCCACGGCCCACGAGCATAAAGTGGCAGACGAGTATGCCCGAGTGTATGCGGAAAAGGAGACTAGAGGAAGGGTGATCGACTCTTTACATCAAGAGGCAACAATGTAGATGGACCGATTTGCTCTTACCTTGAATGGGAGTCAAGAACTTCCCCGATTGCTAGCCAAGGCCAAAACGATGGCGGACACCTACTCCGCCCCCGAGGAGATCCACGGACTTCTCAGCTATTGTCAGCATATGATAGACTTAATGGCCCATATAATTAGAAACCGCTAGGAAGTTTGTATTGTCACTCAGATTTTGACTAGTTATAACGTTCTGAATAAAATGAGTTTATCCCATGTTTTTACTCCCAAGATCAGTACGAATCAAATCACTCCCGCATTTTATCTCTAGCATGCATTCATTTTTCTTTACCTACTCCTCACATTTGGTTTTTAAGGAAAAACGCCATAACTAAACGCGCCCCAAGGCATCCCTATCGCACCAGACCCAAATCTAGGACGATGGGTGACCAAGAGGAGACACAGGAACAGATGAAAGCCGACATGTCGGCTTAGAAAGAGCAAATGGCTTCCATGATGGAGGCCATGTTAGGAATGAGACAACTCATGGAGAATAACGTGGCCACCGCTGCCGCTGTTAGTTCGGCTGCCGAAGTAGACCCAACTCTCCCAGCTATCGCACACCATCCTCTCCCAAACGCGGTAGGACGAGAAAGGAGCACACTGGGGCACACCAGCAACCCCCATTTGGGATACAACCGGGTGGCTTACCCTTATGGATTACCACCTAATTACATGCCACCAGTCATGCGTGATGACGCAGGTCATGTCCCTTCCCCCGTCCTTGAAGGGGAGCCTCCTCGACAGTCGGACGAGGTTCACGAGGATCATAGAGAGTATGCCCAAGGAGACGTCGATTTCTACCCCCGGTCCCCGTCGAGGGTTCGATACCCAACATACTGCCTCAGCCCAACCTCCCAGCACAACCAATATTCTTGTCCACAAAAGGACCACCCCCAGCGGCGGAAGAAAGAAGCAAACTCGATCTCATCGAAGAGAGATTGAGAGCTGTTGAAGGCTTTGGCGACTATCCGTTCACGGACATGGCAGATCTTTGCTTGGTATCGGACATTGTCGTCCCCCCAAAATTCAAGGTACCTGATTTCGACAAGTACAAAGGGACGACTTGTCCTAAGAACCATCTCAAGATGTATTGTCGCAAGATGGGGGCACATTCTTGGGATGAAAAGTTGTTGATGCCCTTTTTCCAAGATAGCTTGGCTAGAGCCGTGGTCATTTGGTACACTAATCTGGAAGCTTCCCGCATCCGTACTTGGAAGGATCTGATTACTGCCTTCCTTAGGCAATATCAATACAATTTCGATATGGCTCCCGATCGCACTCAGTTGAAAAACATGGTTAAAAAGGAAAGTGAGACCTTTAAAGAGTACGCTCAGCAGTGGAGGGACCTGGCAGCACAAGTGGCCCCTCCCATGGTCGAAAGGGAGATGATTACCGTGATGGTAGACACCTTACCGGTGTTTTACCATGAGAAGTTAGTGGGCTACATGCCCTCCCGCTTCGCGGACTTGGTATTCGCCGGGGAGAGAATCGAAGTTGGTTTGAAGAGAGGGAAGTTCGATTACGTCTCCTCCACAAGTACCAATGCTAGGAGGATCGGAGCAACTGGGGCAAAAAAGAAGGAAGGAGATACCCATAGCGTCACTTCAGCGCCCGCATGGGTCAAGCCACCATAGACCTCTCATGGTACCCATCAGTACGCACAACATCACCTGTGCTTCTCAGCTCGCGCCGGGGACTCTTCTAATTCAGCACCCGTACAGCCTAGAGCGCCCGCACCCATCCAGAGGGAGGCCCCCCAAGCTCCGGCTCCAACCCCGACTCGCCCGGCCGGCAACGCCCACTTTGGCGCCGGTTCTAACGCGATGAGGAACTTTCCCCCAAGGCCAACTCCAGAATTCACCCCGATCCCAATGACGTACGAAGACCTCTTGCCGTCCCTCATCGCCAACCAAATGGCTGTGATATCTCCCGGGAAGATCTACCAACCTCCTTTCCCAAAGTGGTATAACCCTGACGCAACTTGCGCATATCATGGGAAAACCCTGGGCCACTCCACCGAAAAATGCCTGGCCCTTAAATACAAGATCCAACATTTGATAGACGTTGGATGGCTGAGGTTTCAAGAGGATCGGCCCAACGTGAAAACAAACCCGCTCACCAATCATGGAGGGGGAGCAGTTAATGTCGTCGAGTCAGGTAGGCCGCGCAAGTCTAAGCCTTTGAAGGACCTGACGACCCCCAGGAGGTTTATCTACGAGGCCCTACAAGAGGGGGGCATAATTCCCCACGGTGGGCACAGAGAGGATTCCTATTTGATGCATCCCGGTGAGCTACATAACATGGAAACATGTTTAGCCGTGGAGGACCTGTTGCAACAGATGATAGATCGAGGCCGACTGGAAGTCGGCGATGAGGGGAGTGAGGAGTTGCATATATGTATGCAGTCCGCAGATGAGAGAAGTTTTGGAAGGCCTAAGCCTTTGGTGGTATATTTCACCAGAGACGCAGCTCCCCAAACGCCCCGATACCCCTTGGAAATTAAACCTGTTTCGCTTCCATACCGAAACAGCCGCGCAGTTCCGTGGAGGTATGCGCCTCCAAGAAAAAGGAAGGAAGAAGCCACCAACATCATCTCGTTGTCGGCCAAGGTAACCAATATCACGGGGTTGAGCGGCGTGACCCGCAGCGATCGCGTGTTTGCACCCCCTAACCTGCCAACACAACCCACAAATGTTAAAGGGAAAGCGAAGATAGTGGAAGAACAAAATGACAAAACGATCCTCACTCCGAACGAGGATATTCCAGTGAAAGGTCTTCCGGAGAAAAGGGATGGTTGTGGCAAGAAAGAAGTATCACTAGAGAAGGTAGGCCAGTTCCTTTGCATTATTCAACAAAGCGAGTTAAGGTCATTGAGCAGCTCAACAAAACCCCGCCCATAGTCTCTCTTTTGGAACTGCTCATGAGCTCTGAGCCTCATCGGGCTTTGTTAGTAAAGGTCTTGAATGAAGCTCATGTAGCCCAAGACATCTCCGTAGAAGGCTTTGGAGGACTCGTCAATAACATCACCGCCAATAACTATCTCGCCTTCGCTGAAGAAGAAATCCCTGCTGAGGGGAGAGGGCATAACAGGGCTTTACATGTGTCAGTCAAATGCATGGACCACGTCGTGGCCAAGATACTCATCGATAATGGTTCTAGTTTAAATGTAATGCCCAAAAGCACGTTGGAGAAATTGTCGTTTAATGCTTCCCATCTAAAACCAAGTTCCATGGTGGTCCGTGCCTTCGACGGCACCCGCCGAGAAGTGAGGGGAGAGATCGACCTCTTTGTACAGATAGGCCTCCATACTTGTCAGATTACCTTCCAAGTAATGGATATTAACCCGACTTACAGCTGTCTTTTAGGACACCCGTGGATCCACTCGGTGGGAGTCATTCCCTCTACACTCCACCAAAAACTGAAATTCATAGTAGAGGGGCATTTGGTTATTGTATCGGGCGAGGAAGACATCTTGGTAAGTTGCTCGTCCTCTATGCCATATGTGGAAGCCGCGAAGGAGTCATTAGAAACGGCCTTCCAATCTTTTGAGGTAGTAAGCATTGCCTCCGTAGATTCCTTCTCCGGGCAACCTTGCCTGTCCGATACGGCAATGATGATGGCCCGGATGATGTTGGGGAATGGTTACGAGCCCGGAATGGGTTTAGGCAAGAACAACGGCGGCAGAACCAGCCTGATAAGCACCAGAGGAAATCATGGGAAGTTTGGTTTAGGCTATAAACCCACACAAGCAGACATAAGGAAAAGTGTTGCGGCAAGGAAGAACGGAAGTCAAGGCTTGCAACTGGGACGAAAAATCGAAGGGGGGCCTGCCCTGCCACATCAGTAGGAGGTTTATAAGCGCGGGTCTAGGGCACGATGGCCAAGTCATTGCGATATGCGAGGATGACTCTCTGAATGGGTCAGATCTGGTATAACCATGCCCTCCTGGTTTCCGACTAGGAAATTGACGAGTGGAGGAGCGCCCAGACATTTACGCGACAAGCATAATGTAACCCTTTGTGGCTCTTAAACTCTACGATTGGGCCTAGGCTTTAGAGTTTCCTTTTGTTAAGGCTTTATGTCTTTTGTTCCTGAATGTATAATATAAAGATATTTCTTCATCTGTTCCTGCGTCTCTACCCATTCTCATTCATTTGCATGTTTATTTCTTAACGCTTAAAACGCCAGATCCGATGACGAGTCCCTCGAAGGTACTAATACCTGGGACCCGACCATCGATTTCAAGCAAGAAACGGATCAGACGGAGAGTGAAGAGGATGAAGACGTGGGACTTCCCCTGGAGTTGGAGAAGATAGTCGCGCATGAGGACCAAGAGATAGGGTTTCATCAAGAAGAGACAGAACTAGTGGACTTAGGAACAGGCAGTGGGAAAAAGGAAGTAAAGATAGACACGGGTATGACCGCACCCATCCATGAAGAATTGATGGCCCTGCTAAAAAACTACCAAGACATCTTTGCTTGGTCATACCAAGATATGCCCGGTTTGAGTTCGGACATCATGCAACACAGATTAACTCTAAATCCTGAGTGTTCCCCGGTAAAACAAAAGCTGAGGAGGATGAAACCCGAGACATCCTTGAAAATAAAAGAAGAGGTAAAGAAATAATTTGACGCTGGTTTTTTGGCTATCGTTCGGTACCCAGAATGGGTTGCCAACATTGTACCAGTCCCTAAGAAGGATGGGAAGGTACGAATATCCGTAGATTATCGGGACCTGAATCGGGCCAGTCCCAAGGACAATTTTCCTCTGCCACACATCGATATCCTCGTGGACAATACGGCCAATTTTGCTTTGTTTTCCTTCATGGATGGGTTCTCCGGTTACAATCAGATAAAAATGGCACCGGAGGATATGGAAAAGACTACCTTCGTCACCCTGTGGGGGATGTTCTGTTATAAAGTGATGTCCTTTGGACTCAAGAACGTCGGGGCAACTTATCAACGGGCTATGGTGGCTTTGTTCCATGATATGATGCATCGAGAAATCGAGGTCTATGTGGACGACATAATTGCCAAGTCTAAGACCGAGGAGGAACACCTTTTCAACCTTCGGAAGTTGTTCGAAAGGCTAAGGAAATATCAATTGAGGTTAAACCCCGCTAAGTGCACCTTCGGGGTCAAGTCAGGGAAATTTCTAGGTTTCATCGTAAGCCAGAAAGGGATAGAGGTGGACCCTGAAAAGGTGAAAGCCATCCTTGAGATGCCAGAACCCCGTACCGAGAGGCAGGTCCGAGGTTTCCTGCGACGTTTGAATTACATTGCCAGATTCATATCACAGCTCACCGCTATCTGTGAGCCGTTGTTCAAACTCTTACACAAAAACCAATCCGTCCGCTGGAACAAGGATTGTCAAAAGGCATTTGGAAGGATCAAAAAGTGTCTCATGAACCCTCCCGTGCTTATGCCGCTGGTACCCGAAAGGCCTCTCATCTTGTATATGACGATTTTGGAAGAGTCGATGGGATGTATGCTGGGACAACATGATGAGTTCGAGAAGAGAGAGCGTGTTGTCTACTACTTGAGTAAGAAGTTCACGGCCTATTAAATGAACTACTCCCTACTCGAAAGAGCATGTTGTGCTTTAGTTTGGACGTCCCACTGTCTAAGACAATACATGCTGAGCCTTACCACCTGGTTGATATCCAAGATGGACCCGGTTAAGTACATCTTTGAGAAGCCTGCTCTCACAGGGCGGATCGCCCGGTGGCAGGTTTTGCTATCCGAGTTCGATATAGTCTACGTCACCCAAAAGGCGATAAAAGGAAGCGCCTTGGCAGATTATTTGGCTCAGCAGCCTCTCAACGACTATTAACCCATGCATCCCGAATTCCCGTATGAGGACATCATGGCCTTGTTTGAGGAAAAGCTGGACGAGGACCGGGACAAGTGGATCGTGTGGTTTGATGAAGCGTTAAACGTTCTAGGCCATGGCGTTGGGGCAGTATTGGTTTCTCTGGACAATCAATGTATACCTTTCACAGCTAGGCTGGGGTTCGACTGAGTATGAAGCGTGTGCCCTAGCCGTCCAGGCGGGGATTGACTCCAATGTCAAGCTACTTAAGGTGTACGGGGACTCAGCACTGGTGATTCACCAGCTAAGAGGAGAATGGGAAACTAGAGACCCCAAGCTGATACACTACCAAGCCTATATCAAGGAATTGGCTGGTTCCTTTGATGAGATCTCCTTCCATCGTGTTCCTCGAGAGGAAAATCAAATGGCAGATGCGCTTGCCACTTTAGCGTCCATGTTCCAGCTAACACCGCACGGGGACCTGCCATACATTGAGTTTTGGTGTCATGGCAAACCCGCACATTGTTGTCAGGTGGAAGAGGAACGAGACGGTACGCCTTGGTATTTTGATATCAAGCGATACGTTGAAAGCAAAGAGTACCCACCGGAGGCTTCCAACAACGACAAATGGACATTGAGGAGATTGGCGGCCGGCTTCTTCATGAGCGGAAGCATACTGTACAAGAGAAACCATGACATGGTTCTGCTACGCTTCGTGAACACTAAAGAAGCAGAAAGCATGCTGGGGGAGGTCCATGAGGGCTCTTTTGGTACGCATGCTAATGGGCACGCCATGGCTAGAAAAATCTTAATGGCAAGTTACTATTGGCTCACCATGGAGAGCGATTGCTGTCTCCATGTGAGGAAATGTCACAAATGCCAGACATTCGCAGATGTCATACCCTAATTTCGTCCTGGGACCTTTGCTTGATGACATGCGACCTTTCTTTGGTCCTTGTGAGGTGCTTGGCACCCATCATTAGGCAATTTGTGAAATTCCAGGACATGCCGGAAAACCAAAAAAATATTGATGCACAATCCGTAAGTTTCCGTGACACACCGGAAATAAAATGGAAGCATCGTTGCATAATTAAGTGAGATTCCGTAACATTCCGTAAGTCAAAAAGGGGATGATTATGTAATCCGCAAGGTTCCGTAACATTACGGAAAGAAAACAAGTATCGTTACGAGATTCGTAAGTTTCCGTAACTTTACGAAAAAAGAATCACCAAAAAAGGTAAGGGGGTGAACTTATCAAGATAGGGGTGTAAATAGCAATTCAAATCTAGGCCCTTCTAGAACATTTTGGAAGTTGGGTTGCTTAAGGAGGAAGCAACTGGGCGGCAAGCTCCTCCACGTTTTTGAAAAAATGGTTTTCGGGGCTTCCGCGGCTTCCGTAATACTTCCGTAAAATTTTCGAAAACCTTGGGTAAGCATATTCCACTTAACATTGGTGAAAGGGAAGAGAAAAAAGATGAAAATCAAATTCGAAAACAGTTCCGTAAGGCTTTCGTAACTTTTCCGTAAAATACGAAAAGGGGGGTGAACTTAGTAATTCGGGTGCGCTTAGAAATCTTCTTCATTAAGTCTTTGGGCGGCAAGCACCTCCCTTTTTTTCTATAAATAGGGGAGGGGGGAGCTGTTTCAAAATGTTCAGCCCCTTTGGCACTTCTCTCTCTTTCGAATTTGCTTGGAAAAATCGTTTCCGTGAAGAAAAATCAAGTCGAAGTACTTCCGTAACGCTTCCGTAAGCGATTCTGTGGATATTCTTCATCGTTCTTCACCGTTCTTCATCCGTTCTTCGTTCGTTCTTCGTTCTTCAACAGGTAAGTTTTCGAATTCGAGACTTTCAATTCATTTCTTGTTTTGTGTACTTTCACTTTAATTTCGTTTACTTTCAGTTTTCTTTTCTTCCGTTTTTAACATGCTTTAACCATTTATTTAAGCCGTTTTCTCACCTAATAAGATAAAATGAATTTCAACCGATCATTTGTGTTGTAATCTCGTTTAATCACTGTTAAAATGAAATCTAACCGATCGTTCACGCTATAACCTCGGTTAAACCAAAAAAAGTAAAATAATAATAAAATAATCAAAATATCTTGAAAAATAATAATAAAATAATCAAAATATCTTTGAATAAAATAAATTAAAAAAATCAATCGGACGTTTTTCTTTGGAAGTTTCCTTGAATGAATTGATTAATAACCAAAGTGAAACTAAGACTAAAATAGACTCACAAATCAAGTTTTGTCCGAAAATCACTAAAAACCGTTTTAAGGTCCAACGCCTTAAACGGTCCTCTTTGCTTTTATCGGTTAACATGGACCGTTCAAAAGCATAAAATCAACATGTGACTTTACCGCTTTTGCAAGAACTACGTAGGTCTGATTTCCTCATCGCAATTGAGGATACGTAGGAGCAAAAGCCCCGCTTTTGTCGACCACCCCAAGAGATCGTTAATGGTCCAAATTCCTTAACGCTTCTCTCCTTTCACCCCAAGAGATCGTTAATGGTCCAAATGCCTTAACGTTTCTCTCCTTTCAAAAAACAAGAGATCGTTAATGGTCCAATGCCTTAACGTTTCTCTCCTTTCAAAATCAAAAGACCGTTTAATGGTCCAACACCTTAAATGACCTTTTGGTCAAATAAAAAACATATTTTGCAAAAAAGACAAAAAACAAACTTAAACCAAACACTTTGTTCCAAAAGAACTACGTAGGTCTGATTTTCTCATCCCAATTGAGGAATACGTAGGAGCAAAGGGAAACACCCTTGTCGACCACAAAAAGAGAAAAAATATAAAAAGGGTATAAAGGATATAAGGACATAAAAGGGAACGTAAAAATCAAAGTCATGTTTGCACATTCGATTAAAGGCTGCCGTCCCTTGTGACGGACGTGTGGGGTGCTAATACCTTCCCCGCGCGTAAATACAACTCCCGAACCTTTCACTTAAAAGTTCGTAGATCGCGTCTTTTCCGGTTTTTCCGACGTTTTCCTCAAATAAACGTTGGTGGCGACTCCGCGCGTATTCCTTTCGTGGAACACGCATCCCGCGAGTCACGTGTCGCCCTCCCGCCGAAGGGTAGGTTGCGACAGTTGGCGACTCCACTGGGGAATGTTTTTAGAGAGTTAGGCCATTTAATCTTGTGCAAAGTTTTGCCATGACTTACTCCTTTGTTGGTTTCCCTTTATTATGTTCTTGTATATATAACTCTTTGATGCTTTTAGTGCATTTTTTGTATGCATGAGGTAAATATTTATTCATTTGATGCACACAAACACTAACACTATTTGCACACACGGTGAGTTGAGAAAGGGGCCCTACACCCGGGTTCGTGGGAACATAAGGAGTGGAGGTGAATCTGTGATCATGCTAGGTCTCCGACTTGCTTGATTGCAGTGAACCCTCATCTAGAGTTTTTCTCTTTGAAGACATATTGTTGCTAGTAGTCCCTACTGCTGCATTATGTTCTTCGAAGAGGATGATACCTCTAGAAACCATCAAGAGAGATATGACTACCTTGGGGATTATCACTAAAAGCCTAGTTAGCTCTCTCCCTTATAGGTCCCTTAAATAGGGGCACGGAGCAAACACGCTGCGTGCCATTTTTCACACTGCCATGCATAAGTATCATATACCCTTTTGCTTATATTTGTTTGTGAATATTATCGTACTATGTACATCCCCGTGTTGTGCCTTTCGCATATGCATCATGCGTGGGTTTCGTCTTTGATCCCCTCACTTTAGCAAACCGACGGAGGGTCCGTGTCGCCTTCTTAAAAAAACATACGTTGGGTGCCATGCTGCCCAAACGTTGTATCCAAGAAGGAAACAATTTCTCGGGCTCCCGTATCCGTAAAATGCATTCATATCATGCATCGCATAAGCATCTCTTCATAACATCATAATGAACATATCGTTCCTGGATTTGTCCGTTATCATATTCCAGCCTCACATTTTGCATGAGTCATTGCATCATCATATGCGTTCAACATACTTTTTGTTTGCTCATACATGATCCTTGTATTTTCCTCTACAAAACAAAAACAAAAAAAAAGGGAAGTACGAAAATTCACGCTGCATTCTTAGTTGCATATATTCGGTACCATGAGCCAACCATGTTGGGATCATAAACCCATTTCACTTAAAAACAAAATGATTGAACATGGTACCTAATGCATGTTTAACTAAGAAAGGATGTTTCTTCGGGCATCTCAATTTCATAATTACATTTTCCATGCATAGCTTAAAGTATGCCCGAGTCATTCATCCCTATGAGATGTTGTTGAAGTATTGGCGATCAGAATTGCCATTCCTTGGATTACGGGGTTGAACCAAGCTCATGCTTTTACAAAAAGGTTCATCAAGTCAAAATATGGAAGTAACCGTCTTGCAAAATTGGGGCAAAAGATGAATCGAGTCACATCACTGCTTCGTCTACTGCCAAACATATTTAGGATTGTTTATGTCCTTGTTACTTCCAGTTTCACCTTGACAAAGATGTCATGGACCATGTTGAAAATCTAAATTGATTCAACCCCATATCCTGCGTAAAAATTCGCAATACTTCAACTGTACATCATTCGCATACATCCATGCTTTTCATTGGTTGCATTGCTCATTGCATTCTTTCGTTGAAAAATAAAATAAAATAAAATAAAATGAACTTAATCATTGTTATCAAAAAGAAAAGGACACGCTTTACGGCACCCTTACCGAACTCGTGCTAGAGCTAGAGTAATGGGTGAAGCAGAGGAGGTGCAAGAGAAGATGAAGGCCGACATGGAGGCCATGAAAGAGCAAATGGCCACAATGATGGAGGCCATGATGAGCATGAAGAAGATAATGGAAGCCAATGCGGTTATAGTTGCCGCTACTAGCGCTGTCGCTAAGGTGAACCCGATGCTCCCATCTGGCCTCAAGCAAATGAATCATCCAACCTCAAATATGGTAGGCAAAGATTTGGGAAGTATGGATGACCCCATGATGTGCAAATTCAAAACAAGCACGCCTTCCCGCCATATGGTTTGCCTCCCAAACTATACACCACCCAATGTGGTGTACATTCCCAATGAGGATGTCAATAACTCCACTCCCATACTCATTAAGAGCCAACAACCTCAATCTGATCATGCACATGTCTCTCGACCCATGGAGGAGACACATGAAATTCCCCACCACGATCTAGCCAACTTCGAGCCTTGCCTCGGATATGCTGCTGAAGGGCAAGCAGTTGGTGGTATACCCCTGCAAAACACTTTGGAGGGCCCTCAATATCATCCACAACCACAACCCTCACGTTCCACAGCGGTTAAAAACCCTCATGACTATGGCAGGAATGGGAAAGTTGGATCATCTAGAGGAAAGGCTCAGGGCCATTGAAGGAGGTGAAGATTATGCCTTTGCTAACCTAAAAGAGTTGTTATCATCACCCCTCCCAAGTTCAAGGTGTTGGACTTTGACAAGTACAAGGGGACTACTTGTCCCAAGAACCATCTAAAGATGTATTGTCAGAAGATGGGGGAATACGCAAAAGATGAGGAATTGTTGATACATTCCTTCCATGAAAGTCTTACTGGGGTAGCTGTTACCTGGTACACTAACTTGGAACCTTCCCGAGTCCATTCTTGGAAGGACCTAATGGTTGCCTTTGTTAGGAAGTATTAGTACAATTTTGATATGGTTCTGGATAGGATGCAACTACAGAACATTTGCAAAAAGGGGGACGGATCTTTCAAAGAACACGCCCAAAAGGTGGAGGGATCTGGCGGCCCAAGTGGTACCCCCAATGATGGAAAGGGAGACGATAATCGTGATGGTAGACACATTATCGATACTCTACTATGAAAAGATGGTGGGCTACGCACCCTCAAAGCTTTGCGGATTTGGTCTTCGCCAGTGAAAGGATCGAAGTGGATCTGAAAAGAGGCAAATTTAATCATCCTGCTTAGACGAATGAGAAAACTGGGGCAAATAAAGAGGGTGAGGATGAGGGAGAAACCCATGCTGTGACTGCCATTCCTATACGGCCAAGTTTCCCACCAAACCCAACAATGTCATTACTCAGTCAATAACAAACCACCTCCTTACCCACCACCCAGTTATCCACAAAGGCCATCCCTAAATCAACCACAAAGCCTGTCTACCGCACTTCCAATGATGAAGACCACCTTTAGCACAAACCAAAAAAAACACCAACCAAGAAATGAATTTTGCAGCGAAAAGCCTGTAGGATTCACCCCAAATTCCGGTGTCATATGCTAACTTGCTCCCATATCTACTTGATAACGCAATGGTAGCCATAACCCCTGCTAGGTTCCCTCAAACCCCCATTTTTCTGAGGATATGACTCGAACGCAACATGTGCATATCGTGGGGGAGCCCTGGGGCATTCCATTGAGCACTGTATGACCCTCAGGCGTAAGGTGCAAGGTCTAATTGATGCGGGCTGGCTGAAATTTGAGGAGAATCGCGTGTAAATCCTGACATTGACAAGAGATGCCACACATGGGGCAATTTTGAAAACTGTTGTTAGATGTCTCTAATGACTCATCAGGATTTTCAAGTGCAAGCCATTGGTCAGTTTGCTCAAGCGACCTGTGCTCCTGAGTTTGGACTTCCAAGACCGTTCAATCAGAGATTACTCGTCTTGCACGTTGGTGGGGTTGCCGTAAAACAATGAGTAAAGTTCAAAACAAATAAGTTTCAAAATAAAAAATAAGTTTCAAAATAAATAAAAATAAAAAGGCATTTGATTGACTGTGTTTTCAAGTAAAAATATAGACGTTCATGTGACTTCATTTTATCATTCCAGAAAGTTTGTCTTCTTAGAGAAGCGAGTTGTCAAGAATAGGATGTTGGACAAATGGCCTCAGTTATCTTAAGAAAGGGGGGGTTGAATTAAGATGCAAAGACTATTCCCCAATTAAACTTTCACTCTTTTTGGATTAACAATGCACCCTTAACATGAATTACTCAAAAGACAAATCAAAATAAACTTCTTTAAAGCAAAAGATAAATAGCAATAAAAGAAGTTTAAAGGAAGAGAGGAATGCAAACTTGATTTATACTGGTTCGGCCACTTCCCGCGCCTACGTCCAGTCCTCAAGAAACCCACTTGAGATTTTCCACTCTCTTTGTAAAACTCCTTTTACAAAGTCTGAACCACACAGGGACAACCCTTCCCTTGTGTTCAAGAATCCTCTACAATAAGAGACTCTCAGTCTCTTAATCCCTTTTCAGAAGTAAGAAGAAGAGAAGAAGAATTCTCTTTTAAAAGGGATAGATTGTACAATGAAGACCAATCAAAATTCCTTATTGAATATGCAAGTGGTTGACCAAGGAATCTTTTTGAGAGGATAAGACAGTTCAGTTCAGAAAAACTCTTAATCTTTTGAGAGGATAAACTTTGTGGGCAATGAAAACTCTCTTTAAATTCGTGCTTCCAAGCCACCTTTGATGCCCATTCATAAACCATTTGAATAGATGTGACTCTTGGAAATTATTTTCCGAAAATCCCCTCTGGTAATCAATTACAAGACTTGTGTAAACGATCACAGGTTTTAAAAATTTGAATATAAACATTTTCAGCTACTGGTAATCGATTACCAGAGAGCAAATCTCAATTTGAAATGATAGAATTCTTTGGTCAAACCTTTTGTTTTTTTAATTTGGAAACTTCTCCCTAAGATTCTAGAGATCAACTTGATCATATATCTTGATTATCTTGGATTCTTGGATTCTTGTCTTGAATAAAACTTAGAAGCACTTGATCCTTTAGCATCATCAAGACATCAAAACATCTTGCTTCTACATAGGAGTCATTTGACTTAATCCATCAGCTGAATAATCCTTCAACTATTTCTCGTCCTTGGAAAATTCTTTTTGTAAGAATCAATTGCGTCTTTCATTCTTCCTCACTACGAGGTTGTGAAAACAAGACAACAATTGGTACCTCTAAGCCCTACACTGGGGCAATGAAAGGCCCCATGCATAAACCTCAAACGAACCTAGGGGCAGATTAGAAGTTCTCACTCAATAGGTTCCCAGCTACAAGGTCATGACGAAAGACAATGATTGGTACCTCAAAGCCTTACACTGGGGCAATGAGGGGCACCGTGCATGAGCCTTAAGTGAACATAGGGGCCGATCAAAAGTTCTCACCCATCGATGTTTTTAACAAAAAAAAAGGGGACAAACCCTAGGATTTCAATGGATTGATTAAACATCAAACGACTCTATTGCCGTCACTCCAAAATGGTCAAGTGACTAAATCAAAAAGAACATACACTTTGAGGGGGTTCCCGGAGAGATTTGCAAAAGATAGGATAAGGTTGCATGAATTATCACCTCTTTCAAAAGGACAGTCAATCTGTGTTTTCCAAAAAAATTAAATCAAAATCAAAATCACAAAACAAGGAAAGAATGACATGAACATTGTACAAACTTTCCATTTCATTGCATTATTTCATATGAAGTCCGCATTTACCAAATTTCACAACAAAGGTTGCATGCATCTACATCCCTAAAAATCATGTTGACTACATAGATTCCCTACATCTAAATGTCCAAATCTTTTGAATTTGGGATGACCGGCTCTCTCGATGAGTCGATCTCTTGCTTTCTCATAAGGGTGGACCCTTGGGTACTAGTTACCCTCACCGTTGAGAGGACTACACGTCCTCGCCTTGAGAGGACTACACATCCTCACCATCGGAGGGCTGCACGCCCTCACCTCCAGAGGACTATACGTCCTCGCCTTGAGAGGGCTACACGCCCTCACCTTGGGTACTAGTTACCCTCACTGTCAGAGGACTACACGTCCTCACCACCAGAGGGCTGCACGCCCTCACCTCCAGAGGACTATACGTCCTCGCCTTGAGAGGGATACACGCCCTCACCTTGGGTACTAGTTACCTTCACCTTCAGAGGACTATACGTCCTCGCCTTGAGAGGGCTACACACCCTCACCTTCAGAGGACTACACGTCCTCACCTTTAGAGGACTACACGTCCTCGCCATCAGAGGACTACATGTTCCCCATTTTCAAAGGGGGACATGCCCTCACCTTTAGAGGATTGCACGTCCTTGCCATCATAGGACTACACTCCCTCGCCTTCGAAAGGCGACACGTCCTGAACTTCAGAGGGCTACACGCCCTCGCCTTTAGAGGACTACGCGTCCTCACTTTCAGTGGGCTCCATATCCACACCTTAAGATAATTTAAGGTCCTCTGTCCTTAAATGCTTAACCGAGACTTGCACTCCCGGTTAAGGGACCAGTAGTTTCCTTTTAACGGTTCCTGGGCCACCCCCTGATATTGGAGGAGGGCCAACTGTGCGAGCACAACCAGAGAGGGAGGCTATCACACAGCTACTATGCATACTGGGGCAAGATTTCACCCGTGCCGCTGCAAAGAGAAGAGTGCGGACCATGCGCACCAACATGACCACTCTTACACAGATATAGATGACATTGCTACTTAGCAACATTCTGCCCAGCGACCGCAATGCCAATCTCCCCCTGCGGAAGTATCAGTTGGTCTGTGTCGTCCCGACATGGGTAAGTATGCATATGGTTCAACTGATTTCTGATACCATCTATTGTTTGCAGGGATCGCACCCACAAAGACACCCAGTGGACCCGAAAAAGTCAAACAAGGCCCTGGGGTTTCCAGCTCTGGTTACGGGCCTCTATCAGTCCTACAGGGTGCCCGTACCCCCCCGGCAAGATCACGTCATCATAGGTAAGTATGCACATCGCTCAACTGATTTCTGATTTCATCTATTGTTTGCAGGGATTGCGCCTGCAAGACACCCAGTGGACCCGAAGAAGTCCAACAGGGTCTTGGAATTGTCAAGCTCTAATTACGGGTCTCTGTCAGTTCTACGGAGTGCCTGTTGCCCCCAGCAGGGTCATCAGGCCCCCTACTAATCGAGCTTTCATCAAGAAGTACTGCGCCCCCAGGCAGGAGCAGGGCGAAACACCACAGCAGCATTGGGATGGCCGGTAGCGGGCAATAGACACACCGCCACCACCTCTAGAGTTCACCTCAGCTCATCCGCAAAAAGGTTAGAGCGTTGCCTACGACACATGGCCGACCAGCAGGCGACCAAGTCCAAAGCCAAAGGTAAGCAAAGTACTAGGTCTGTGACCTACAAGCCATCATGCGTCCAGCTAAAGACGTTAACGAAGCGCTACTAGGAGGCAACCTAGTACCTTTTGAATCTATGCTTGTTATTTGATCACTTTTTATAGTAGGACGCACCTAGTTGCTCATGATCCTGGGGATTTAAATAAAACAAGCGCAAGCTCGGAAGGTAGTCATACCTCACAAAATATATATATATGTATGTTTAGGTAGTGAAAATACCTTAGATATGCATGTATGTAAACAAAAAAAAACACTTCACAAAATATATATATGTATGTTTAGGTAGAAAGATACCTTAGATATGCATGTATGTAAACAAAAAAATACTTCACAAAATATATATATGTATGTTTAGGTAGAGAGATACCTTAGATGTGCGTGTATGTAAACAAAAAAATACTTCACAAAATATATATTTGTATGTTTAGGTAGAAAAATACCTTAGATGTGCGTGTATGTAGCAAAAAAATACCTCACAAAACATATATATGTATGTTTAGGTGGCAAGATACCTTGGATATGCATGTATATAGCAAAAATACCTCACAAAAATATGCACATGTTTAGGTAGCAAAATACCTCAAAAAAAAAAAAGAAAAAGAAAAAAAAACAAACAAGAAAAAGAAATAAACAAATGATAATGATAAAAAAAAAAGAAGGAGAAAAAAGAAAAATAAGTTGTCTAGCTAAAAACCGACATGCTTTTGAAAAGAGATGATTTCCAACTTTTCTTTGAAAAAAATTCATTGATCATAACTAGTTTTTGAAAAAAATGTGTATACACCTGAAGGGTGAATGCTGTGAAGTTTTCCCCGGACGCCCGAAATGGACTCGGATGAATGCACAAATTGATAAAAGAACATATTTTGGAAACATTGGGTTGATTTAAAATAGAGGAAATGAATCTTGAGCCCTAGCATCACATGACCATAAAAATTTGACACTTGAGTGTCCACATAGGTGCATGCATGACCAGTTTTGCATAAAATTTCCAAATCATCATTTTTGCATTTGTGTCATGGAAATAATGTGGGGCATCCCTTTTATCCTTGAGCCAAACCAAACCCTGACATGTATCATGTCTAGCCATTCTACAAGCTTTGAGCCAAAATCCTGACTCACCATAAACCTTGACCCAGGGTGAGAATGTCAATCCTTACCCTCGGAAGCGAAAGGAAAGAAGGAAGATTTCCAATCAAAGAGAAAGCAAAAAAAAAAGAAAGAGCAGAAGGAAAATTCCCCAATCAAAGAGTGGGAGAAAGCAAAAAGAAAAGAAAGAAAATTCCCAATCAAAGAATGGGAGAAAGTAAAAAAGGAAGAAGAAGAAGGAAAGAAAGCTCCTGATCAGGGATTGAAGGAAAACAGAAGAAATGTGCAGAGAGGTCTTTGGACCGGACAATATCTGAACAATACAGAATTGTCACCAAATGAACAAAAAAAGAAGGAATGGAAACCACGACCTAAAATGGTCTTCTCCCTTTGATTACCAACCAAAATCCCGTGCGCTAGCGACTTTTTTTCGCCCCGCACTAAACAAAAAAAAACAGAAAAAGAAAAAAGCCAGAAAAATCAAAAGCCAAAAACACACAAAAGCCGAAAAAAAAAAAACCCATCAAGAGAACCCATTCCCAAGGGAAGTCCTATTTGATCCATGATCACGCATGTAATTTTTGATTTGATAGGAAATAATTTACAAAGTCAAGTCATGACATACCTATGGTTCGGAATTAGGATGAAACACTTACCTGTGCGAGATTGATACACTTTGAGTGGATTTCTTCTATTTTTGTCGAACCCAGTGTTTCCTCTAAATGGTCATTTAGAAACGAAATGCTAACATCCAAAATCTCATTTATGGTTATGGGAGATTTCATCAGCAGACTCTCCTTCCCCGGTAGACGCATTGTTTTTCACTCAAAAAAGCATATGCTGCTCTAAATCAGTTGGAATATTTGTCTCTTTGCTAAAGCATGTTTGCATTTTAGTGGAGAAAACACCGAGACTTTTTCCAGTCTCACTAGTTATCCAGAACTACGTAGGTCTGAGTTCCTCATTGGAGGATACGTAGGAGCAAGAGCCTCGCTTTTGTCGACCATACCGCCTTTTGTTGCCATGACTCAAGAGCTGGTAGCCCGCGGAGACACCTTACGGTTATCCGCACCTCGTCATTCAGTGACCCCAAGTGTGATTGACGAGCAGAGACCAATATGGTCATCTGCGCCCTTTCCGGAGATATCATCATTTTCCGATGGAGACTTTTCAAGTCTCATAAGTTATCCAGAACTACGTAGGTCTGAGTTCCTCATTGGAGGATACGTAGGAGCAAGAGCCTTGCTTTTGTCGGCCGCCCCATAATCTTTGTCATACTGACCCTGAGGTCATGTGACGTGCACCCATGTATCATCCAGAGGCGGCGGGCCCGATGATACGCGGAGATACCTTACGGTTATCCGCACCCTTTTGTCATCCAGAGGCGGCGGGCCCGATGAAAAGCAGAGACCAAGTTTGGTCATTCTGCACCCTTGTATCATCCAGAGGCGGCGGGCCCGATGATACGCGGAGATACCTTACGGTTATCCGCACCCTTTTGTCATCCAGAGGCGGCGGGCCCGATGACAAGCAGAGACCAAGTTTGGTCATTCTGCACCCTTGTATCATCCAGAGGCGGCGGGCCCGATGATACGCGGAGATACCTTACGGTTATCCGCACCCTTTTGTCATCCAGAGGCGGCGGGCCCGATGACAAGCAGAGACCAAGTTTGGTCATTCTGCACCCTTGTATCATCCAGAGGCGGCGGGCCCGATGATACGCGGAGATACCTTACGGTTATCCGCACCCTTTTGTCATCCAGAGGCGGCGGGCCCGATGACAAGCAGAGACCAAGTTTGGTCATTCTGCACCCTTGTATCATCCAGAGGCGGCGGGCCCGATGATACGCGGAGATACCTTACGGTTATCCGCACCCTTTTGTCATCCAGAGGCGGCGGGCCCGATGACAAGCAGAGACCAAATTTGGTCATTCTGCACCCTTGTATCATCCAGAGGCGGCGGGCCCGATGATACGCGGAGATACCTTACGGTTATCCGCACCCTTTTGTCATCCAGAGGCGGCAGGCCCGATGACAAGCAGAGACCAAATTTGGTCATTCTGCACCCTTGTATCATCCAGAGGCGGCGGGCCCGATGATACGCGGAGATACCTTACGGTTATCCGCACCCTTTTGTCATCCAGAGGCGGCGGGCCCGATGACAAGCAGAGACCAAGTTTGGTCATTCTGCACCCTTGTATCATCCAGAGGCAGCGGGCCCAATGATACGCGGAGATGCCTTACGGTTATCCGCACCCTTTTGTCATCCAGAGGCGGCGGGCCCAAAGACAAGCAGAGACTAAGTTTGGTCATTCTGCACCCTTGTATCATCCAGAGGCGGCGGGCCCGATGATACGCGGAGATACCTTACGGTTATCCGCACCCTTTTGTCATCCAGAGGCGGCGGGCCCGATGACAAGCAGAGACCAAATTTGGTCATTCTGCACCCTTGTATCATCCAAAGGCGGCGGGCCCGATGATACGCGGAAATACCCGAGTGGTTATCCGTATAAACATTCTTTTGCTATCTGTAAGACAGAACGCTTGATAGCATGCAGAGGCTGACATAGTCTTCTGCACCTTTTGTTCCTCCGGGAACAACAAGTCATTTACATGCGGAAATTTCATGGTCACCCGCGACTCTCGTCAACCGAGAGGAGCGAAATTAGTGTCATACACTAATTTTCGTCCGGGTACCTTTGCTTGATGACATGCGACCTTTCTTTGGTCCTTGTGAGGTGCTTGGCACCCATCGTTAGGCAATTTGTGAAAATCCGGGAATGACAAGTCATGGTCACCCGCGACTCTCGTCAACCGAGAGGAGCGAAATTAGTGTCATACACTAAGTTTCGTCCGGGTACCTTTGCTTTATGACATGCGACCATTCTTTGGTCCTTGTGAGGTGCTTGGCATCCATCATTAGGCAATTTGTGAAATTCTAGGAACGACAAGTCATGGTCACCCGCGACTCTCGTCAACCGAGAGGAGCGAAATTAGTGTCATACACTGATTTTTGTCCGGGGACCTTTGCTTGATGACATGCGACCATTCTTTGGTCCTTGTGAGGTGCTTGGCATCCATCATTAGGCAATTTGTGAAATTCTAGGAACGACAAGTCATGGTCACCCGCGACTCTCGTCAACCGAGAGGAGCGAAATTAGTGTCATACACTGATTTTCGTCCGGGGACCTTTGCTTGATGACATGCGACCTTTCTTTGGTCCTTGTGAGGTGCTTGGCACCCATCATTAGGCAATTTGTGAAAATCCGGGAACAACAAGTCATTTGCATGTGGAGATTTTATGGTCACCCGCGACTCTCGTCAAATCGAGAGGAACGAAATTAGTGTCTTATCTTTACTTTCCTTTTATCTCCAATAAAAGACAAGTAAAGAGGGGCAACTGTCATACCCTAATTTCGTCCGGGGACCTTTGCTTGATGACATGCGACCTTTCTTTGGTCCTTGTGAGGTGCTTGGCACCCATCATTAGGCAATTTGTGAAATTCCAGGACATGCCGGAAAACCAAAAAAATATTGATGCACAATCCGTAAGTTTCCGTGACACACCGGAAATAAAATGGAAGCATCGTTGCATAATTAAGTGAGATTCTGTAACATTCCGTAAGTCAAAAAGGGGATGATTATGTAATCCGCAAGGTTCCGTAACATTACGGAAAGAAAACAAGTATCGTTACGAGATTCGTAAGTTTCCGTAACTTTACGAAAAAAGAATCACCAAAAAAGGTAAGGGGGTGAACTTATCAAGATAGGGGTGTAAATAGCAATTCAAATCTAGGCCCTTCTAGAACATTTTGGAAGTTGGGTTGCTTAAGGAGGAAGCAACTGGGCGGCAAGCTCCTCCACGTTTTTGAAAAAATGGTTTTCGGGGCTTCCGCGGCTTCCGTAATACTTCCGTAAAATTTCCGAAAACCTTGGGTAAGCATATTCCACTTAACATTGGTGAAAGGGAAGAGAAAAAAGATGAAAATCAAATTCGAAAACAGTTCCGTAAGGCTTTCGTAACTTTTCCGTAAAATACGAAAAGGGGGGTGAACTTAGTAATTCGGGTGCGCTTAGAAATCTTCTTCATTAAGTCTTTGGGCGGCAAGCACCTCCCTTTTTTTCTATAAATAGGGGAGGGGGGAGCTGTTTCAAAATGTTCAGCCCCTTTGGCACTTCTCTCTCTTTCGAATTTGCTTGGAAAAATCGTTTCCGTGAAGAAAAATCAAGTCGAAGTACTTCCGTAACGCTTCCGTAAGCGATTCTGTGGAAATTCTTCATCGTTCTTCGTCGTTCTTCACCGTTCTTCATCCGTTCTTCGTTCGTTCTTCGTTCTTCAACGGGTAAGTTTTCGAATTCGAGACTTTCAATTCATTTCTTGTTTTGTGTACTTTCACTTTAATTTCGTTTACTTTCAGTTTTCTTTTCTTCCGTTTTTAACATGCTTTAACCATTTATTTAAGCCGTTTTCTCACTAATAAATGATAAAATGAATTTCAACCGATCATTTGTGTTGTAATCTCGTTTAATCATTGTTAAAACGAAATCTAACCGATCATTCACGCTATAACCTCGGTTAAACCAAAAAAAGTAAAATAATAATAAAATAATCAAAATATCTTGAAAAATAATAATAAAATAATCAAAATATCTTTGAATAAAATAAATTAAAAAAATCAATCGGACGTTTTTCTTTGGAAGTTTCCTTGAATGAATTGATTAATAACCAAAGTGAAACTAAGACTAAAATAGACTCACAAATCAAGTTTTGTCCGAAAATCACTAAAAACCGTTTTAAGGTCCAACGCCTTAAACGGTCCTCTTTGCTTTTATCGGTTAACATGGACCGTTCAAAAGCATAAAATCAACATGTAACTTTACCGCTTTTGCAAGAACTACGTAGGTCTGATTTCCTCATCGCAATTGAGGATACGTAGGAGCAAAAGCCCCGCTTTTGTCGACCACCCCAAGAGATCGTTAATGGTCCAAATTCCTTAACGCTTCTCTCCTTTCACCCCAAGAGATCGTTAATGGTCCAAATGCCTTAACGTTTCTCTCCTTTCAAAAAACAAGAGATCATTAATGGTTCAATGCCTTAACGTTTCTCTCCTTTCAAAATCAAAAGACCGTTTAATGGTCCAACACCTTAAATGACCTTTTGGTCAAATAAAAAACATATTTTGCAAAAAAGACAAAAAACAAACTTAAACCAAACACTTTGTTCCAAAAGAACTACGTAGGTCTGATTTTCTCATCCCAATTGAGGAATACGTAGGAGCAAAGGGAAACACCCTTGTCGACCACAAAAAGAGAAAAAATATAAAAAGGGTATAAAGGATATAAGGACATAAAAGGGAACGTAAAAATCAAAGTCATGTTTGCACATTCGATTAAAGGCTGCCGTCCCTTGTGACAGACGTGTGGGGAGCTAATACCTTCCCCGCGCGTAAATACAACTCCCGAACCTTTCACTTAAAAGTTCGTAGATCGCGTCTTTTCCGGTTTTTCCGACGTTTTCCTCAAATAAACGTTGGTGGCGACTCCGCGCGTATTCCTTTCGTGGAACACGCATCCCGCGAGTCACGCGTCGCCCTCCCGCCGAAGGGTAGGTTGCGACAGCAGACAATGTCAACGCTCCGCCCCTGCCTCTAAATGTCTTGGCCGCGTCGTGGCCGTTTTCCATGTGGGGGATAGATGTGATTAGGGCCATAGAACCCAAAGCTGTAAATGGACATCGTTTCATCCTAGTGGCAATTGATTACTTCACTAAGTGGGTCGAAGCCGCATCATACGCTAGCGTCACCAGGAGTGTGGTGGTCAGGTTCATTAAGAGGGAAATCATCTGCCGATATGGTTTGTCGAGGAAGATTATCACGGACAACGACACCAACTTGAATAACAAGATGATGGGGGAAATGTGCGAGGAGTTTAAAATCCAACATCACAATTCCACGCCCTACCAACCAAAGATGAACGGAGCCGTGGAAGCAGCCAATAAGAATATTAAGAAAATTATTCAGAAGAAGACAGTGTCGTACAAAGATTGGCATGAGATGTTGCCTTTTGCCCTGCATGGAACCTCAGTACGAACTTCTACTGGGGCAACACCGTACTCCTTGGTTTATGGGATGGAAGCGGTACTCCCGTTTGAGGTAGAGGTCTCTTCCTAGAGGATACTCGCGGAATCAGGCCTAGAAGAATCAGAGGGGGCTCAAACGCACTACGACCAACGCAACCTTATTGAAGGTAAGCGCTTGATGGCCATGAACCATAGGCGCCTGTATCAACAAAGGATGAAGAACGCATTCGACAAGAAGGTGCGCTTGCGCAAGTTCCATTAAGGGAACCTTGTGCTAAAAAAGGTGTCCCACGCTGTTAAAGATAATCGAGGGAAATGGGCCCCAAACTACGAAGGGCCTTTCGTTGTAAAAAGGGCTTTTTCTGGAGGGTCTCTGGTGCTCACCAATATGGATGGTGAGGAGCTACCTTCACCCGTGAACTCCGATGTTGTCAAGCAATACTACGCTTAGGATCTAGGGCAATTGAGGAAGTCACTGCATGTTCTTTTATTTTTGTGCATGTCCTTCTTGGTTTCCTCCAGGGATTCCTGTCTGCTGTAATTTCTCATCACAGTCTTTTAAAAGAAAAGAATATGGAATTGAGGTTCCGGTCCTCACTTTGTGTTTCAAACTATGTCCAGAGTTTGATAACCTGAGCTTCTTTGCTCAGTCCATGGGATTCCCCAAGCGCTTAATTAAAATTGAGCCTGACCAGCTTTCGCTAAAAGGATTATTGCATTTGAAAACGCTTATGCATACGCATACGCATGCATATTTTGTTATCTTATGACAGGAGCAGAATCGTCTTAGTCAGTAGTCAAATGCCGGACCGGATCCAAAGGCAGAAACCAATCAAGGTAAAACGGTAACGCGGCCACAGTTTGCTGCGCCATGTCATTTCCTGCTTTCAGGTACTTAGGGATGGATGCAAGTAGAGGCTAGGATCACGATCGATAGATCAAAGGCTCATGCCCAACTCTGGACAATTGGAAAGCGCAGCTGGGGGACAGCCTAGTATCCTTTAAATTCCCAATAATTATTATTGTTGTGTCTTTAAAGTAAATAATGGATGTCTAATCTACCCTAAAGGGGGTTCGAGTAAGCAAACACCGACCCGTAGAGAGCACATACTTGTGTCTTCCCAAAAAAAAAAAATACAGGTTAGCTCGCCTGGGCGAGCACCCTTGCACCTGGAAATATAAAAACGAGGAGGGAGAGTTTCTCTCCACCCAAAACTCTCCTCCCTCATTCAAAAACGCAAACACCCACAGGATTTGCAATTTTTCACCCCTAGGCCACCATTTTTGCGCTTTTGCTTCCATTCTTAGTGTTTTTGGTCACTCCATACAAGTAAGTGCACTACCCTTTGGTTTCTAGCTTTCCATTGATGCCTTTTATGCTTTGAATGGTATATAATTTGGCCAATTCCGTGAGACAATTTGGGGCAAATTGGTGCTTTGTTTCTTTGAATTGAGGGGTTGTAGGGGATGGCCTTAGGCCTAGGTTGTGTTCTGAAATAATGGGGCAAGCCACATTGCTCCTATTCCCTTGTTATTGGCACCCAAAAGTGCGCCCACCAAGTGCTCGGTGAAATGCCTCAATGAAATTTGGGCATGGTTTTGTGAACTTTGGATTGTGGGGCTGATTTGTGTGTATTTGGACAGCATGTAGAGGTTAGAATAAATTCCCAAATTAAGGACTTAGACCTAGGAATCCAAGCCTTTGGTTTTAAGTGCAAGAAAGCATGAAAATGAAAGCATTGTGTTAGGGATTTCCCTTTAGGCCAGCGGCTGATTTTTGGGGCTGCACCATGATGTTTGCCTAGTTGTTTGAGAATGTTGTTCATCATGCACATATAGATATAGAGTAGGTGGCAGAATACCTCACAAGATATATGTATGTTGCATGTGGATAGCAAAAAGATACCTCACCAAAAACCTTGTTGAATTGAAATGTAATTTGAGTAGCAAGATACTTGAATACGCATGAAATGTAATTTTCTTTGGTAGCAAAAAATACTTCAAATATGCATGTGTACAAGTTTAGCAAAGACATGCGTGTATATGATCTTTGGGTAGCAAAAATACTTCAAGTATGCATGTGTATAGGTTTAGCAAAGAAATGCATGTATGTAATTTGGGCAGCAAAATGCTTTGAATGTACATAAGTATAGCTTTTAGATAGCGGAGCATCTTGCGTGCATGTATGATCATAAAAGTATGTATGTGAGTTTGCCCTAAATCTAAATTGATGTTTGTGTTGGAAGCAGTTGTATGCCATTTTTACTTGGTCAGCCTTTAAAATGACACTTCCTTGTAAATTGACTTTCCAAACGTTTGTCTTCGCAGGAAATGGCTCCGAAAAAGCTTTCCACGAAGAGGTCGAGAAGAGACACCACAGCGGAAGGGTTTAGTGCTACCCCCGAGTTTGATAGCCACCGTTTCCGGAGCACCGAGCACCAGCAGTGCTTCGAGGCCATCATAGGATGGTCGTTCCACAAAGAGAGGAGCGTCCAGCTCGGGGAGGATGAGTATACAGATTTTCAGGAGGAGATAGCTCGCAGGCATTGGACGTCGCTGGTGACTCCCATGGCTAAGTTTGACCCTGAGATAGTCCTGGAGTTCTATGCTAATGCTTAGCCCACAGAGGAGGGAGTGCGAGACATGCGTTCATGGGTGAGGGGTCAGTGGATTCCCTTTGACACGGATGCTCTCAGCCAGTTCCGGGGTGACCCACTAGTTTTGGAGGAAGGCCAGCAGTGTGAGTTCAGCCAGAGGAGGAACAGGGCCGACGGGTTCGACGAGGAGGCCATTGTCCAGCTGTTATGCACACCGGGACAGGATTTCACCCGGACCGTTGCAAGGAGGCGGGTGCGGATCATGCACACCAGCATGACCACTTTGACCCAGACGTGGATGACATTTCTGCTCAGCAATGTCTTGCCTAACGATCATAATTCTGATCTCCCTCTATCAAAGTGCCAGTTAGTGTACGCCATCCTAACACAGATGAGCGTCCACGTGGCCCAGGTGATTGCTGACGCCATCTACTTGTTTGCAGGTATGCCACCCACCAGGCACCCTCTGGACCCGGATAAGTCTAACAGGGCCCTAGGGTTTCCGACGTTGATTATGGGCCTCTGCCAATCATTCGAGGTTCCCGTCACCCCCAGTAAGGTGATCCGACAGCCGATCACCCGGGCCTTCATCGAGAAGTACTGTACGCCTAGGCAGGCGCAGGGTGATGCACATCAGGCCACAGACGCTCAGCCACCACCTCATCAGGCCGATCCCGCTGGATCACTAGGCATGGAGCATTATCTACAGCACTTGGTTCGCCAGCAGGCGGCCAACCACCGGGGGCAGATGCAGATACATGAGTGTCTCTACCGGTTTAGCCTCAGTCAGCTGGGGTAGGGTTTCGCTCCTTTTGCATGCCGTACTCCAGAGCAGTTTGGGGCTGAGGTCGCATAGCTCGGAGACTGGCCCGAGGCCCAGGCAAGGGAGGAGCCTGCAGGATCCCCCAGTGAGGCAGAGGAGGCCCGTATGGATGAAGAAATGATAGACTTGCTCGGTTTCTTGGGAGGAAGCGGAGCCACGTGACCGAGGTCACCGCACTTTTGTTATTGACATTACTGTTTTTCTGTTAGTTTGTTATTCACGTTTTCTTTTATTGTCTATATTGATATTGACATTTTCTGTTATTGTCTCTACGGTTACTAACGTTGTTGTTACTATTTTTTGTTGTTTTTGTTTGGCGTTATGGCTCTCAGTTATTTCGTCACCGTTTTTTTTGCGACTCACCATTTCGTGCGTTTTTTCGTTTACCTTGTGATTAGACGTAAGTAGGTAGTGTGCGCCCTCGTCCGCACGACCTTTCCAGAGAGAAAAAGTGAAAAAGAAAATGGAGAGGAAATGAATAAATGGTAATAACTTAAAAAAAGAAAAAAAAGAAAGAAAAAAAGAAAAATAATAATAAGTGGTCTAGCTAAGAAAAACCCTACATGCTTTTGAAAAGAGATAATTTCCAGCTTTTCTTTGAAAAAATTCACTGATCATAACCAGTTTTTGAGAAAAAAATGTGTATACACCTGAAGGGTGAATGCTGTGGAAATTTTCCCGAACACCCAAGATAGACTTGGATGAATGCACAAATTGATAAAAGAACATATTTTGGAAACATTGGGTTGACTTAAATAGAGCAAATGAATCATGAGCCCTAGCATCACATGACCATAAAAACTTGATGCTTGAGTGTCCACATGGGTGCATGCATGACTAGTTTTGCATCAAATTTCCTAATCATCATTGTTGCATGTGCATCATGGAAATAATGTGGGACATCCCCTTTATCCCCGAACCGCTGGCCAAACCCTGACATATACCATGTCCAGCCGTTCCACAAGCCTAGAGCCAAAATCTCAACTACCATAAACCTTGACCTAGGGTGAGAATGTCAATCCTTGCCCTCGGAAGAAAACAAAAAAAGGAAAATTCCCAATCAAAGAGTGGGAGAAAGAAAACAAAGAAGGAAAATTCTCAATCAAAGAGTGAGAGAAAGCAAAAAACGAAAATTCCCAATCAAAAGAGTGGGAGAAAACAAAAAGAAAGAAAATTCCCGATCAAACATCGGAAGAAAAAGAAATGTGCAGAAAGGTCTTTGGACCAGACAATATCTGAATAATACAGAATTGTCACCAAGTAAACAAGAAAAGAAAGGAAACCATGATCTAAAGTGGTCCTCTCCCTTTCATTGCCAACCAAAATCTTATGCGTCGGTGGCTTGTTCACCTCACACTAAACAAAAACAGAAAAGGAAAAGGCCAAGAACACTCAAAGCCACATTCCCCACAAGAAACAAACCGTTCCCAAGAAAAAGTCCTATTGATCCATGATCACGCATGTAATCTTTGATTTGATAGGAAATGATTTGCAAAAACAAGTCATGACATATCTATGGTTCGGAATTAGGATGAAACACTTACCCGTGTGAGATTGATACACTTTGAGTGATTTTCTTCTATTTTTGTTGAACTCAGTGTTTCCTCTAAATGGTCATTTAGAAGCGAAATGCTAATGTCCAAAATCTCATTTATGGTTATGAGAAAATTTCATCAGCATACTCTCCTTCCCCGGTAGACACATTGTTTTTCATCCAAAAAGCATATGTTGCTCTGATCAGTTGGAAGTTTTGTCTCTTTACTAAAGCATGTTTGCATTTTAGTGAAGAAAACACCGAGACTATTTTAGTCTCACAAGTTATCCAGAACTATGTAGGTCTGAGTTCCTCATTAAGGATACGTAGGAGCAAGAGCCTCGCTTTTGTCGGCCGCCCCATAATCTCTGTCATACTAACCCTGAGGTCATGTAACATGCGGAGACAAATTATGGTCATTCCACACACCTTTTCGCCATTCAGAGACAATCGTTTCCGATGGCACGCAGAGACAAATTATGGTCATTCTGCGCCCTTTTGTCATCCAGAGGCGGTGAGCCCGATGACATGCGGAGACAAATTATGGTCATTCCGCACACCTTTATGCCATTCGGAGACAATTGTGTCCGATGGCACGCAGAGACAAATTATGGTCATTCTGCGCCCTTTTGTCATCCAGAGGCGATGAGCCTGATGACATGCGGAGACGAATTATGGTCATTCCGCACACCTTTTCTCCATTCGGAGACAATCGTGTCTGATGGCACGCAGAGACAAATTATGGTCATTCTGCGCCCTTTTGTCATCCAGAGGCGGTGAGCCCGATGACATGCGGAGACAAATTATGGTCATTCCGCACACCTTTTCGCCATTCGGAGACAATCGTGTTCGATGGCACGCAGAGACAAATTATGTTCATTCTGTGCCCTTTTGTCATCCAGAGGCGGTGAGCCCGATGACATGCGGAGACAAATTCTGGTCATTCCGCACACCTTTTGCCATCCAAATGCGATCGTGTCCGATGGCACGCAGAGACAAATTATGGTCATTCTGTGCCTTGTGTCAACCGAGAGGAACGCATTCGGCAGTATCAGGATGATGTTGGTCATTCGGTGCTGATCATTTTCAAAATTTTTGCAGGTTCCGCTGGCGGGGAGATTGACCGGCTGAATGGTGTTCCGCTCGAACGAAATTATTGTCTTATCTTTACTTCCCTTTTATCTCCAATAAAAGACAAGTAAAGAGGGGCAACTGTCACACCCTAATTTCGTCCGGGGATCATCTGTTTGTTGGGATGCAACCCTCGCTTGACCACTTCGAGGTACTTGACACCCATCGTTAAGCAATCCGTGAAGTTCCGCGACATGTCGGGAGTTGAAAGGAAGAGTTAATGTGCAATCCATAAAGTTATGTAACATTCCGAAAGCCAAAGAAGGGATGATTGCATAATCCGTAAGGTTTCATGACATTACGGAAAGAAAACAAGTATCATTACGTAATTGGTAAAGTTCTGTAACGTTACGGAAAAAGATTCAGCAAAAAAAGGGTAGAGAGGGTGTGTTTAGTAAACTGGGGTGTACAAATAGTAATCAGGCCCACTTGGGCCTTCTAGGATCTTCTAACAGAAGGTGGTGCCTTCTGGTGGAAGCAACCCAGCTCGCCTGGGCGGCAACCACCTCCCTCTTTTCCCTTATAAATAGGGGGAGAAGGGCAGAACAAAAATGTTCAACCCTCTTGGTATCTGAGAATCACTTAAAATTAGTGAGAAAAATTGTTTCCGTGAAGAAAATCCAAGCCGAGGCACTTCCGTAACGCTTCCGAGACTTTTCCGTGGGCAATTTCGCGAAGATTTTCCACCGTTCTTCATTGTTCTTCGTTCGTTCTTCATCGTTCTTCGGTCTTCAACCGGTAAGTTCCCGAAATCGAACCTTTCAATTCATTCTATGTACCCTTAGTGGTCCCCACTTGTTTCGCATGCTTTTACTTTTATTTCATTTACTTTCCGTACCCCCTTTTTAATGTGCTTTAGTCATTTATTTAAGTCATTTTTTCGCCTAATCAAAAAATAAAATAAATTTCCACCGATCATTTGAGTTGTAATATCTTTTAATTTCCGTTAGAATAAAATGTGACCGATCTTTCATGCCGTAACCACGTTTAAAACCAAAAAGAGACAAAATAATAATATAATAATCTAAAAAATATCTTTTAATAAAATAATCAAAAAAATCAATCGGGCGTTTTTTTTCTTTGGGATTTTCTTTCTTAATTGAATTGACTAATAATCAAAGTGAAACTAAGGCTAAAATCAATTCATAAACCAAGTTTTTTTCATCACCTAAAAACCATTTTTAAAGGTCCAACGCCTTGAAATGGTCTTTTCCGCTTTTATTGGTTAGACGAGGATTTAAAAAGCCTAAAAACAACACATAGCTTTGTCACCTCTTTCAAAAAAACAAGAGATCATTAATGGTCCAATGCCTTAATGTTTTCTCTCCTTTCAAAAGAATTGAAAGGTCATTTAATGGTCCAATGCCTTAAATGACCCTTCCGTTCAAATAAAAATATATCTTGCAAAAAAAAGGATAAAAACAATTTAACCAACGTTTAGTTCTCAAAGAACTACGTAGGTCTGATTTTCTTATCACTATTGAGGAATACGTAGGAGCAAGGGAAACCCCCTTGTCGACCACAAAAAGATAAAAATACAAAAAAGCATAAAAAGACATAAGAACGTAAGAAAGGAAAGATAAAACAAATTGAAGTCATGTTTGCACACTTGATTAAAAAGGCTGTCGTCCCTTGTGACGGACGCGTGGGGTGCTTATACCTTCCCCGTGCGTAAATACAACTCCCGAACCTTTCACTTAAAGTTCGTAGACTACGTATTTTCCGATTTTTCCGACGTTTTCCTCAAATAAACGTTGGTGGTGACTCCGCACATTTTCTTTTCTTGGAAGACGCACCCGTGAGTCTCGCGTCGCCCTTCCTCCGAAGGGTAGGTTGCGACACACGGCAATAGAATTGTTCTAAAAATATAAAGAATATGATACATGTAAAATACAATCTATATCATATATGTATAAAAATTAATAGTACATAATGTAATTTCTGCAAATCCAAATGAACAACATACTTCTTAAACATTACTATACAAAAAAAATTATAAATTATTATCATCATAAATTACTTCTTAATGTTTACAAATAGAAGTACCATCAATCTGACTCTTTTCTTGAAAGCAACTATAAAGATTAAAGAGGACAATTTCTACTTTTTGTTCATCAAAAGACTGCCTATGCGATTCTATAATCATGCTACTACGTCTCATGCACCGTTTAGTAATGATGTCTTGTCAACGACAAAACCAAAACACATTAAATTGGCTCACTCAGTAACTAAAACTAAAAATTTTTACGTATAGGACAAAAACAAGTAAAAATTAGTAACTAAACCATAACATTAAAATATCATTAGACAAGTGAAAATTAATGAATTAAATTAAAACAAGATAAAAGATTGGCGAGGAAGGGTACCCATGTTTGAAATGGTAGCCAACAAGTTAGCCACTTGGTGCAGAGCCATCTTCCATGTCTCCAGCTTATCCATGTTAACGTTACACCTAAAAGTCTCCTCATTAGTGTTGAACTTCTTATCATGATTAGCCAATGCCTCTCCAAAACTACTTGTGTGGTGTCTCAAATCAGAAGGATCGACCATATAAAATGTTGGCAAAATCAACAGACCCTTTCCCTTGATAAACTTGAGGATATAATCAAGTTTAAGCAAAAGGAGGAAGATGAAAATTATGGACTCTTCGATTGCCTTCTCAAATGCAGAGGTGATATGGTGCCCTTTGCGGGGCTGTTGGTCATCGATGAAGGTGTGAATTCCTCTGTCACAAAGAGCTTTGTAGAGATTGTCGGTTCTACTATTAGAAATGAGAGTTTTTACGATAGTTATTTTACGACAGTTCTTTTGGAACCACCTTAGAAAATAAGCCGATGGTATTTTTATAATTATTTTACTAAAAAAAAATTTCTACAATACACATTTTAAGACAATTATTAAAAATCGCCATAAAATATTTGTTGGTCATAAAAATTAGGACGGAGTTTATTAAAAAACTGTCTTTAATGTTGTGTTTTAATACATGTTTTTTGTAAAAGCTGAGGTTGTCTTTTTTTCTTTTTTTAATGTTAATGTGGCTCTCGGTACCTCGTTGTCGTGCTCTCTTCTTTCTCTCTCTCACAACAATAACTCATCTCTTCAGAGACCTCTGATTGGGCCACTCCAAGAGAGACTCCACGCCGCCACTGATAATGCCTCCCAAGCTCGCTGTCGTCATCGCCGACGACGACCTTCCCTCTTCGCTCGGCCAGCTTGCTGCCTCCCTCTGTGATTCTAACTTTGCACTAACCTCCTCCGGCAAGCCTCTCAGTTCCGTTGCCAACCACTCCTCCACCGTTGCCAGCAAGGTCAAGAAGGCCTTCGGCCTGGAATCGCCAGGTTTGGCCTCCAGAAAGAGACCTGGCTCTGCTTCGAGCCAAGGAAAGCCGAAACTGCCTCTCATCGTCGGCAAACTCATGCGCAACCAGATGAAGGTTTCCGAAGCCATGGATTCGCACGTGCGACGCGTGCTGCTCAGGATTTCTGCTGGCCAGGTCGTTAACACTCTTCGCTTAAACCACTCCTCACATTTTTTCGCACGTGCCGCAATGCATGTTGCGAGGGACACTTGATCTCGCTCTGCGAGCTTTTTTTCTTTCAGTTTTATAGTTCTACTGTTTCATATTTTGTTTTTATTGATGGCTTCATATCCTAATATGGATTTAATTTCATTTTAATTCTTGTCAGGGAATACCATCTATTAGTAAAACACTGGAGGATTTTTTATTAATAGGTTACTACACTCTGTAAGAATCTGACTACTTGGTTGCCATGGGTAAGTCACTGAGATATTGCTTTCGAGTTTGCCTTTTGTTTTTTCTCCCCATTGCTGATTGAATTACTTTCACTTGCTGGTTGGATCTGTGCTATAGTTTACCGAGGAGGAGATTCCACTTGTACCATCTAAAGGGTACTGAGATTATTGTTGTAAAAAGTTGCTTTTGCTCTTTGGATTTACATGTTTTATTTGGTTGTTATTGGAGATGATTAGTTAACTATTTTTCAACTTTTCTGTTTCAGATTATATTTTCACCTCTACAAATGCATGATATATCATATATATGATAAGTAGTAGTCTTGAGATTGCTGAATTTTTGTTCTGCTTGTTTTCATGGAAATTTTGCTTTACTTTTTACTCTTGGGGTGTGGCAACAGCCTTTTCAGAGCATTGGTTGCTGGCTTTCTTAAAACTGACTAGGAATTTCAGAGCAGAGGTGTGAACTTTAGCTTTTATTCTTGTGTTTTCTTGAGGATAGAATATTGGGAGGGTCAAAATACTGAAATGGAGGATCTGGATTTTTTTTTTCTCTTCTTATTACTAATTACAATGGTTATGCATCCTGTTAGGCCCTTGTTCAGGATAAAAATCTTACAATTTGTCATGGATTATAGCTATCAAAGGCTGGTGGGAGGCTTATAATTTAGTAGTTAACTAGTAATTATCAGTTTTATTAATAATTGTTTATAGTATTATGCTTAAGGAGTTTGAGAAGCGAATAAGGTCTGAGGTAATACCAGCAAATGAGATTGATGTCACATTCTTTGATATTGGTGCCTTAGATGAGACCAAAGAATCCCTTCAAGAACTAGTAATGCTTCCTCTTAGAAGACCAGATCTTTTCACTGGAGGCCTTCTAAAGTCTTGTCATTTAAATCTATTTTAATTTTAATGCAGGATTATGGTAGGACCACCATATGTGGAGAACATGGAAAAGATTTTGAGGACTCTTTTGGCAAAAGAAAAGGTGGACAACGAACTTGAGTTTAAGGAACTTGCAACTATGACAGAAGGATATACTGGAAGTGATCTAAAGGTTGCTACTATTCTTTTATATTGTTCACATTAGATATAACACTATCGTGTAACAAGTGCTTTTTGTTTTCTGTGCTTTTAATTATATCTTTTATTCATTCTCAACCTGTCCATTGTAGAACTTGTGCACAATTGCTGCTTATCAACCTGTTAGAGAGCTAATTCAGCAAGAGAGGCTAAAGAGTCTGGTAAGTGGCAATTGTATAATTTATTTTGAGTTTAATTGGTACGACTTAAAAAATTCTGCTCTTATATTTGTTAGATATCTTTCATAGGGGTATTGAAATTTTGAAATCATATTACTTAACAACATTTAGTTAGTTCCTGCCTACTTACTAAAATTCATTCATTTGTAATACATATTATTGAGAGTCATATGGTGATGGTCTCATAACTTTTCATTAGACACATAAGTATTACTAATGTTATGATGAGAATAGGGAAGTATTGATATTAGATTTTAGAAAGACAAAACTAGAAAAAAAAAGTTTTATATTAATCAAAACCAAATCAAATTTACTGATATAAAACTAGAGAAAAACTCTTTCCTTGCTAATTCAATACTGCTAAATTTTAGCGGTGGATTTTTTAAAAAAATTACATTAGCAAAGAATATTTATTTTTATACTCTTAACGGGGGAAGGGATGTATAGTGTATACCTTACAAGAAATAGGAAATAAGAAGAAAAAAAGTTGAAAAACAAGAGATGTGATTATGAGAAGAAGAAAACTAGAGAAAAATATCGTGTGAAAATTTAGATATTAAATAAAACATTTTAAGTTTTATTTATTTATTTATGAAAATCAACACTGTAAGTTATACCATCAACTATAAAATAAAAAAGGCTACATGCACTCCTACAGTCACAATAGGATGTTTAAATGTTAGGTGTGTAGAAGCAAGTTTCATGATGATCAATCAAGTTGATTCAAGTAGTTTTGATGAAGACAAAGATGATGACAAAAAGTCCAAAGAATGATTTCAAGATTGAGTCAACAAGTTCAAGATCAAGATTAATTTCAAGTTTCAAGAATCAAGATTCACGAATAATCAAGATCAAGATTCAAGACTCAAGATTCAAGAATCAAGAAGAAGACTCAGTCAAGATAAGTATTAAAAAGTTTTTCAAAACATTGAGTAGCACAAGAAGTTTTCACAAAATCTTTTACCAAAGAGTTTTACTCTCTGGTAATCGATTACCAGAAGGTAGTAATCGATTACCAGTAGCCAGCATTGTTTTTCAAACTGATTTACAAAGCTGTAATCGATTACCATAATCATGCAATCAATTACCATTGTTTTAAAACGTTAAGATTTTCAAAATTCAAAATGAAGAGTCACATCTGTTGATGTGTAATCGATTACACCTTAATGGTAATCGATTACCAGTGACTGCTTTGGAAAAATTCATTTTCAAAAGTCACAATTCTTCAAGTGACTTGTTTTTTAAGATTCTTTCAAAAGTCACAACTTTTCTAAGTGACTAGTTTTAAAAGAACTTGTCAAGAGTCACAAACTTTGACTTGAATCATCAAAAGATTATAAATATGTGACCATGGCATGAATTTAAAAATGATCCATCATCTCTTTCAATCATTTTATCTTTCAATCTATCTTTCAACATCTTCTTTCATTTCTTTCAGAACTTTTTGGTTTGATTTCTCTTCATCTTTCTAAAAGTTTTTGTTCAAAACTTTCTCTTCTAAGAAAAGTTCTTAGTTCAAAAACTTGTGTTATTCATCTTTTTCATTCTCTTCTCCCTTTGCCAAAAAGAATTCAACAAGGACTAATTGCCTAAATTCTTTTTGTGTCTCTCTTCTCCCTTTTCCAAAAGAACGAAGGACTAACCGCCTGAATTCTTTTGTGTCTCTCTTCTCCCTTTGCCAAAAAGAATTTGACAAGGACTAATCGCCTGAATTCCTTTTGTGTCTCTCTTCTCCCTTTTCCAAAAGAACAAAGGACTAGCCGCCTGAATTCTTTTGTGTCTCCCTTCTCCCTTTTCAAAGAATTCAAAATGACACAGTTTGAGAATTCTTTTGATTCTTCCATTTCCCTTAAACAAAAGATTTCAAAGGACTAACCGCCTGAGATATCTTTTGTTTCCCCTTCACTAAGTTTCAAAGGACTAACCGCCTAAGAACTTTGTCTTAACACATTGGAGTGTACATCCTTTGTGGTACAAGTAGAGGGTACATCTACTTGGGTTGTTGTAACTGAGAACAAGAGAGGGTACATCTCTTGTGGATTAGTTCAAGTGTAGGGTACATCCACTTGGTTGTTCAAAGAGAACAAGGGAGGGTACATCCCTTGTGGATCTTTGCTTGTAAAGGCTTTTACAAGGTTGAAAAGAAATCTCAAGGACCACAGGTCGCTTGGGGACTGGATGTAGGCACGAGTTGTTGTCGAACCAGTATAAATTCTTGTGTTTGTCTTCTTTTTCCCTATACTCTTTAATTTCCGCTGTGCACTTTAATTATCGCTTTTACTTTTGTTAAGTTTCTATTTCTGTTCTTTACTTTCTTAACTTTGTAGTAAAAGCCTAATTGAATCTAGTAACATTAAGAATGATAGATTTTTAATTAGTAAAGGTTCACTAATAATTAATTCCCCCCCCCCCCCCCGCCCTTCTTAATTATTCCGAGGCCACTTGATCCAACAAGGTGGTCATCTAAGCACATTAATTTAATATTTTTCTTGTAATTTTGTCCTTGTAAATGCTAGAGCTATCATGTACAGATTGGGCATGCTTTTACTCAATCATTGCAGGCAATTTAGGAAATTTCTTAAGTTGTTTGGACACAACCTGAAGCAGTTTCTTCTCCTTAATGAACTTGCTACTCATGTTGCTAACTGGCTTCTATGGAGGTATATTTCTTAGATAGATGTGTATATGCATTGTCTCATTTTCCTCTCTTTTCTTGTGTGAGCGGAGAGTGTGGGTATTGAGGGCACGGGGCAGGGGATTACTTTGCTGAATTTTCCAACTTTCTCTTACATTCACCTTTGTCATTTTAATTAGGATGAAGGCAAAGAGGGCCTCTTGGAGTATCATGGGTTCTTGCTAAAAACATTTGAAGAACTATACAGGGTGAAGGAAGGCCCATTTCTCAATGCTAGCAAAATCCCCCATATAGGGTAGTGACACTTTTATTCACAATGATCATAACCTTATTGTTTGAGACAATGTTTTGGGATATTGTCTCCAAAAGGTACACACATGCAACCACTGTCCTTTATTCTTTGCATTGGAATTTTTTTCGATTTGTTTGGCCAGTCTTTAGAAAACTTTTCCTGAAAATACATTTTAGAATTCTTGGAAGAGTAATGATATTTCCTTGTGTATCTACTAATCCTCGCATTGTTTGACACCAGTTGAATTGGCTCTTAAGATAGTTTCTTCAAACAGTGAACATGCTGCTTTGTCCCTTCTTTAAATCCCATGTGCTTTTGCATGAATGAATGTCTTGGATTGTAAATCTAAAACCATTTTTGAGTGTCTCTTGGTAACTATTTTTGACAAAAATAAAGAAAATATATCTCAAGCTATATTAAATATTAACTGAGTTTGTATTGAAGTAATAAGTATGGTGAGAAAATATTTGTTCTCTATAAAGTTGCTTCAATTTTCTGCTGAATTTGAAAACTTTGTTCGGTTTAAGGACATACAGATGGTCATATGGCACTGCTTCATGCAAATACTCATTCCTTGATAGTAGGTGATCATTGCGTGGGGTAAGATTCCATACAATGTCTTAGTTGGATTCTGGAGTTTTGTTTTGTAGATACTTGAAATTGTCGTAAACTATTTTATAGTTATGATGCCTTTTCTGAAGTGCATGGGGGCTGTTTATGCAGTATTTTGTTCTAATTACTAATTATGTCTATTTTTTGGTAAAAAAATAAAAATAGAATATTGTATATTAAACAAGTTGGTGAACTTTTTGAGTTTATGAGACTATTGAAATTAGCTTATTTGTTGTCTAGAAGTTGAAAAAGACTAGACACTACTAGAAAAATATGATATGATGACGCACATTCTACATCGGTGCTGAAGAACCCGTCATAGTTGTCAACACGGTGGCAATTACGTAATTATATAAGTTTTTTATGTGGCGCGTTTGTTGTACAACGACGTTTGTCTAGAACCCCGTCGTTGTAGTTTTGATGGAAGTCATCAAAGATGGTGCTTGTAGGTACACCGTCCTAGAAATAGTCACATACAAAGTCGGTGTCACTAAACACCGTCGTAAATTTTGTACTTTATATAGTCTCGTGGTAAACACCCTCGTACCCTCCAAAAACCTAGCGCCCCCGCTATTGCCTGAACTACTTCATCCCGCCGTGAACTTCGTCCCGCTACCACCCTGACGTTTTGTTTCTCGTCGTGAAGTACTTGAAGCCGAAGTGGACCTGCTGCTCCCACCACCGGTACCGCCACGTAGCCGAAGTCGTGCCTTTTTGAGTGGCGTTGCCACCTTTTGAGTGTTCCTAAAGGTAAGGATGTGCGTGTGTTCTTATCTTTTCCTTGGACAAGGACTTTCAGTTTAATGCGCACCTTAGAAACAATTAATTAATAGTTCAGCAGCTCTTCATCAGTGGGCACTTTGATTTCTTGAGTTTCACTCATTAAATTAATCTAACGGTCACCGATTCACCATTATTGCTGAAAAGGACTACAAGTTCCAATTATAAACCATGGAAAATGTTCAGAGACAAAAAAGGGAGAGAACATAAAAAATGGGAAAGTTTAGTTGAAGTTACAGTACTTTTGATTATGGGGTTGTACTTGCCTTTCTTCTGTTATCACATTTCTCTTTTGAACTTCGATTGTGTGACTCCATAGTGAAGTTCCTTCCTTGATTCCAGGGACCTCTTCCTTTTGTTCTTGAAATCAAGTCAACTACCAATAACATTTTAATTTGAGATAAAAATTTGCTTTTAACTTATACAGATGTGACATTTCTTGATCAAGTATGTGGGGGTTGGTGAATCAAAGGATGTGCAGGCCTTCTACTATTCAATTGAGTCAGAGAACAATCCCAAAGAGGATCCTCTCATGCTTTGGCTTATTGTGGCCCTGGTTACTCATGGTTTCCTCGCATTGTCCTTGAAATTGGTAATAGCATTACCATCTTTGTTTACTAATTTTTACTTTCGAGGATTGTTAGGAAAACAATTACTAATACAGTATTTTTTATTGATTAAACTTATTGAAAACTTGGAAATCAGAAGATTCATTAAATTTTATATGAGATCCAACTAATAAGAGTTAGAAGAGTGTATTTCGAACATTTTTCTTTACTTTTTTGCCATACTGTGTACCTATGTAGTAGGTAACAAGAGCTTACCCTTACATTTTTATGTTTACTCTATATGCGTGTTGCAAGTCCAGTTGCATTTAATCATGAGCAATATAATGGGAGCCTTCCCACTTTGATCTTGAGGCTACAATCACAGACAAAGGTAAGTGCATGCATCCACAGTTTCATTGTATTTGTTTCATCAGATCCTTTTGGATATATATATATATATATATATATATATATATATATATATATATATATATATATATATATATATATATATTTGAATTTACATATATTTGAAAAAAACAAGAAGGTATATCAAATAAGCTTTTTTCCATGAACTTGTTAGTTTACTTTTTCTTAAAGTTGATTTTAACTTGTGCGTAAACAAATTTTACCTTATGGAACAAACTTTTTTTTTTAGCTATTCATGGTAGGTTAGTAGCATTATATTTGTAGGCTTGCCTTTAGTTTGAAACTGGATGATTTGTATGTAACAATGATGGCTGTTGAGCTAATTTCACAGGCTGTTGTATGAAACTGGATGATTTGTATTGTGGATAATATTGAATCGGGAAAAGAAAATGCAGTTTAATTATGTTTATTTATCTCATATAGTTTATTTTTTATTTATTTAATTTATCTTGTTATGTGTTATTTATGTGTATAATGGTTGATGAAGATGCACAGGTGCTGAAAATTTGCTAATTTAATTATACTTTCTGCTTGAATGGTTTAACCCAAATTTTGTGAACAGAGGAACTTCTTCAACGACGTTCGTTAACACACCTATCTTTATAGATTTCTACAACGTGCCTTTATATGGTTGTCGTTGAAATGATCACCAACAACGACGGGTGTAACACCACCCCGACGTTGAAATTTTAAAAAACAACGACGGGTATAACGTCCACCCCGACGTTGAAATCTTCGAAAACAACGACGGGTGAACAGAAACATCGACGTTGAAATGATAAAATACAACAACGGCTGTTATGGGTACCCGACGTTGAAATGGATCCGAACAACGACGGGTTCTTCGATAAAGTGCGTCATCGAATCGTTTTATATAACGACTATTGTTAAATGCGCACTGACGTTGTCTTCTGACATTACAAAGACGGCTCTGGGGTGACCGATGTCGTTGTTGTCGACATACAACGACATCTGGAACAAAGACGGTGTTGGGCCCGACGTAGATAGCTTATTTCAACCGATGTAGAAGCTGCTTTTTGTAGTAGTGAGATTATCTACTTTCAAGCATTCCTCCTTTTCTTTATAGGTCAATGAATTTATTAAAGACATAAAGGTATAGGGAGAACACAGATATGATAGGATTATTATAGGAGGATCAAGCTGCTAGACTTACCTTCACTAAAATCTTCTTCTCAAGAATTAATGAGGGAATACATGATCTACCTAGTTTTGATTTAGAGAAAGAAATGATTTGGCATGCTGAATTTGTGTCATATTATCTATTGTTGAAGCTATCTGATTTCCTCTTTGCAATTCCAATAATTTTGAGGATCTACTTCATATTCAAGGTTTTTTGATAATTACTTCACTCTATTAAGTTATTAATTTACTTTATTTCAGTCAGGGAAGTGCTACCTTGTCATATCCAAACCACGTACAAATTTTTGGGAGCTTTCACCACATGCTTTAACACCAATGCATGGGAGAGTTAATGTCTGGCCAAAGCAGATGCTGTGTGGATATCTAAAGTATTGACCTTCAATTACTTCCTACCTTTGACTGAACAAGTTAACTGTTGATATTTTATGTCAGAGTCAGCAACTGGGTGGATTTTTATTGTTATTTTCTGGAATCGTAGGAGTAGAGAAGCTAATATTGTGGAAGTAATTGAAGGTGGAGCAAAATCTTTGTTTGACATTATAGCATATGCATATTCTGATGTTGACCACCGTGTCTGGATTGCTATCATCAAATGTGAGGCTCCATGTGGATCATCTAGCCCAACAACACAATTTACCAAAGGTAATGACTATTTTGCTTTAAGCTTTAAAAACATTAATTTGAGAAATACTTAGTATCTGTTGGTGAAAAATCTGTTGTGCCTGCAAGGATTTCTGGCCCTGTGAGCTTAATTTGCTTAGTTGTTTGCATTTTTATATTCACCGCATGCTCTGCATCTCTCACTCTAGTCTCTCTTACCAGAGTTTTTTTTTTTCTTTTTTACATTATCAGGGAGTATTACACTACTCATGTAAGACTGTGGGAAACTATGTAAAACTTAACCATTTTTATTCTTGCAACTTCACCCGGGGTGTCACATTATTTTGGGGTCTTCAACAGCTCTTTACAGACGAGGTTCTGGTTCATAACAAATGTTGATTTAATGAGACGTGGGAAACTATTTTTTTATTGTGTATAATTTTTTATTAAGAGTCTAGGAAAGTAAATAAAATAATAATAATTTATTTAAGTTAAAATTAGTTTATACATAAGTTAAAAATATTTTTTTAAGAAATTAATACAAGAGTGCCTACAAATTAATTTATGTAGAAGCTAATTTTAGTTTATGAAAAATAGAAAAAATATATTTTATTTTATTTTTTTCTTTTGCAAGTGTTTCTAGAAAAATTTACTTAAACATGCTCTAAAGGAGCTAAATCTATCATTTTATGATAATTCTGGCTAAAATAGAATCGATTCTTAGGGAGATATCCGTGCTAAAAAAGTATTTTCTTTGTTCATATAACATTTATTGGAGAATCTTCTCGAGTCAGCGGACGCCCATTGAACCCAACAAAGCTGAGGAGTGAGGACCCATAGTTTGATGGCTGCTGGTCAATGATGAATTATTAATTTAATTCTCTACATAATACAGATTCCCCAAATCTTTTTCTTTAATCTCTTTGATTGCTTTTATACAAAACACAGCTCATTACCATGAATATTGCTTATGGTGTACTTTTATGCTCTTGTTCCCTAGAAATTCTGTTACTTATTACACAGTATGAGATACTTGCCATAGGGACAAGCCCCGGTACTTATGAATTTTAGATTTGATATAATTGATAGATAAATATGTTATTAAGAGTTTATTTGATAAATTCATATCAGATAAACATTTAGTTTATAAATTTATTGTAATAAATTTACAAAATAATTTTTGTAAATCATATAAGAAATTAATAAAATAAATTAAAAAAATTTATGAGAACAATAAGCTGCTTCATAATTTTTTTTAAACACTACCTAAATAAAACATAAGCTTAAGCAAGGATTCTAATATCGAAAATAACGATATATATGCACATTTAGATTTTGAATTTGAATTTTGCATATAATTTTCTCTTGGTGAAGTTATTATCATTGTGTTGCAATTACTTCAATAAGCTTTTTTTTTGGTAAAGGATACATATATTGTTAAATAAAAAAACTATTTAATTTCTTTATATTTTTACTAGTACTATATGATACAATCCTGGTTTGAATTTAACTTTACTATTATTACTTTGTTTTGTAGCAAAAGAAGATGCTTGTTAGCTTGTAAATGAAGTTGTATGAGAGGGGTATTTGGTGTGGTGGGTCTTCCTAATCCATTGAAGAGAAATTATTAAAATATGAAGTATGTTCTTATCTAAATCACCCTTATTTATCCAGATTAAGACTTCAGTAGAATATAGGAAGCTGCAAAGTTCCCTCTTTTGGGGTAGAGTCAATTCATCAATTAGGAGTTGGTGAGAGAATGGAAGCCACAGAGCGGAACAATTCAAAGGTGTTGATTGATTCTTTGCAATCATGGGAGTTCCACGTCAACCAATCCTATAATCAGAATACTCCTCTAAGACACTCATTTTATGCCAAAGTTTGGATCTTTTAATTTTTTTCAACCCTGGTCTGGAAAGAGTGTGCAAAAAGGGCATTTAAGCTTCAAGTTATTTACAAAATTCATTTTTTACTTTGATTTTGTATTTTTGGTTTTCAATGTTTGTTTTAATTTGTCTTCTTGTTCTTCCTTGTGGATATAGTATATTAATTTATGGCTTATGTATTTTGTGGGATGGATCAATGTAGGTTGTTGTTGTAACAGCCGTAACTTTCCATAACTTTTAATAAGTAAATAAGAAATTAATAAATAAATAAATAAGTAAAAAAAATTATTAGGTCATAAATTCTCATTATATAAGCCAAATGTTAACCTAGAGCAGCGAAAACACATTCTGTTCCTTTCTTCTTTTCTGACGCACAAGAACCCTAATAGAGCAATCAGATGAGGAGCTCTAGAGAGCACCAGAGATGCCACAATTGCTAACAGAGAACATTTAAGCGACTACATCGAGGTAAGGGATGAGTTACTCACGCTTGGAGATTAGAATGAACATGTGTAGGGATCCCGAGATGATCAATTTTTGGGTTATTTTGGGGGTGTTTATGAAGTTTAATTATGTTTTCATGTTTAATCGCGGACTGAGTGTGTTTGATGAATCAATTGGTGTTCTGTTGCGAGTTTGTTGTAGAATTGATGTGTTCCTGTGTTAGGTGTGTACCTTAGGAATTAGAATTCTTTATAATTAGCATAAAAATTGTGAGGTGGTGATTTTGTTTATACCATATATGTTAGTCTTTCAATCTTGTTCTTTTTTTTTTCATTTTTCCACACCGTAGTGTATACGTGTACATATATATTGATACTCTTATTTCACAAACTTTATATTTTATTTCACGTGGGTAATTTTTCGTCATGAAATTCATGTGTAGGGATTGTTGGATAATTGAATTGGCTAAAATCGTTTAAAGAAATTAACTAAAGCTGTATTCACATTGTAATTAGGCATTTTCTTGATGTTGATAACTTAGTTGAAAAATGTTTAGAATATAGGTATACATGTTGTTCATATAAATCAATATGAGTATATATTTTATTGTTATATATAATTTGTATTTACTTAATGATATGTTTGATATTATTGTGATTATTTTATATTAATATATACTTAATACATTTGATATATATATATATATAGAGAGAGAGAGAGAGAGATTAATAAGTTATTACGTTTGTGTCACGTGTATTTTTATAGTTATTTGTTTATAAGTCTTGAAGTTAAATATTGTATGTTATTAGTATTATTATACATTGTTATTTAATTGTTGAGTATATTTTGTAATTAGTTAAAGTGTGAAATGTTAAACTGTAAACATGAAATATGATTGTGAATGAGTGTGTGATTGATATTTGTAGTGATACTACTTGTCTTGTGAGTTATGAGTTATACAGTAACTCGACTAGTGTTTACCTTAAGAGAACTTTCATGCGCAGTGTTAAAGGAAATTGTAGGATTCCTAGTTAGGATCCTGAAGGGTTAAACTGTAACGCAATTTGTTAAATATCTTTGAAATATAAGAGTGAGGTCGTGGGTATTATATAACTCATAAACAGTGTCTGCGTGCAAAAAAAAAAATATTTTAGGGGTTGGACCTGAATCAGGAAGGTGAGGCCCAAACGGATTCTTTGGAGTCTAGGCCTTGGGGGTAAAGATACTCGGTTTGAGTGCTCCTTTAAGTCTATGTTGATCCCATGTGGTTGGGGCATTCTCACAAAACAGAGTAACCCTGATTTCACCTTATGTTGTTACTTAGTGAGAGTGACCAAGTATACCCATTGTGTGGTGTGCTTTGTCATGTACTCCTAAGCGCCCAGTGTTATTTTTCACTGAGATGGTACCACATTGCATATAGGCTTGAGTCTTAGTATAATTGTTGCATAACGCTTGTGTTTGAATTTCATTGAGTTAACAAATGTGGTTGATGTTATTTTATGGAGTATGCGAATTTGAATGGGTGTGAATAATGTGTGCGATGTTGTGCGGTAATGTTATTTATATAAGGTCAGCTTTAAGTATTATATGTTTCACATGCTCTAATATTTTATTATATACGAATGTAATAACTTACTTCCGGTGTGTGTTTGTGTTTGGGCTGGTTGCCACTTTATTTCAGGTGAGCCTTCATATGATGAGTCACATGCTAGAGATGGAGAGACTTAATCTGTGACAGGAATATGCTCTGATAAGTGTGACATTGAGGCATAGGATTTTACTTCGTTTATTATGATTTTCGCATGTTATGATTTACTGAATGATATAATTGCGTTATACTTTTTCTATTTTAGTTTTTTTTATTATTTATTTAGAGGGAGCGACCTTGTTTTGAGTCGGGATAATTTTATATTTTATCCAAAAAAAAATTTCTATTATGTTTTCACTAAGTGGATGTGAACCTTTTATCCTTTTGAATTGATTTAAATTAAATGTCTTTAAAAACTAAATTATTAATTAATTTTGCATGTTTTTTTTCTCCTTCTTGTATTATTATGTGTTTATAAACTTAATAATAAATTTTATATGATTTATTTAGTTACTTATTTATATTTGTGAGGGTAGAGGGTGTCATAGTTGTTCACTTCACTGCTTCATATTAGAATTTATCCTCTCTCGTGCCATGCATTCTTTATTCTTTTTCGCTCCCACATTATCTTCCCATTCTATATACAGTAATAATATTTTAGGTTCCTCATAAAAAAAATTTGCATTGAGTCCCATATAAAATAATATTTTAGGTTCCTAATAAAAAAAATTTAAAAATGATAAATTTAAAATAGAAAATTTTCATATCTAATATTCAACTAAGAACTTTTTTAAACCTTTTTGCATATTTTTTTGGATTAAATATGATTTTGGTCTTCCATATATTAACTCATATTAGTTTAGGCCAAAAATAATATGATGGCATTTAGTTCCTAAAATTGTAATGTTATTTTTTGTCCAAAGGTCTATAATGATGATTTTTATATGTAACTAAGCAATGTAAAAAAATTATACCCATAGGTTTGGATATTCAGACCTTGATCTGAATAAAAAAAATGCACATCGCACATTATAATTTTATGAAAACAAAAAAAAAATGCATGAACTGACAACTATTTGAACCTATTTTTAAAAGACTAAAACCAACATAGGTTAATATTTGGAGAATCAAAATGATATTTAATCCTATTTTTTTAATCAACAAGTCTACAAATTTGTATAATAAAATTTTGTTTATTCAATATTTATCAAACTTAGACGAAGAATTTTCTTTATATATAAGCAGAATTTAATTGATATATATTTTCAAAAAGAAAATATTGTTGATATATAAGAATTTTACACTAACATTTTGCACGAGTTTATTCAAATTTTCACTACCATGTTTACATAGTGAATAGAAAGAAATTCTAAAAAAGAGATAATAATATATTTTAAGAAATTAAAGACTATAAAATCTGGAAAGAAAACAGAATGATATAGTACATCAAAAGAATTTGAAGAAAGGGATAATATATCCCTAAGAAATTAGAGTATAATTTTCTTAAAATAAGGGAAGATGAATAAAATATATAGAATATAAAGGAAGAAGGAGATACAAACACAAATATATATATATATATATAAAATTTTAATGACATAAATCTCTTAAGAATTATGAATAAGTATAAAGTAAAATGAATGAAGTTTTAAATATAAGTATGAAAGATATTTTTGGTCTTGATCAATTAGCGAATTTTATTTTAGGTTTTTAATAAAAAAAATTGCATTGAGTCTCATATAAAATAATATTTTCTTATCTTTTGTATTTTCTGTTGATTTCTGATAAATTAGTGAATTTATTTTTAATATATTCCTAATAAATTTTGTTGATTTGCTATTAATTCATTTTCCAAGGGATTAGTATAACATGAACAAATAAGAGGATCTAACTTAGTTGATTGGTTAGACAAGATGTGTGAGTATTTAAATTTATTGATATTATGTTCAATTCTTACGGATAAAAAAAATATAAAATGAAAAAAAAATTTAGGGTTAAAAATAAAATTCACAAATTAGTAGGCACTAAAATAAAATCTGAAAGACAAAAAACTAATTTATTAATTTATTAGTGAGTCAACTCAAATAAAATAATTACTAATTACAAAAAAATAGTTGGGGGAAACAAGTGTGAGTAGTTACAGTTGTTGATAAGATAAATTTTCGGAAAAGTTGGAACCAGAGAAGCTCATAAGACACTGAAGTACACTATTTTATGAGGGGGAAATATTCAAATAAAAGTGAATAATTATAAGCTTTTATATATATATATATATATATATATATATATATATATATATATATTTGTTATCTTCAATTTAGTTTAAATTACTCCATCTCTAAACTATTAAAAATATTTAAATAGGTTCTTCAACTTTTTTTCCAGTTAGATTCTTAAACTAAAAAAAAACTAAATTTGGAGGTTAGTTTATGACAATGAGAAATTAAATGATGAAAATTTTTTATTTTTTTTATGATATTGGTATGAAATATTTATCAGATTTTATTTATGAGTCTATCACTTAACTAATAACATGTTGATCATTTATGCAAGTTTTAAAAACTCAAGTGTTCAATTAATTAAAAAATATAACATGATCAAGGATGTAATTAAAAAAATAATTTAGAAAGCTATGGAAAAATTCTCAAATAATTCAGAGATTAATAGAGTAATTTAACTTTTTATTGAGATTAGAGACTGAAGTAGTAATAATTAATAACGTGTTAAAATATTTATATCATCAGCGTGATTGTTGAGAGTATAATAAGATCAGCGCAAACTAAACAAATCTAACTCAATTGTTGAGAATATAAGTATTGTAAATTATTTTATAGTATTTAATACCTAAGAATTAACAAAAAAAATCAGCGTTAACGGATTACCTTTTTTCAAAATAGGAAGCAAGCAACGAAAATCGTTTGCTTATTTGGCACCAACTCAAGAAGGAATCGAGCTAGTTTCTTCGACCAAGTGCATGGAAACTTATAACTTATAAGCCCAAAAAAAAAAAAAAATCTTATAAGCAATCAATATCTTTCTTTCAAATAATACAAGTGATCTCCAGCAACACGTTAGCACATGGACCCAGCAGTTGAAATAAGCCAGGGAAAAGTCCCACAAAACTATACAAGAAATTATATATATATATAATTTGAGTTCAGTTATTTTATAAGATACACAATAATTCATGCATGTCACTTAATCAATTACACTAGACTAGTTTCTAGTTTGATATTAAAAGTTTTAGATGCTAATTGCACAAGGAAATACTAATAATATGTTATTTTAACATATTTTTCTATGGTTAGATTATCTTTTAGAAAGTTAATTAATACTTTAATTTTTTTTATAAAATCACTAAATTAAATTTAAAAACAAATCAATAATAAAATTATATTAAAAATATGAGCGATGTTATTCTCACTTAAATTAAAAATTATTAATGATAAAAAAATTTATTAAACCACTTTCTCCAAAAGAATGAGAGATAGGAAAATAAAGAGAGCGAAATGTGAGATAAGATTAATGATTTGATGGAGATAAAATAAATATTATAAAAATATTCTGAAAATTTTAAGTGAAAATAATAAATTTTAAAATATTATAATAAAAGGAATATCTTAAAATATTGTGTAGAAATTAAACTGAAATTTTATTTATTTTATCTTTAACAAAATAATTAATGTGGTTTTAGTTTCTCGTTAGGAAATAGAAAGAGGTGTAATTAAAGAATAAAACTATATCATTTTATTAAATGCTAGAACTAACAATGAATAAAATAAAATAAAAAATATTTTCAATAACTAAAGATGGACGACATTAAGTCTAAGTTCATTCATACTTGGAGTTGGACGGTTCCAACATCCTTTGTTTACTCAAAAAACAGAGACACACAGAGAAATGGTTCCCTGGAACTCATTTCCATTAGAAGTGATCTACCAAGTATTGGGATGGTTAGCTTTCCTTTCATGGTCAGTTGCTGGCTATCCACAACTCATCTTGAATTTTCGTAGAAAAAGGTTGTTTTTTTTCATGTTCTATACTCATTTCTGTTTCTGTTTTTCATTTGCGGTGGATTCTAAAGTATTTTTGGTTGGTTTGGTAATCTAAATCTAACTCAGTGTTGTGGGATTAAGCTTGGATTATGAGATTCTGAACTTAACCAAGCACTTCTCATATCTGATATACAATGCTTCCCTCTTCTTTGTCCCTGCTGTTCAGAAGCAGTATTTTGAGAAGTATGGTCATGGCCAGGTATGTTATTTTCAACCAAGAGTTTAACTTTGATGAGATGGTGAATAAGTTTATACTATTACTATTTAATGATATAGTTTCATTATGCTAACAAGTTAATCCTAGAGTCACTGTAAAAAAAAAAAAAAAAATATGCCATAAGCTAATCAGAAATCATTTCAGATGACAGATATGACCGAATTTTACTGGTGTAAAAAATTATTTTATGTTCTCAATCAATAAAAAATCATCACATGTATAACTTTTAAAATAAACAATCAATGTTTTTTATCCGTTTTGTATCATATCATGTGTTATAGGACTTTGGATTTGTAAAAGAAATGAAAAACTTTAATCCTCTCTTTTCTTTGGTAGTTAGATTAGATTTTAACACAAATTAGCCTGTAAAGACTTTAAGAATTTCATTGGCAGGCATTGTGGCACTTAAACTTGCAGGAAGTATCTAATTGCCAATAAATATGTCTCTTGACCAAAATCATTAGATATTCACATTATCTAACTTTGCTTTATAATCTCTTGTTGCTGCAGATGATTCCTGTAGCTGCTAACGATGTTGCATTCTCCACTCATTCAGTCATAGTACATCTAATTATATTGTCCCAAATTGCAATGTTTGAAGTAAGTGTTATCAACAGTTCTTCACAAGAGATTATATTTACCTCACATGACCATATTGTTTAGCAGCTCTTGTTATTCAAAGATAGTAAATGATCTTTGATTTGCAGCGTGGAAGTCAGAAGTTCTCCAAGTATGCCATTGCAATAGTTGTTGTGGTGTGGTTTAGTGCTGCTATTTGTTTTTTCATAGCATTGCCTAGCCAATCTTGGCTTTGGCTAATCTCCATCTTCAAGTAAGCTCACTATTCCTTGTCAAATCTTTTTTACCTATCCACAAGGATTTGAGTGTTAAATAAGCTCTTTAGAGTATTTGTTTAAAGGTCTAATGATACAGAATTACAGATAAATAAAGAGCATCAATACATTCATTCTCAAGGAGTTTGATATTTCATATACTTCTTTGTGTTAGGAAATCTCTTATCACCTGCCTTAACTCTTGGGGTGAAGTTTATATATCTGTTAGACAACTTCACTTAGTGTTAATTGGTTTAAAGCTGAAATCTAACATGAAATCAGAGCCTATAGCCCATCTTATTCTCGCATATTCTAGTAGGCTCCCCTATTCTGGTAGGCATCCTGCCTCAATTCTTGGGGTGCAACTTATATATCTATTGGACAACTTCACTTAATGTGAATCGATTTGAAGCTGAAATCTAACAGTTTGGACATCATTTTTGTCTAATTCTGTTTTCAGTATGTGATTATTCAGCTTTTTCACTTTTTATGATTCACATTAGATGTATGAGTGTTGGGGTAAGCAAGATGACACCGGACTTAGAAAACTTAATTAATGGTCAAGCTCAAAGCCTCAAACTAGGCTTAAAGAGACTTTGCAGAACTATGAAGTTGAGGCTAGGGTTAACTATTATGCAGTCTCTTCACATATCTTTGACCAAGGATATCACTTAAAAGATGGGAAGCATACATTTCAATGTCTTGGTTCAGCCTTATTATGTCTAGTGTCTTTCTCTACGAATCACATATCATTGAGGTTTCTAACTTGTTCCAAAGGGTTAAGTTTGGGTTCCTTTTGGAAAAAAAAATCAGTCATTTCAATGTATTAGAGGGCAAAACATCAACCTGTTCAAGGACCTTTGAATGGAATGTTTATATTCTTCTGTCACTTCTTATTTCTTTATTTTAATATACTTATTTTTTATAAGAAAATATTTTAATATAATTGTTAAACTATAGGGTTCTTTTTTGCTGTGCTATGATTTGATTTCCTTCTAATAGTTTGTGAAAATTAATAATACTGCAGCATAATTCAAGTAGTTATGACCCTCATCAAATATTTTCCCCAGGTCAGAATGCCTTACCCTCCTCCATACTATGTTCTGTATGAAGCATAATTGACCTGATTTCTGGTTTTGCAATGAGTTTCCAAACACGCATATGATCTTGGAATTTGGCTGTTTTTTCTTACTTCACAATTTCATACTTCTGTTTCTTTGGTAAATAGGTTGACAAATTTAATTGGTGTTTTACATGTACTCATTAACTTCTACAAACTTTGAAGTTTAACAGGAAAACACTGACAAACAAAAATAACAAGAAAAACGATGTTTATTTAATTAGACATCAATATTTAGTTACTGAGTTATGGTTACTTTGTTGTGAAATCTAGGCATTCATGAACTTCTTGAGAAAGAGTACAGATGGATTTAGCATTGGCACTATTCTTCTTGATTTTTCTGGAGGGATCTTTAACTATTCACAAATGGTTGTGCAGTCCATAGATCAAGGTTTGTGATTTTTACAAGTAATTATGAATTAGACCCTGCCATCAGATTTTATCCTTGAATGTGTATAATTAATTTCAACTTTATTTAAATCTAGGTTCCTGGGTGAACTTCTATGGAAACATTGGGAAAGTGCTTATATCCTTGGTATGTAATCCTCTGCTACTCCATATACTTCTTTGAAAACGATTGATGTCTTGCTCTAAATCATGCATCAAGTATTACATGCCAATTCTTTTTTTATTATTATTATGAAACTCAATTCTGTTGTATGATAAAACTAAGGGTAAAATTCCTTAAAAAAACAAAAAACAAAGGATAAAATATAATTTTGGTTTTTTTTATAATCATTTGACGTTTTTAGCCACCAATAATGTTGAGTATGAATACATTACAGTATGTTTTGCGATGGGAGGGACTAAATGTACCTGCTTTTCAAAATTTGAGGACCAAAGTAGTCGATTTGAAAGAATGGGACTTAAACCCAAATTTTCTGAAATTATAGTAACCAAACACATATTTTAGTCTAAAATAAAAACTCATTGAACATATTATACTTCAAGAAGTACGCACTGAAGTAGGTCTCATACGAAAATTGACACAATGATAGCAATAATTAGTTTCTTTTTGGACTTGGAATATTATGAAGAAGGTACATGAGTTATGTAGAAAAGGGAAAAATGCCATTAACGCTTCTGAAACATTATGGCTTTACCTAGCTTACTAATATTGATAGATGAATTCTGATTTTTTTTGAAAAAAAATAAACACCCTTGCAGGTAACCATATTCTATGATTCTATTTTAATGTGCCAACATTATGTACTATACCCTGAGAACAAGAAAGGGCTTACTTCTAAAAATTCCGAAGAAATCAAGCAGCCACTAATCAGTGCAAGTCCAATAGATCAACAAATCAAAGGTTCACTTAAATCTTCACATCAGTCTCCGGCAGAATTATGAGGTGTATATAACTTGGATCATGTGGCGTGCAGATCCATGTAAAAAATATTCATCAAAAATGGTTTTAATTGGATCTCAATGATTAATTCTTTAAAAAAATGTAATGTGCAATATCAAATATACCATGTCCTTAAATCACGCACTATAAATGTATCAATGGATGGCAATTTAGCAGCCTCGTCGTTACCACAACTATGTAAAATCGTAAATTAAGCAAGAATGTATAGTTTTAATTAAAAAGAATATTGTTTGTTTGATAAAATTTGTGGGAGTGACTATTTTATTGTTTATTGTCATTTCTTTTGAAATCTTTATCTTCATCTTCTTAAAATACACCCTTAATTGCACTCCTATACCCTAAATTTCTAATTAATACTTATACAAATTATATTGAATCTAGAAAATAGATTTTCAAGGATGCAAGGAAACAATGAAATTTTGCTTGTGTTCATGGGTTGGTCCATTTGGCTATGGAATCAGTGGCAGACCTACATGTTATACCCCTCACTTCGTGGAAACATAATGATATTATTTTTAGTGGTGTTAACTTTTTGTCCCCTCTAATTCTATAATTTGACCATTGCCTTTAATTTTTTTAATTTTCATCATTTTTTGTCTTTTATTGACTAGTTTCTTACTTTCTTTAATACGTTTTTTCCTTTTATGCTTATTTAATTGGATATTTTATTATGCTTTACAGAACAAAATATATTTTTGGTCTCCTTAAAAAAATTTGTTCGATTTTAGTTTTTTTTAATTTTCTTGTCTATTTTTTGTCTCGTAAATTTGAAATATACCACTTTTGTTCCTTAAAATAGTTAAGATAATACTTTATAGAGGAAGAGAAATACTTTAGATGATATTTTGAGTACCAAAAGTGTTATAAAATATTATTATTTTCTCTTCATACATTAACTATTTAAGGATCATTTTAGAAAAATATTATAATTACTAGCAAATTTAATACTAATAATTAAACTAATTTTCTTGATAGCTGGGAATTATTTATAAACATCTTACATTTAAGAACAGAAGGAGTACTCCATTCGTCTCAAATATAAAAAATGATTCAAGTAATAAAATTAGTTAATCACATTTAATTGCATCAATCTCAATTTAAAATTATTTTTCCAACTTATTTTTTTACTAGAACTTGGTATCAAAAATAAAAGAGTCATTGAAACAAAAAGGCTAAAATATAGGAATAGTCCCTTATCTTAATTTTTTGTTCCAAATTGATCCTCTAACTTTTAAAAATTCTAAAACGATCATTTCACTTATTTAATTCATTACAAGTTATTCATTTCAAAAAATTGATCATTTTCAATTTTTTAGCACGATTTTGAATCTTTTTATGTATTTAAGACGTGAAACTTATTTCATTAGATTCACCTACATGAAAATTACAAGAATCAACTAATGTTCAAAACAAAAAAGGCCGTAAATATAGTAAAATATTGCATGAAAAATAAGTCTTATGAATCATAAGAAAAGAATGCAACATTAGATTTTTAGGTTTTCGGTTGATCACTACACTCACTTTTCATGCATTTTCACCATGTTTATGTCTCTTTTTGGTCCAAACATTAGCTGATTTTTATAGTTTTCATGTGAATGAATCTAATAAGACAAATTCCAAATCTTGAATCAATAAAAAAATGGTTCAAAATCATGTTTAAAAATTGAAAATTATCAATTTTTTGAAAGGACTAATTTGCCTTGAATTAAATAAGGGGAGCATCTTAGAACTTTTAAAAATTAAGGGACTAATTCATAACCAAAAAATAAGTTAAGGAGTCATTTGTATATTTTAGTCGCAAACAAAAATCTCAATATTTTAGATATAGTAACATTAAATAAGGTCAAATTATTGAGATTGGTTTATATTTGATACCAAAATAAAAGTTTTTTTTCTTATATTAATTTGAGATCATAAGAGTGTTGCAAAACAATTCAAATTTATAATTTTAAATCTCTAGGGTATTGTTTAGATTTAAAAAGGATATTGTCTTATTCATAGGATGTTGTTTAGAATTAAATATATATTCTGTAAATTAGATATTTATTTCATCTTTTAAGATTATGATGTTAGGTCTATATATAGAGGTTCTTAAGACCAGAATAATTACTTAGTCTGAAAAGGGGTTCACCATCCTAAGTGAGGGACGGGAATCATGTGGAGGGAAGATTTGTAAGTTTGTTCATATTGTCACAAAAACTGGAGGAGATCGTGGACGTAAGGATGAGAGCCTGAATCATGTTACGAAAAATTTGAGATCACTAAATAAATGGTATGGATGTAGGGACGAGGGTCTGAACTATGTTAAGCAAATTTGTGATCTTTTTCTCTTTTGTTTATGATATCGTCTAGCTCTTGTTCTTGGTTGGGTGATTTTTTAGTAATAAAGATATGAGTGTGTTTTTTCCCCACAATGGTATCAGAGTTGAATGATCGATCGTGCGACCTGTAAAAAGAGAAGAGTATTGAAGAAGTTTGAGGAAGCTGATGGTGGATCTGTGTGAGGTCCTTGTGTCAAGAGTCTACTTGGTGAAACATACCAGATTTTGTGCAAAGCGGAAGCACATGACGAGCATCTAAGATTGAAAATGAAATAAAAAAATTTAATTGAGGGAAAGATTGTAGGGAAACAATTCAAATTTGTAATTTCAAATCTCTAGGATATTGTTTAAATTTAAAAAAGATATTGTCTTCTTTCTAGGATGTTGTTTAGAATTTAAGATATACTATGTAAATTAGATATTTGTTTCCTCTTTTAAGATTATGATGTTTTAAATCCATATAAATAGGTTCTCAAGATAATAAGGATTACTTAGTTTGAAAACGGGATCACCATCCTAAGTGAGAGAAGGAGGTCATGTGGATGAAAGGTTTATAAGTTTGTCCCAAAAACTTGTTATGAGGAGATCATGGATGTAAGGATAAGGGTCCAAATCACCTTAAGTAAATTCAAAGCCGTAGATGTAGGGATGAAGGAATGAGGGCCCGAATCCCATTAAAAAATTTATGCTCTTTTTCTATTTCGTCTATGGTGTTATCTTTGTTCTTAGTTGTGTAATTTTTTAGTAATAGAAATATGAATATGTTTTTCCCCGGTTGGAAGTATTATATATTTACATGTAATGTATTAAATGATTCCCACACATTCAATAATCTTCAATGGGCTAAATGATCATTTTAGTCTTTTATATTTTTTGTTGGCATAATTTAGTTCTTTATTTTTTAAAACTTCATTTTATCTTTTATCTTATTTATGTTGTTCAAAATAATCTTTTATCTTTTAAAAGGTTAATTTTGATCCTTTATCTTATTTAAAATGTTTAAAATGATCATTCAACTATTAAAATATATTCAAAATAATATGTATCTGAATATTATTGAAAGATTAGTGGAATATATTTAAATAGTTGAAAGTCTATTTTAAACCTTTCAAATAAAATAACTATCAAAGGAACTTTTAAAAGATAAATAATCATTTTAAACCTTTTAAATGAGATAAAGGAATCAAAGTAAACTTTAAAAAAATGATCATTGGGGGTGCTCGAGGGTTGGTTCGGACCGGTTTTGGTCAAATTTAAGACTTAACTCAATCAAATTTAATTGGTTTGATTCGGTTTGGTTTTTATAATTTTTTTTGAAACCAAACCAATTCATGAACGGTTTGGTTCGGTTTGAACCAATAGATTACTCATTTAAATTTGATTTTTTATTTTGTTTAGAACTATTATTTTATATCATGATTCATCCAAATATCTAATACAATTAATACAGTATTATCATATGTCTGAAAGTAGTAAGATTGATTCATTTAATATCATCAACATAATATTCAAAAATAGACTAATACAAATTTAAACAAAATATCTTTCAACGAGATTTATGATAATAGTCTGAATCACAATTATTTCCTACAAACTAATCTCTTGCAATAAGCTTTGCAAGCAACCAGATTTGTTACAACCAGAATTATTGCAACCAGATTTGTTGAAACAAATGAACAAAATATGATCCATTAATATTATAAACATGGTAGAAAAAATAAATATGAAAAAAAGGTGAAACAAATAACAACTTACCTGAAAGTAATACATTAAGAAGTTTCAAACATAGTCCTAACACTTGCGGTTCCAACACTTGGAGTCCCAATATTAACAGTGTTTAAGATCAAATCAAATAACTCTAAAAATTTTGATCGGTTCAGTTCGATTGTAATCTGATCTATAAATTTAAACATGTGATCCAACTCATACATGAATGGTTTTGATCGATTAGATTCGATTTTGATCTAAATACATTAATGACTCAATCCAAATTGTTTGAATTGATTTGGATTAATTTGAATTCACGGGTGACCTATACTGGTTAACACCCCTGATAATCATTTAGTCTTTTCAATATTGGATATGAAATTCAAAGGAAAGCAAACAACGAAAATTGCTTGCATATTGGCATCACACGCAATAAGCCAAGTAGGAATGGAGCTAGTTTTTTCGACCAAGTACATGGAAACCAAAGTTGTCTGAGAAAATGATAAGGGTAACTAAAGAGGGAAAAAAAATCTTATAAGCATCAATCAATGATCTTTCATTCAAATAATATATAAGTCTCCAACACGTTACCACTTGGAAACAGCAGTTGAAGAAAGCCATGGAAAAATCCCACAAGAGTACTATAATATACATGATAGATATTGAATTCGAGTTCCGTCGTTTATTGAAAATTCCAAACCATCAAATCGTAGGTTTGAGCGTGACATCAAATTAATAATATTTTTTTATAATTAGATTTTTTTCACAAAGTTAATACCTTAAAAATATATATTTACAAAATAGATAAATTAAATTTAATAATAATAATAAACTATGATCAATTATGTTTTTATTCTCCAAACTTTATAATATTTATGATTTTAGTCTTTAAAGTTAATAACTGATAACTTCTCTAAACTTTTTTTTTATGTCCTATGTTATTGTAATTATACGTTTGGTAAAGGTTTGGAAACTAAAAACATAATTTATTCTAATAAAAATTATATTGAAAATATGAGGGATGTTATTCTAAGTTCTAAGTTAAGATTTTGGGGTCATTTTTAACACAGAATGAATGATAGGAAAAGAAGAAGAAAAATGTAAGATAATATTAATAATTTGATGAACAAAGATATAAGAAAATACTAGAAAATAATGTTGTGAAAATTTTAAGTGAAAATAACATTACTCTAAAAATATATATCAAAAACAATATGTTAACAATATCACTCTTTTAATCAAATATATGTATTTTTTTTTATAGGTATCAAATATATTGTCGTAGGATTTATAATTTTTCATATTCCTACCTATTCAATCAATTAAACTAGATCCCTTATTATTAAATATATTTATGTGTAAACATACTCTATAACTATATATCTATAATCTATAACTATATCTAAAGAAAATATGGTATTTTAGTATAAACATGTTTATACTCATTTTACTCTTGTAATTACATTTATAAGTTATTATTTTATCTCTTAATTACCTTCACAAACCACCCATTAATTTTTATTATTTTTCTTTTTATTCAATAAAAACATGAAAATCACGAAGTGCCTGTTTAACTGTTTTCCCCTAGTAATTTATGAAGTTGTTATCCAACTTGTGTTAATTGTTTTTATGATAACCAACTTGTGTTAATTTAAGAGTAAGAGGATGGAATTCTTTAAACATGTGTAAGTCTCTATAAAAAATTATTCATTTTTAGTTTTTACAATTAACAAAATATTCAGATTTTTTCCCTTAAAAAATAATGAGATTTTAAACTTGTTTAATGAGATTTCAACCATTAATCCTTTCCTTCTCGGTTACCACCAAAGTCATTATTTAACCATGTGTAATGAATTTTGTTAACAGTAGAAACAACAAATAAATAATTTTTTATGAGAACTAAAAAAAATTAAGTACAAAAGATACAAATAAGAATATATGATAAGTTTACATACACTTCGTATTGGTATATATTAAATTCAAAAAACATGTTTAGACAAAATATATATATATATATATATATATATATATATATCACATTTGGTATATATTTTACCATTCATCAATTTATTCTTTTTGTAATAACTGTCTCGTTACTTTTTAGTTAATTACTTTCTTTTCTTACTTTTTTTTTAACTCCTAAACTATTCTTCTTTTTTATTTTTTATTTATTTAAAATATATAGAAGCACCCAGTGAATGCCTCTCTTCCCCGTATGTGTGTGTGTGTGTATATATATATATATATATATATATATATATATATATATATATATATATATATATATATATATATATATATATATATAAAGTTGTTAAAGATGAACGGAATTCAGTCTAAATTCATTATAATTGGACGGTTCCAACTTCCTTTGTTTATTCAAGGATAATATATTGGTTCCCCTGTGCCAGAAACAGAGACACGCACAAAAATGGTTTCTTGGAACTCATTTCCATTAGAAGTGATCTACCAAGTACTTGGTTGGTTAGCTTTTCTTTCATGGTCAGTTGCTGGCTACCCACAACTCATCTTGAATTTTCGTAGGAAAAGGTTGTTTTTCCATGTCCTATACTCATTCATGTTTCTGACTTTCTTTCCTTTGGGGTAGATTCTTAAATGTTTTTGGTTGGTTTGGTAATCTAAATCTAACTCAGTGTGGTGGGATTAAGCTTGGATTATGAGATTCTGAACTTCACCAAGCAGTGGTCATATCTGATATACAATGCTTCCCTCTTCTTTAGTCCTGCAATTCAGAAGCAGTATTTTGAGAAGTAAGGTTATGGACAGGTAAGTATGTTCTTTTCAACTAAGAAATAGAATTTAGTTTTGAATTTTGATGCAATGGTGCATAAGTTTATATTATCAAGTGTTTAATGGCTATATATTGTGAGTGTAAATACTTTTTACTTCCTTAACTTATAAAATTGTTTTACACTATCAACTATCTATCAGTACATAACCTATTCTTTTCATTATTTAATGATATAGTATGATCGTGAGAACAAGTTAAGTAAAAGTACACTACTTATATTCTAAACTAATCAGAATCTCAGGTGTATAACTGAGTTTTATGTGTAAAACATTTATACTTTGAACTAATAATGCTAATATAAAAATTGTTAATATAAGAATCAACAAAATCATCAACTAACTGATAATTACAATTGTCGCCTGATAATTTATAAACTAACTGATAAAAATCAAGAAATTTATCTACTTAACTGATAATTACTTCTATAACATACCATGTGTTAGGACTTTGCATTGGGGAAAAAATCGATAACTTAACTCTTCTCACTAGATTCTTAGCAAGACTTAAACACAAAAATAGATTCTTAACACCCTAGCCTTGGTCAACTGATAAAGACATACTCTAAGAATTTCTATGGCAAGCAATGTGGGACTTGAATTTTTCAAATGGCTAGCAAAATAATACAACACGAGTCACCAATGTACTGCCAACAAATATCAAAATCAACTTTGTCTTTGTGCAAAATCATTAGATATTCACGTTATCTAGTTTAGCTTTATGATCTCTTGTTATTATTGCATTGCAGATGATTCCTGTAGCCGCTAATGATGTTGCTTTCTCCATTCATTCAGTCATATTAAATTTAATTATACTGTCCCAAATTTCAATGTTTGAAGTAAGTTTTATCAAAAGTTTTTCATAAGAGTTATATTTGCCTATCATGACCGTAATTTTCAGATCTTGGTCTTGCTAATTCAAAGTCAGTAAATGATCTGCTTGTTTGCAGCGAGGAAATCAGAAGTTCTCCAACTATGCCATTGCAATAGTTGTTGTAGTGTGGTTTAGTGTTGCTGTTTGTTTTTTCATAGCATTGCATAGCCAATCTTGGCTTTGGCTAATCTCCATCTTCAAGTAAGTTTCACTCTTCTTATGACTTCAATTTTTTGACCTATCAACAAGGATTTGAATATTAAATAAGCTCTTCAGAGTATTTGCTTAAAGTTCTAATGATACAGATAAATAAAGGGCATCAATATATTCATTCTCAAGCAGTTTCATATTTCATACTTGTTTAGACATCATTTTGTCTAATTCTGTTTTCAGTACGTCCGTATGTGATTAGAAAACTTAATTGATTACTTTCTATGATTCACATTGAATGTATATATGACTGTTGGGGTAAGCAGGATGCCACTGAACTTAGAAAACTTGACTTATGGTAAAGAGCAAACTGACATTTCTAACAAAACTAACAAATTAACATTTGCTGATAATAAAAAATAAAAAAAAGCTTAAAGAAACTTTGCAGAACTATGAGGTTGAGGCTATGGTTAAACATTATGCAGTCTCTTCACATATCTATGACCAGTGAATTCTCAGATGAATTGGTTTGTGGAGAAATGCAAGTAACACCAATAGATTATGGCCATACATCATAGAGTTCAAAGTAGAGGAGAAGGGTGCCATAGAAGATCATTTTGATTTGATTGAATAAAAGATGCAATCACAGTACCTAAGTGCTATATTTATAAAGCTAATTCCTAATATAATAATTTTTCTCTTAACACTAATATTTCTAATTCGATATTCTTAACACAGTGATATCACTTTAATCTTTGTAAGTATACATTTTAATGTCTTGGTTCAGCCTTATCTCTATAGTGTCTTTCTCTATGAATCACATGTCATTGAGGTTTCCTAACTTATTCCAAAGGGATGAGATGGTATTGTAAATTGAGTTTAGTATAATGTTTTCAGTTATTTCAGTGTATTACAGTGCAAAACATCAACCTCTTCAAGGACCTTTGAATGGAATATTGATATTCTTCTGTCTCCTCTCATTTCTATATTTTAATATAATTGTTAATATTATAGAGTTCTTTTTTTTGCTGTTCTATGATTTAATTTCCAGCTAATAATGTGTGGTAAACAATTATACTGCAGCACAATTCAAGCAGTTATGATCCTCATCAAATATTTTCCGCAGGTCAGAATGCTTTACCCTCCTCCATATTATGTTCTGCATGTAGCATGTTTGGTACGGTGTCCTAGACATGCTTTTTCACGTTTACTCGTAAGCAAGTAGTTATAGCTTACAGATTTTGTAGCATAATCGACGTGATTTCTGGTTTTGTAATGACTTTCCACACAATTTTAGTGGTATTTTCTTATTTCACAATTTCATACTTTTGCTTCATCAGTAATAGCTGGCTTAATTACTGCTTTTAGACTCTAAATTTGGGGAATATGTTTTTAGACTCATAATTACTGTTTTTTGACAAATTGTTCTTTTTAGTCCTCGCATAATCAATTGGCACTTTATTTTAGTTTTCATAAATTGATTTTTATTTTTTAGTCATTTTTATTTTTTAGCCGTGAGTAGTCGTTAGAATTTACAGTTTAAAATCGTCACAAAATGTTAAAAATTAACATCAAAAAGTCAATTTATTAAGTGAAAGACTAAAAAAAGTAATTTGTTAAATTCAGACTAAAAAAGTAATTAAATCGTGATAGATTAACAAATTTTATTGGTGTTTTCCATGTCCTCGTAAACTTCTACGGTCTTTGGAGTTTAAAAGAAAAACACTGACAAACAAAATTAACAAGAAAAATTATATTTATTTGATTAGAAATCAATATTTAGTTACTGAGTTATTGCTACTTTGTTGTGAAATCTAGGCATTCATGAACTTTTTGAGAAAGAGCACAGATGGATTTAGCATTGGCTCTGTTCTCCTTGATTTTTCTGGAGGGGTCTTTAATTATTCACAAATGCTTGTGCAGTCCAAAGATCAAGGTTTGTGAAGTAATTATGAGTTAGAATCTGCCATCAGATTTTATCCTTGATTTCAACTTTAATGATGAATTTCAACTTAATTATCTAAATCTAGGTTCCTGGGTGAACTTCTATGGAAACATTGGGAAAGTTTTTATATCCTTGGTATGTAATCCCTCTCTCCTTAATTATTATATTTTTTCATAAATTTATTTTTTTATAAGATTTTTTTAAAATTTTTAGATGTATTAATTATTTTTTTTCTGTATATCCTTATTTAATTCGTCACTCTCTAAACATAAGCAATTTGTAGATGGATAAATAAGAATAAGATAATTTTAAAATAATAATATAAATAATTAGCATATTTAATTTAATTGACTAAATTAATTATTATTCCTGTAAATTAATTGAAATCATCTGAAAGAGATTTGTTACATGAGCTATGTAGTAAACCGTAAAGCCGTTAACGTTTGTGAATTTCTTTTTATGACTATACCTAGCTCACTAAATTTAATAAATGAATTCTGATTTGTTTCCTTTTTTTTTTGGAAAAACTAAAACCATTGCAGGTATCCATATTCTATGATTCTATTTTAATGTGTCAACATTATGTAATGTACCCTGACAACAAGAAAGGGCTTACTTCTAAAAATTCCGAAGAAATCAACCGACCACTAGTCTGTGAAAGTCCAATAGATCAACAAACCAAAGGTTCGGTTAAATGTTCATATCAGTCTCCTGCAGAAGTATAAGGAACATATAACTTGGGTCACGTAGTGTACAAACTCTTGTGTATAGAAAAATATTTTTTAGGATAGGTCAAATATCCTTCAACTAATTATAATATGTTGAAGAATTAGTACTTATTTTCAATTAAGAGATACATTGAATTAAGAGAAAAAAAATGTAATGTACAACACCCATATACCATTTCTTTAAATCACGCATTATAAATGTATCAAAATTCAAAGGATGATAATTTAGCTGCCTCGCCATTACCACATCTACGTAAATTGTGTAAAAAAATTACATATCAGTGAGAGTAACTATTTTATTGCTTATTGCCACTTCATTTCTACTCTTTATATCTTTATCTTTTTAAAACACCCTTTATTAAAATGGTTTCGTTATAGACTTATAGTCTATTGCCACTCCTATACACTAAATTTCTAACTAATAGTTATGCAAATTAATATAAAAATGTAAAAATTAGAATCAATTTAATTTATGCATTTTATATTTTTTAGATAAAAATAAGATTCGCTTATTTTATTTTATATATAATTATGATTCTTTCTTACTAGTTATTTAACATTCAATGTATTAAATGTAGCTTTTAATATAAGGAGTAATATTTTTTATGCAAAAATCAAACATTTTTAAATCAAGTTAACGTAAACTTTTATTTTAATACGTGCAATGCATATAATAAATGTTTATTTTAATAAATACTTTTGAACATATAAATTATATTATAGTTAAAAATTATAATAAATAATTATTTTTCAAGATATAAATTATTTTTTATATTTTGATAAACAATTTATATTATGATGCAATGTTATTTTCAACTATTAATATTTTTAAAAATTATTGAAATTCAATTTAGAAAAGAAAATGATAGATCAAGATATAAGAAATTAAGAAAAATATTTAAAAATGTTCTTGTTAAAAAAATCTTAAAAAAGCTTTCATTAAAAAATAATTCTTAAAATATTTTCATTCAATATAATTATAGTAATCCGTATAGAGAAGATAATCTTTTAGTTTGAAGATGTTTTTTCTGTATTAGTTTAATGAAAATTGATAATGCGCTAAAGATGTAGATATTTCATGCTTAAATTTAAACATTTAATTCATCATTAATGAAAATTGATAATGTGCTAAAGATGTAGATATTTCATGCTTAAATTTAAACATTTAATTCATCATTAGTAACCGGTTTTTTTATGGTTTAACTATTACAAGGGTCTCCAAGGGGAAGGGAAAAGGCTTAAATATATTTTTTTATATTTATAATATAATGTATTTTGATTTTACTATTCAAATTTGACTTTTTTTTATTTTAGTATCTAAATTTTTTTATAATTGATTTTTGTATCTTCCGTAAGTTAGAATTCATTGAGCAATCATATGACAGACTAATATAGTGTTACACCATCGGTTAAATAATGATATGATAGACTATCAAATTGTCACATCATCACTTAATAGATCTCTGAGTGACGACAAGTACTAAAATAAAACAAAAAAATTCTAGATTGTAAAATAATTAAAGTTTAGATAGAAAAATCAAAATGAATCATATTACAGCCACATGTATGAAAACATATTTAAGTCAAGGCTAAAATACATTTTTAGTCTTTTATGTTTTAGATCATGTTTAGTTTAGTCTTTTATGTTTTAAAAAGATCAATTTGTACTTCATATTTTTAAAGTGATTCAAAATTATCACTCCGAAATAATGATTTTTTATTTATTTTTGGACATAATTTTGAACCATTTTTTTTAACTAATTTGAGATGTAAAACTTATCCTATTAGTTTCAATTACATGAAAATTATGAAATTCAACTAATGTTCAAATAAAAAAAAAAGGCAATATATAAAGTCAACCCAACAAAGAGACAAAAAAATTGAAAAGTCCAGTATTAAATTCTTTTTCAGTTACTTGTGAAACCCACACACACAGCGTGATGAGAGGAATTCCACTAACTACACGAGGAGAGGAGTGTGAGTGCACGAGAATTAAGGATTTAGCCATTAGGTTTGCCTGTTTAGGGGTTTTTGTTTTGCTAAAACACCTCATGTTTGCTAAACCACACCTCATTTTTTTAATAGAGATTAAAATATCCTTGGGACCCGAGGATAAATCCCATTTAACCCATGGATTATACGAGATGGGCTAAAAAGTCTATTTTTAAAATAAGTGAATCTAATAAGATAAGTTACATAATTTTCAAGTAAGTGAATCATGTTTCACTCAATTTTTATCATGTTTGGTCCTTTTTTTATTCAAACATTATTTATATTTCATAATTTTTAAGTAAGTGAATTTAATGAGATAAGTTTAACATCTTGAACTAGTCAAAAAGCATTCAAAATCGCCTCCCAAAATGAAAAAAAAAAATCATTGTTTTAGAAGGATCATTTTAATTCACTTTAAAAAACATAAAGGACTAAATTAAACTTTTTGAAACACAGAATCACATTGGATATAATCCAAAACATAAAGGACTAAAAGTATATTTAAAACAATTTTTATTAGATTCTTAAACTTTTTTTTGTTTCAATTGAATCCCTGAACATATATTTATTTTTAATCGGGTCCTTCCATAAACATGTATTAATTTTTTAATTAAGTCCAACAAGGACTCAATTGAAAAAAAAAATAGTTCAGAGATCTATTTAAAAATGACAAATACTTAAGAGACCTAATTAAAAAAATGTCACCCTCTACTAGCCAAGATCTTATCAGCATGTGCTAAACTCATTATTCTTAGATTCTTCAACCAATATCGAACTTACAATGGTGAGAATACTAGCATGTAGAGAATCACAGTTTTTTTGTTAATTATGTTCTTGAACTATTTGTTATTTTTAAATAGGTTCATAAATCTTTTTCTATTTCAATTAAGTTTTTAAAATTATATTAGATTAAAAAATAAATGCAAAATTAAGGATCAAATCAAAACAAAAAAATAGAGATCTAATTAAAAAATTATTGAAGTTAAGGAATCCGTAGAATAATTTATTTTTTTATTTGAAAAGAACAAGGATTTTTTTTTCTTAAAATTTCTAAAAATTTAAGATTTAAATATCAAATAAAAAATTGGTTATTTTAGTTTGCAAATTTAAATATCAAATTTCTAAAAATTTAAGATTTAAATACCAAATGTAATGGAGTTTAATGACTATACATCAATTATTATGTAAAATAGTTTTACAACTATTAGTCAATCTTAAAATATTATTTATATAATTTTTAAGATATTTATTATAAAAAATCAATAAATTTATTAGTTGACGATTACATGACTACATAAAACTGTTACATGATCTTACCCTTTTTTCTCAATGTATTGAGTTAGCCTAAACAAGTTTCCCCAAGAGGCAAATATTCTGAAGTCTCGATATACAGACCCCTAGACCACTTTTTGACAATGCTATTCCACTTCAACAGATGAACCTTTCTAGTATCATCCCCACTCCAAATGAATTTCTGCCTCCAACATATCAATGCGTTTACACACTGCATATATATTCAGACTCTTTACAATGTATGATTGCTCAAATTCAAACCATTGCTATGATTTATACTGCCATGATCACTCTTAACACTCCACTTTCATGACAATAAACATTGTTTCTATCACTTATGTTATAAATGATAGTCTCTGTACCAAATTCAAAGTCACTTTTTTTATAGTCTCAATTTCCATTAGTTTTTTTCCAATCAAATCAATATTGAAACTCTCCTTATGAGTCAATGTTATGAAAACTATAAACCTGTCTGTATTAGAAAAAAAAATAATAAAAGTAATTAAATGTCATTAAGAAATTATACACTTTTTTTTATTTGAAGAAAAAAAACTTAATTATAAAATTCGTTCTCGTATTTTATGAAAGGGTTCACAACAATCAATATATTCACGATGTAAGTATGCAATCAAAATATTAGTCAGCTCTTTGTCAATATACTATTAAAATAGGTAGATACTAACAATGCAAAACAAAGAGAACCATTCCCCCTAAGGCATATTACACACCAATCTGGAATTAAGTGATCCCTTTTAGCACCATCTGAAAAGTTGTAAGCCTTTTTAACTGGGAAAGAACACAAAATTGTAATAACTATTGAAACAGTCATTGCAAACATAAATATAGTTGAGCCATAACAATTTATCTTCATTTTTTAGTCTCAACAACTACAAGAACCCTGAGAAAATATTGTTCAAACTGATTTTTTTAATTTTTAGATGACTGTTATTTAACACCCAACTTCTTAAAATGCAGTTGCTCAAGCAAAACCCCAAAAATTAATGAAACAAATATCCATTATAGTAAGATTAATATGACGAAATTAAAAGTGAATTCAAAGAGAAGGCTAGTTGAAAAAAAAACAGAAAAGAAGGGGAAAGAAAATGGTATATACAAAATTTTACCATTGAGCCAAAAAAAAATGGTATTATGCACAGAAGAAAGACCATTTAGCAAGAGAAAAAGAAATAGAAAGAGAGATTGAGAAGAGTGATTAAAAGGATTTAATAGCAAGGAGCAAAAAATATAACATGAAGTTCATTTTTCACGTAGGTTCCTCAACAGGAAACCCTTTCTTTTTTTTTTTCGTGTGTAGGCTCAAATTTCCTTTTCAAATTCTTAAAGAAATCAAAGTGAAAACCCTACATTCAACCCTTCACATGCTTCAATGAGTCAGGACAAAAACTCACAGAAAAAAAAATCTTTTGATTCAAATACAGAAAAAGTGAAATCAAAATAAAAATGTTCTCTAAAAAATGCATTAATATCGAAATTCCATTCTCCGACCAAGATATGAGGATGGTTGTTGGTGAAGCTGCTCACGCTGCTGAAGTTGCTAGTGAAGTTAGTCGATGTTGGTTCGGGGAAGATCCATGTTGTCATTTCTTCAGACCTAAAACTGTTGCGTGTGTATAGTGTATGGGCTTCAAAAATGGAAGGAAAAATTTAGATGTCCTGTGATGTTTACTGATATGCAACTGCGCCACTGTATAGGGATACGAAGAGCCAAAATCGCGACATTGCATAATGGACGACTTCTTCCCTTCTCCCCTGATTGTGTTGCTCTGTAAATGTTAGCACTCAGGCTGCCTCTGATGATGCCCACAAAGAAGAAGATGCTCCCACTGCGTCCACGAGACTCGCACGTGCTGTAACCAAGCCTAGATACTTACAGGATTACGTTAGTTAGTTACTCGTTCATTCATTCACGAGTTTCATATGTAATGCATGCATGCTTCGTGCCACTCATTAAACACGTGCTGATAAGCCGTTAAGAGTTTGTTAGATCCCCGATTCCGTTACGACGGTTACACGCTTGTATCTCAGCAATATATAAGTTGCTGAGTATCTCATAAAGGAATAAGAACAAGCATTTTAGAATTTAGTTTCAGGAGGACCCTACCTCGAATAAGGGAACCCTATCTCTCTTTTTCCCCTCCCTCTAGCTCTGCCGTGAACCTAACAAGTGGTCCGACCTGTCGTCGCTACCATTGCCATGACTGACCACGGGACCAGGAAGACAACCACGGATCGCTTAGAAGACGCGATCGCGCGCCTCACCAATAGCCAAGCCAACCTCAATGAACGATACACCAACCTCTTCGATAAGGTAGATTCCATTCTGGATCACCTCCGTTTACGTGATGAACACCAGAACCAACCCTCTGTCAGCAACACGAACAGCCACCACAACACAGTTAAACTCGATATCCCTCGTTTTGACGGCCGTGATCCCCTAGGGTGGATATTCAAAATGAATCAGCTCTTCCAGTACCAGAACACACTGGAAGAGGAGCGGATCACCGTGGCTTCCCTGTACCTTGACGGCGCTGCCCTCAGTTGGTATCAGTGGATGTTTACCAATGGTTTCATCACCTCATGGCAAGGCTTCATCCAAGCGTTAGAGTCACGATTTGCTCCAACGTTTTATGATGATTCGAAAGGCGCACTATTCAAATTGGTTCAACGTGGATCTGTGAATGACTACTTAACGGAATTTGAACGTTTGGCTAATCGCGTGGTAGGCCTCCCTCCACCTTTCCTATTGAGTTGCTTTATTTCAGGTTTAATCCCGGAGCTCCGACGAGAGGTGTTAGCTCTCCAACCTATCTCCCTCCTTCAAGCAACAACACTTGCGAAATTACAGGAAGACAAACTACGAGATAGAAAACCTCCATCGCAGCGTCTCTATCAATCATCGCCGTCAACCTCCTCGTCTAACCTGAGCACGAAACCGAAGCCTCCTTACGTGCAGTGGACACCGGAAGACATGGCGTTTCACCGAGAAAAGGGCCTATGCTATAATTGCGATGACAAGTGGAGCTCTAACCACCGTTGCAAGGGACGCATCTTACTCTTCGTAGCTGACAATCCAACTCAGGATTCCGGCGAACCAGGCTCCACAGCTCCTAGTCTCGCCTCGGAAGAAAATTTAGGTGATCCTGATTGTGTGACAGATCCATCTCCTCCCCATATAAGCCTTCATGCCATGTCCGACTTACCTTCATCGGAAACTTTTTGCGTGTATGGCACCATCCGAAACGCGCGCATCACCGTGCTCATAGATAGTGGGAGTACCCATAATTTCCTCCAACCGAGGGTTGCACACTTCCTCCATCTGCCCATCGAGAACACCCAGCCTCTCCGCGTCCTCGTCGGAAATGGGTCCACGTTGGACTATGACAAGCGTTGCCCCGACACCTCACTAAACATTCAAGGACACTCGTTTCCGATCACCTTCCACCTCTTTCAGATCAGTGGAGCTGATGCAGTGCTCGGCATCGAGTGGTTGAAGCAATTCGGCCCAGTCACGACAGACTATACCTCCTTCATTATGAGGTTCAATCACTTGGGCCAGGAGGTTTCCTTACGAGCTGATGTCGCTACTGGTCCAGAACCCGCTTCGACAGCCCAAGTCAAACGCATGATTCACACAGGTTCAACTTCAGCTTTGTTTCATTTATGCATTTTATCCGCTAACCCCGCAGAAGAAGCCACTACTCACCTTCCTCACTTACTCGAACCTATTACGAAGCTCATCCTCCGTTATGATCAGCTGTTCCAACCCCCCAAAAGCTTGCCTCCATCGCGCGAGGTGAATCACCGTATCACCCTCTTGCCATCCACAGCTCCGGTGAACGTACGTCCATACCGGTACCCTCATTTTCAGAAGGCTAAAATCGAAAAAAAATTGCAGAATTGCTCTCCGCGGGCTTCATACGGCCAAGCACGAGTCCATACTCGTCTCTGGTCCTTTTGGTGAAGAAGAAGGATGGAACCTGGCACCTATGTGTCGATTACAGGTCCCTCAACGCCGTTACAGTCTGAGATAGGTTCCCGATACCCACTATCGACAAACTATTGGACCAGCTGGGTCACGCTTCTTGGTTCACTAAGCTCAATCTCAGGCAAGGATTTCACCAAATCCTCATGAATGATGCTGATGTAGAGAAAATGGCGTTTCGAACACACCATGGGCACTACGAATACCTCATTATGCCCTTTGGGTTGTGTAATGCGCCCTCCACATTCCAGGCAATTCCAGGCAGCAATGAATCGCCTCCTTGCTCTGTTCTTACGACGTTTTGCAGCTGTGTTCTTTGACGATATACTCGTCTACAGCAACTCCCTTTCATCTCATGTTCAACATCTTGACCTGATCTTTCTAGCCTTGTTATGCAGTGAGTTCTACTTGAAACGAACTAAGTGTTTATTTGCCCAGAGAGAATTAGAGTATCTCGGTCACGTTGTTTCTATTAAGGGAGTCACCCCGGAACCCTCCAAGATCAAAGCTATCGCGCAATGGCCCACCCCGGCCACAGCTAAAGAACTTCGAGCGTTCCTTGGGTTAACTGGGTTCTATAGGAAATTCATGTGCCAATATGCAACTATCGCGTCTCCATTAACGAGCCTACTATGCAAGAATGTGTTTGAATGGTCCCTCGAGTCACAAGAAGCTTTCGATAAGCTTAAATCTGCCATGATCAACACCCCAATTCTGGCCCTCCCCAACTTCCATGAACCATTCCTCATTGAAATGGATGTTTCAGGTACTGCCATGGGGGTTGTGCTCTCGCAGCAAGGGCACCCATTAGCGTTCTTCAGCAAGAACTTCAACCCTCGCCTACTTAACGCCTCCACCTACGTGAGGGAACTCCACGCTATCACATCCACAGTGCGTTAATGGAGGCAATATCTCCTCGGCAGCTCTTTTACGATCCTCACCGATCATAAGAGTCTCCGGGAGCTTATGACACAGGTGATTCAAACACCTGAACAACATTATTATCTTTCCAAGTTACTTGGCTTTGATTATACGATTCAATATAAAACGGGCGCTACCAATATTGTGGCGGATGCACTCTCTTGCAGACCACCGGAACCAGGCCAGTTGCTTGTGTTGTTAGTGCCTCAATTCGACTTCCTGCGCGACATCCAACAAGCACTTGTCAGTGATCCTGACTTTCAGGCATTACTGACCCACGTTCAAGAGAACCCTTCAGCCTATCCTCAATATCGGGTCCATAACGGGTTCCTGCTATTCAATAATCGCATATGGTTGAATAAAACCAACCCGTACATCACGTCCCTTTTGTCGAAATTTCACGCTACACCGTTAGGGGGCCATTTCGAGGTAGCTAAGACTTTGCACCGCATTGAAGCAAGCTTCTTCTGGCAAGGGCTGAAGCAAGATGTTCAGAAGTATCTCCGAGAGTGCAAGGTTTGCCAACAGAACAAGACGAGCACCCGACGTCCGGAGGGCCTGCTACAACCACTGCCAGCTCCGGTAAGGGTGTGGGAGGACATCTCTATGGACTTCATCACTCATTTACCACCATCAAACAGCTTCACGGTTATCATGGTTGTCGTCGATAGATATTCCAAAGGGGTGCATCTCGGAGCCCTACCTATAGGATTTTCAGCCTTCAAGGTCGCCATGCTCTTCGTGGAAATCGTCTGCAAACACCATGGATTTCTGAAGAGTATTGTCTCCGACAGGGACCCCGTGTTCTTAAGCGCTTTTTGGAGAGAATTATTCAGGCTCAGTGGCACCCACCTCCGGTTAAGCACGGCGTATCATCCACAGACGGATGGCCAAACCGAGGTGGTGAACCGCGTCCTTGAGCAGTATCTCCGGTGTTTCGTCAACTCACAACCTTCATCGTGGTTCCGATATCTGTCACTCACTGAGTGGTGCTACAACACCTCGCTGCATTCAAGTTTCGGTATGACCCCGTTCGAGGTTATCTATGGGAAACCCCCACCCACGATACCTCAGTATATCCCAGGCTTGACAAGGAATGAAGTTGTTGAGACTCTAGTCCAGTCACGGCAAGACATACACACCCAACTACAAAAGCGGCTGAAGAAAGTTCAAGACTCCATGAAGAAATATGCTGATGCTGGACGTGACGATGTTACCTTTATCGTGGACCAATGGGTCTATGTGAAACTTTGACCCACTCGCCAACGCTCCGCAACGGGACCACATCAACCAAAGTTATCAAAACGGTACTTCGGGCCCTTCAGGATCCTTGCGAAGGTAGGAGAAGTTGCATATCGGCTAGACCTCTCAGCTGAGGCACGCATCCACCCTGTCTTCCACTTCTCACTGTTGCGCCATCATCATGGACCTCCACCCTCTTCCACTGAACCGTGGACCTTAGAGATCATTGGTCAGAAACCCATGCAACGCCCCCTTTGCATTTTGGATACGAAGCTTGACACTTCCACTTCCCCTCCAATGCAACTCGTTCTGGTCCAATGGGTTGGCCAACCTCCCGAGGACACTTCCTGGGAACCATGGCTAGAGTTACGAGATGCTTACCACCTTGAGGACAAGGTGGTTTTCGAGGACAGAGGTATTGTTAGCACTCAGGCCGCCTCTTGTAACATCCCATTTTTTTTTCGTATATAAAATTTTAGAGAATAATGATGTTTTATAATTAAATAAATAAAGAAAAATAGTTATAATAAAACAATGTTTTGAGAGAAAATAAGAAGAGTATTTTATTATTCATTTGATGGAGAATAAAATAGAGTTTCTTTTTTTATAAAATAATAAAAATAAATAAATAAAGTAAATAATAGGTCGTGAATACCCCTAGTTATAAATAGCGACATGTTATGTCAGTTTTTAGACTGACTTCTCAGCCTCCTCTGCCTACCAATTTCGTTTTTTCTCTCTTCCTTTCCCAAAGCCCTCTCTTTTTCCCGCAGGCCATCAAATCTGTCTCAGAAAAATCACGATCTCGGACTCATTCACCGTTGGATCGTTGTGAAATTTAAACAGCATGTTCGCAACCTATTTACGAAAATTCTCACCGTTGGGAATTTCGATATCACGTCTAAGCTAATAGAAATACCCCTTTCATTGTAGCATTTTTCTTTCCCATAGAAACCCAGAGCTGTCTTGGTAAAACTACGATCCCTGTTTCTTTAACCGCTGGATTGTCGTAAGATTTGGATATGTTGTTCGAAATTCAGTTTCACACGCTTTGACCGTTGGGATTTGTGAGATAATATTCGTGGCGGGAGAAAAAGAAATCGCATGAAGATAGTCCAAATGAAGGCTTTAATCCTTTCTCTGTTTCTCTGACGTTTGGGAACTCTATCGGAGCAGTCGGAGGAAAAATTGGAGGAATCTTAGGAAACCGTTAGAGATGACACTATCACTGTGGGAAGACACGTGAGTCCGCTTAGAGGTAAGGGATGAGTTATTCACGGTTGGGGATTAGTGAGAACATGTGTAGGGATCCTTAGAGGATTAAATTGGAGTTTTATTTTGGAATGTTTGTTAAATTGCAATTTTTCCTTTATGATTATAAATAAAATATTGATGTCCCAATGAAAATTGCTTGATAAATTGTGCTCTTGATATTTGTATATTTTGACCTATGATTTTGATATAATTGTGTAATATTATTTGAGGGGTTTTAGTCCTCATGTTGTGATAGTCTTTTATATAAATTGTTATATTGAGGTTATGAAATGATGATTCAAACTGTGAGTATGTGATAAATTGAACATGTGACGGTTGATGAAACACATGTGTATTGAGATGAGATGTGTGTATTGAGTTGTGAACTATGAACTGTGCAATCACACAATTGTAAGACCCTTTAAGGGCGACAAATATTGTGATGGGATCCACTGTGGGAACCCGACGAGTTAAAATGATTTTGAAAACAATTGAGTAAATGTGTGTATTGCATAGTTCATAGATAAAGTGTATATGATTCATGAGGTGTGATAACATGTTAAATTGAGATTATACCATTGTGATTGGGATTAAGTGTATGTGATAAATTGAGTATGTATATGATTGAGATATATATGTGCATTGAAGTGTTGTGTGCATTGATTTGTGAACTATGAATTGTACAATCACACGATCATAAGTCCCTTCAAGGGCGACGAGTTAATGCTAAGTCCCTTTTAGGGCGACGAGTTGATGCTAAGTCCCTTTTAGGGCGACGAGTTAATGATAAGACCCTTAAAGGACGACGAGTTTAAATTATTTTGAGAACAATTGAGGAGTTGTGTGTTTTGTACAGTTCATAGATAGAGTCTGTGTGCTAAAATGTTTTCTGGGTTGGACCTGAATCAGGAGGGAGAGGCCCTAACGGACTCTTCGGAGTGTAGGTCTTAGGGGTCACACGGTTTGAGTGCTCCTTTAAGCCTATGTTGATCCCATATGGTTGGAGCATTCTCACAAAACACTATGACCCTGACTGGTCTCCCTATGATATTACCTAGTGAGAGTGACTTGACTTATTATTGTGTGGTTTGTCTTGTCATGTACTCCTAGGCGCCCGACGAGGTTTTTCACTGACATGGTACCACATTGCATATAGGCTTGAGTCTTAGCATAACTGTTGCATACGCTTGCTAATTATTTATTATGAAATTGATGTGTTATTATGTCTTGATCGGAGTGTGTGATTCCTGTGTATAGTGATTGCTGATTGAAAGGTGTGATTGATGGATGAAAAGTGTGATTGATGAATGACAAAGTGATGAAATAATGTGAGATATGCTAAGTAAATTGTATTTGGCTATTATATGTTGTGTTGTTTCTCTCTAGTAGTTAGAAATGTGATAACTCACTCCCGGTTTGCTGTTTGTGTTTGGATCCTGTGATGATCTTGAACTTTGTGTTCGAGGGAGCAGATGAATAGGTGGATGACTATGAAGAACCTCATGCTAGAGGACACGGGAACACCACGCTCTGATAGGATGTGACATTAGGATATAGGTTCTATATTAATTGTATGGGACTTAGATGACCTTCTTTGAGTCGAGATGACTTTATTATTTATTTGGACAAGTTTGAATATGATGTAGAAGAAAGTGAATGTGAGCCTTTTACCCATTTGAAAAGCTTGTATTTAAAAATGTTTTAAAAATACTTTTAATTAATATTTGAATTTTTATTCCTTTATTAATATATATGTGAGGGGTAGAGGGTGTCACACCTCTGATGATGCCCACGAAGAAGAAGATGCTCCCACTGCGTCCACGAGACCCGCACGTGCTGTAACCAAGCCTAGATACTTACAGGATTACGTTAGTTAGTTACTCGTTCATTCATTCACGAGTTTCACATGTAATGCATGCATGCTTCTTGCCACTCATTAAACACGTGCTGATAAGCCGTTAAGAGTTTGTTAGATCCCCGATTTCGTTACGACGGTTACACGCTTGTATCTCAGCAATATATAAGTTGCTGAGTATCTCATAAAGGAATAAGAACAAGCATTTCAAAATTTAGTTTCAGGAGGACCCTACCTCAAATAAGGGAACCCTATCACTCTCTCATCATCTCTCTCTTTCCCCTCCCTCTAGCTCTGCCGTGAACCTAACAGTAACCTCTTCACTTAATATGAATATATATCTTTGGCATTGAAGAACACAATTTCCTTCCACTGATTGTCTTCACGGTGCTATTAATAATTTCCTTCGATCCATTAACTATCTTCACAGTGCTATTAATATTATTGGCATTGAAGAACACAATTTCCTTCCCTTGGTTTTCCTTCAGGGTGCTATTAATATTGTTGGAGTATAGCCCAACATGCATAGGAAATGTTGAGATTCCAAGTTGCATAGGAAACATGGAGACTCATTTACAAAACTTTGGAGATGTAAAACCATTGTTGTTGGAGAATTTTCTCGATTTGAGTATAATTTTAAGCGGAAAAAATTGTCTACGACTTAACTCGAACTCCATCTTCCTTCTAAAGATGCTTCCAAAATCTTTGTTAAAGATAAGAGAATTCTCTTTGACACGCTCTAAACAATTTAAGACATTGTTACTCCCATGACCCCAAGCATTATGAACTACCAAACTATAGTCCTCATGGGTGCACCAATGATTTTATACCAATGAATTTAGCAACATTCCAAAGATTAAAATAAATTTCAAAAGCATGTTTGCTAGGATAATTTTGAATTAATAACTGTAGTATATCAATATAAATAAAATAAAACTATAAAATGATTACAGCATAGATAAAAATGAAATTTGAATAATTTAGAAACAATTCTAAAAAAGTTATCTAATTGTTGATAAATTTAATATAATTTATTAAATTATTTATTTTTTAAATTTTTATAAATTAATTAATTGAATCTTATAAAATCTTAAATATATATATATATATATATATATATATATATATATATTAGTAAAATAGAAAATGCAAGCAAGCCTAATACAGTAATACTCGTGACGTCCTTTGTAAATAACAAACTGCAGAGACGAGAATTGACCACTTTCTCCGTCGTTTCATGTGTGTAACAGAACGAACAGCTCCGAATTATTTAAAGCTCTATTAAAAATTAAAAATTCCTAGAGTTCTTCCGATTCTCCTCAGCTTCCAAGTTCCCATCTCTTTCACACTCACTATGCTTCATTTTTATAGCACTTCTTAATTTTCTGCACCAAGCACTCATTTATTAATTAACTCAGAAACAAATGCAATTTATTATAACAATTTGATTTAACCTCATTTAGTGCCAATTTGATGCTTCCCTTTATTTTCTGTTCTCTAATTCACTCTTTTTCTTCCTGTTATTTTTATCATTTGTCAAATTCCTTGACTGATTACTGATTCTGTTCATTGCTTTCTGTATATATATGCATTTGGTAACCCTGACCCTAAGACTTTGTTCTCTCACTTCTGCTCACATTTGGTACATATATATGCATTAATTGATTGATCCAAGTCCTCTGCAAATTTTTTTGGGGTGTGTTTATGATGTGGCTAATTGTTTGTGGAATGAACTTAACTGAGTTTTGAGAGAAAGTGAGTAATGCAAGTTTTCAACACTGCCATTGTGTAACTCTTGTTTCCCCACGGTTTTGGTTTAATTTCCGGAATTAGAGTAAGTTTATATCATGGTCTTTTCAGGGTGGAGATATAAGGTTGGTTGGGTGGTAAAGGGTGAAGCGGGGGAGGGATGGGTTGTGGATTCGAATTTCCCGCTAACAAACAACATTTGCCGATAAAAAAAAATGGTGTTTTAGGGGTTGGCTGCTACTCACTGCTATCCAGGATTGATAACTATGATTTACAATTTTAAAGCATTTTATTTCCTTCATAATCTATAGCAGAGACATGGTATATCATGTTTTGTTTTGACTTTTGATATAATTAGAAATTGCTGTGTTTTGTTTTTTTATCAACTTTACTTATGGTGTATTTGGATACCTTCAAAATCACGGGGGATATCCCAAAACCACGTAAAAAAAAACCTGATTTTCCAAAGTAACTATGTGTTGCATCCCATTCACAGTAAAATTGAAATTGATTTTGGCTCACCTGACTGCCACCCCAAGCATGCTATTTATGTGTATATAATGCAGATTGTCTTCTGTTGTTACTGCATGCTTCCCCCCTTGTTTTCCTTTTGTATTTTGAACACAGGTCGATGGAGGATGCAGAAAATGAATGTCCAATATCCCCTGAGGTGGTGATTGATATGGGGCAGGAGAGTCAGACTCAGAAGTCAGAACCCCAGTGATTCCTGTCGCAGACACTAACAAGGTCATTGACACTGAGAATGAGTGTACAGGTCCAAATGTTTGTTGTGTTGACAATAATCAAAAGGAAATTAATGATGAAATACCAGACATCAAATATTTTCCATAATGACAAACTTCATACTAAAGAGAAAATCCTTACAGATCTAGACGTAATAACAGCTGAGGCAATCAATAACATATTACCTCAAACAAATCATCAAATTTGCGTATGGCATGTCTATCAAGATTCCGTCAAGCAGCTGAGTCATGTTTCTGTTGGATTTGTTTCTTTTGTAAATGATTTGAGAAGCTGCTTTTTTGATCATGAGGAGGAGTATTATGTTGTTAATGCATGGAATGCTCTGCTTGACAAGTATGATCTGCAGCAAAATGAATGGTTGCAACAAATATATGGAAGCAGAGATTGATGGGCCATGGCATACGGAAGACAAGTTTTTTGCGCTGATATTGTAAGCATGCTACTGAGAGAAAATCTTACTCGCTACCTGAAAAAGTACCTAAAGCACGACTCAGACATTCTTCCACTTTTCAATTATCCTGTTAAGATTGCTACTGATTCTCACTACAAGGAATTAGAAGCCAATTATGTCATGAGCCAGCGTATGCCACTGCTGATGCGAGATATCATTACGTTAAAACAAGCAAGAGCTCCATATACACCAAAGATATTTGAGTTATTTCAGAAAGAATATGAAGCATGTGTAAATCTAGTGATAAAGCATTGCACTGAGAGTGGATCATCATATAATTATAAAGTTAGCATATAAGAACAGGTACGAGAGTATTCTGTTACTTTTGATTCTTCTAATGAGACAATCAGTTGCAGCTGTATGAAATTTGAGTATGTGGGAATCTTATGCTTCCATGCATTAAAACTTCTTGACTATAGGAACATAAGGATAGTTCCATCCCAGTACATCTTAGAGATGGACAAAAGATGCTAGAGTTTGACCTCTCAATTTTCAGAGGCAAATTTGAAGTAGTCAATTGAAGGCTTTTTAGATTAACCTAGGCTGTCATTTTGTAACCATGACAGATACAAGGAAGCATTTCATTTTCTGCAAAACTTTTAATTTAACAGAGGCAGCCTATGTAATGTATTAATCTTATATGAAATTGTACATCTTCCTGAAATGTTACTTGCATTTGTATGTTACAGATCAAAATTAAGAAATACATGATAATGCAGATTTCTTGACAAATTTGTTACAACTAATTTGCTACACAAAATATTATAAGAAAAAACTTAAATTACTTCAAAACAACACATTCTTGCTTTTGTCCATTTTGTTGCTGAGAATTGCCATTTCTCTGCATATCTAGCTTTGGTGTTTACTGATTATAAATCAATTATACAAGTCTTATTTGTTATTTTCGTTTCTAGGCACATTTTCACTTAGAAGTTATATTTTGCTACAATTTGAGCATGACTTCTACAAAAATTCTAATTCATTTAAATAACGAATAGCTCAACCAATGGTTATACATGGGAAAGATATTTGAACAAAAATAGAGATGGTGAGGGTGGAAATAGAAAAAGGAATAACATGTCAGAAGGGCCACTCTGACCAATGTTGCTATATACCTAGAATACAACAAGGGTCATACTTATGAACATTGGGTCTAACTAGTGTGATACAATACAACCCCATCTCCATGAAGCTACATCATTTACAAGTTTGTCAAGTGATGCTTTGCTCTCAACATGGTTAATATTTTAAGTTTCTACCAGTCTGGTATCCATTCTGAATATTTGGTGATGTATTCTCATGAGTTGGAATAATCATGGAAGTTGAAGTTAGAGGGTGAGACAAGGTGCGACCACTCTTTCCTAGGAAATGCTTGGTGCCACTGTTTTTCAGTACAGGTCTGTTGGGAGGAAAAGAAGTCTTGCTCTCTGCCATACTTGGGGTGGATTTCCTTCCATCTTTCGGTGTTCCAAAATGTGTCAGTGGATCCTGGAAGGAAGCAATTGAACTTTTAGCTATTAGGAAAGTATTCTTAGTAAACATTGGATGCTCTGATGGAAATGAATTTCAGTGCTTCAGGAGTTGTACTCATTAAAATCATGACACCCAACATGTATAGACCTTTTTCCCATTTTAATTTGTTTAGACTCTAGATAGAAAAAATAAGAGAAAACTATTAAAGGAGCAGGTAAGAGTACTGAAAATTTGCTCATTCTCATGGAAGGAGTAGATAAGAGAAAATTTGCTGACAATATTGCTCACTTTCATGGTTTGAAAAACTTTTTTTTTATTCACTTTTAATTATGAAAATGACATTATTTTCACTTTCTTGTTTTCAAAAGTTTATATAGGAAAAAAGTTTGTGCAGGAGTTGCAAAAACAATTTTCACTGTTTCTTATACAAACTTCTGAAAATAGAAAACAAAATATTGTCTCAAATAAAAATGACCCCTATAAAATCTCTACATTTTCCAATCTTGAAGTGCAAATGGTCAAGCTCATTGTAATTGTTAACAATTTAAGAAAGATACCTTTTTTGTCTCATTCGTTGACGTTTTCCTTTCCTTGTAAAAATCAGGTAGTGGCCTGGCTTTGAAGCAAAAGCTTTGGCGTAGTTTTCTAATAATCTCAGTCTCTGTTTTCTCCTGCAAATAAGAGGATTGGATGTTATTGATTAAACTTAATTCTAAGGAACAAAGATAGTTCTCACAACGACATTTTACTTGGTCACCCACCTTGAGTTTCGTATGCAGCTGCTCTTTTTGCGCTTCATTAGCATTGAACTTTTCTTCGAGTTTCTAAAATTGATAAAGAATTAAAGATCAACAGACAGGTACTTTTAATAACACTGTTAAGTAAACTCTTATAATCAACTAAATATAAAAGAAAAATAAGGATTTTAGTTTTGCCTTCTTTCTTCTTGTAGCCCTTTCTTCTGTCCTCAAGCTGAAAGGGGATGATATAAGTGGGGATCTCATTCTATTTCTGCATGAAAACAATATATTGGTAATACAGGTCTAAAAACAATAACAAGGAAAAGAAAAGCCCCTTTAAAGACCTATAGACCATATTGGTAAAAGTACTTGAAAAGTGCAAGCCTTCCAAACAGTTACTTGCAAAGTTGCACCAACTCTTTTAATGAATTGGCTGAGAAAGTTCTTTGGTCTAACATGTACTGGCCGTATATTATATAGGGCTAAAGCTGAAGTTTGAAGATGAGTATGAGTATGTATAAAGATGATAAAGATGAGTAATTATTTATTTCTAGTCAATTTTATCTCAAGGAAGATGGCTTTAATCTGCTACTTATTAGACACCTGGATTTGTGCTCTTAGTGAGGCCTTCTTTCCAGCCTCAATGCTAACATGCTTCAATTCATTTCCATGGTAAAAAAACAAAAAAAGGTAATGAGAACCAAGATAAATTGTTCAATTATTATTTACTTAAAACTTTTGGATTTTCAGGTACTGACAATTTTAGTGCTCGTGTAATCTAAGTGCAAATAACTTACTCTCCAGAAAGCAAGCGCCATTTAGAACCACCCGTATGGTTCCCTGGTGCTGATGACAAATCAAGAGGTGTTTTGTTCCTGAAATTTTACAAAATTTACATGCACCATATCAGGATGAGAAACAGCTAGACAAAACTTGGAAGCAAACAGTTTCACATTGCAACTAACAAAAATTTAGAAATCAGGTACCTTTTCTTTTCAGTTAATGGGGTCAATGAAGATTGGTTTTGCATCTCCTTGGAAGCCTGCAGTCGGAAAATGACTCACTTTAGCATCCTGGACAGTAAATGCCACATGGAAGATCATGGAAAAATGGACGCTGAAGGACTTTAAGTAGGGTGAAAAATTGAAAAGACAAAGCAGAAAAGCTGAAATACCATAGTTGGAGTTCTTAGTGTAGTCGAGTTATCCTTTGAAGCCTTGGAAGAACCAGCACCAGCTCTTGTACTTTCAAATTTCCTCATGACTGAAGCAGTCAATCTGTTAAGTTCTCTAATGGGTGTAAAATTAACTGATCTAGGAGTAGATCTCTTTTTATCTGCAGTGCTTAATGTAGCAGGCTTATTGCTCATTGGTGTAACAATATTATTCCTTTTGAAAGAAATAGCAGCTGTGGACTTAACAGGTGTAGTGGTGAACTTGGAGGTTCCATTAGCAGGTTTATTGCTCATTGGTGTAACAATATTATCCCTTTTGAAAGAAATAGCAGCTGTGGACTTAACAGGTGTAGTGGTGAACTTGGAGGTTCCATTAGCAGGTTTATTGCTCATTGGTGTAACAATATTATCCCTTTTGAAAGAAATAGCAGCTGTGGACTTAACAGGTGTAGTAGTGAACTTGGAGGTTTCATTAGCAGGTTTATTGCTCATTGGTGTAGCAATGTTATCTCTTTTGAAAGAAATAGCAGCAGTGGACTTAACAGGTGTAGAGGTTAAGTAGGAGGTTCCATTAGCCTTTGACAACTTAAAGGAAGAAACTGGTGGTTTCTTCTTGCCCACACTAGCCAAAACTTCCTGATCAGATTTGGAGACCTGTTGCAATAACTAGTCAATGCTACTATGACCTCAAAATATCAAAACCAAAAAAAGAAAAAGAAAAACTTGTGGAAATAAAGTAACTTAATAACCTTCACTATTGGTGTCAAAATTGGAGGTGTTACAATTGCACTAAGCTTTTCACTTTCCTCCTTCTGTGCACCAACATCTTCAAGGTGGCTTTGCAATTCAACCTTCATTGAACTTCCCACAACTGCTACTTCTTCCATTACTGCCTCAGCTCCCTCTACCTTGTTACTTTCAGGTGTAACACTTGCCTCTACACTTGAGTTTGAATCATGCTCACTGGCTGTGAGTCTGACCAAGACATCATGCTCATCAGAGGTAACACTCAATACCTTTGCATCTTGTTCTTCCTTGACAACCATTTCAGAATTTGGACTTATTTGTAAATTATGAGTGTCATTGTCATTGTCAATCACTCCCTCATCTTCTTGTCCAGTGGAATTGTTTTGTGCCTCATTGTTTGCTTGTTCAAGCAATGCAGCTGCCTTCTGAGCAGCAAGTTTCTTGTAGTGAGCTTCAAAGAAAGCCTTCTTCTGTGCCACTGAACCAGGTCTTGAGTACCTCTCTGCCTCTTCGACATAGCGGTTGTGGGAGAAGCTGGACCACTTCTCCCATGCCAGGGACTCTGACATGAATCTCCCAAACGAAATTGACTGCTCAAGTGCATGAATTGGGTTGTTCTGAAACGCACAAGTTTCACAGTTTTTTCAAGGTGAACCTTCATTGCAAATAGAAAGAAAAATCTCTTCTAGATTAATTGCAACCAAACATATGAAGGAAAAACAAAGCTTTAATGAATTATGTTATGGTAACACCACTCAAAATCCATCAAACATCAATTAATGTATTTGGATTATAGTTTGCAAACCATGTTTTGGCCCCACCAAAAGCAACATTTGTTCACTTCTACTTACTCAAAATATGATCTGAGACCCAAAATCATGTTCATATTTGCTTATCATGTTATTTGAGGATGAAACATAGATTGTACTCTCCAAACTAAGATTCGTCACTTTGTCTCATTCATAACCATCTCGATCAAAAAAGACTCGAAATTGATAAATATCTCTCTCTAAACAAACGATAAGGAAACAGAAAACAAAAGTTTGGGGTATACCATTACAAACAAACTATAATCTAAGTTCATGTAAAATCATTACAAGGGGTTGCATGCAATTCACCAGTGAAAGCAGGAATGGACACCCTTCTGAAAATGCGATTATTTTTTTTCTTTCATTCCATTGTTTCATACACTACATGCATGACCAAGTAAAAGAGTAAGAAAAACATTACAAAGAAAAAGGAAAAGAAACCAAATTAAAGTTACTTCAGGTGGTTCAGTTCAAGAATCCAATAATTCAAATTCTGGAAGAAAAAAAAAAAAAAAAAAAGGAAGTGACTGCTGAATGAACTGACCTCACTGGCTTCATTGGAAATCCCTGAAGCATAACAGAATGGTTGTTGCATGAGACAAGTTGAGTCCCCCATGTTTCACTGCAACGAGGAAACCCCAAAAGATCCAAACTTTATCACAATTATTATTATGATTTATCCTTGTTAGTATTACCATTACTATTAGAAATATTATATTTTACTTTGTTTTATGTATGTGGCCGTTTGTTTGTGGGCGCCTACACTATACATTCAAATTTGAAATTCAAAATCTGAAGCATGTTGATGTTGGTTGTGTTGTGTGTGGATGATGTGGAAAAGCAGACAACTTTAACAGATTATAAAAAAGTGAAGTGTCGTGCAATCTTCAACCTTTCTTTAAGTTTCCAGATAGTGGGGTCCACTAACAAAGTGTTTGGAGGAGGAGCCTCTTTTTTTCACACCACGAGTATGAGTTGTACTTTTTTTAACAGTAAAAATAATAGTACTACATGCCCGGATATACTTTAGATCAATAATAAATTATTATCTAAAGCAAGCTTGTTAATATTCACGATAATTATTTTAGTACTATCAATAATTTTTTATTCTTTAAAAAATACTAATAATTATTTGTGATTGATTGATAATATATGTCTTTTACACTAACCATGCATAAAAATTAAACTCTTTTTTCAATAATTGTTTTACTACTATAGTTAAAATTTATTAAAAATGGCATAATTATGAGTGCAGTTCATTAAATGCATGTTTAGATTCATATTGAATCATACAAAATCAAGTTGAAATATCAATTTATGTGATTTTAGATAAATGTTCATATGTTTGATGCTCTATTTGAGAATTAATTGAATCTAAAATTAATTTTGAGTTGAATAATTCTAAGTAATTTTTGGGTTTATAAAAAATGTTATAACAAGCTTTGTTGATAACTTGATTTTAGAATAAAAAAACATTCAGACACAAAACACTTCAAAATTAAATTTAACTAAAATCAAATATACAAAATTAATTTCATGTTAAATTATTGTTTTCTGCAAATTCAAAATTAACTTTGTAAATACTCACTCAAACACATTAAATAAAAAATATGATTGACAATGTTTTCTTGTAATTTCTAATATATTTTATTCAACAAACAAGAGTGTATTAAAAAATGTGTTACTAATCTTTCTTTTTTTCACCTTGGTTTGGGCCCAGGTTGTGGAACAGGATGGAAATCTCAAACCCTTGTTAATCTGTTATTGTTGGGCTAGCTTGTTTGAATTTGGTGAAGCTTCAATTCAAATTAATGTTTGTTCTGTTTAACCAAAGAAGCTAATTCTTTGATATGCATGTTGGTAGCAATGGGAACAAACAAGAATCAATGAGGGATGGTGAAGAGATGTAACAGGTTGAACTACCAGTGGTTGCAACATTACCCAGGCAAAATAACAAGGATGTGGACTATGTGTGTGTCCAAGGTAAACGATATTATTATTGGACGTATTTGAATAAAAGGAAAAAAAATAAAGAAAGTGGAATTGTGTTTTTATTTTTTGATTGGGGAAAGAATGTACAACTTGGATGCGTATGTCTGATGATTTAGGATTTTTAAAAAAAATCATTTTAAGTAAAAAAAATTGCATTTTTAAAATAAGATTTTTTAAAAAAAGAAATAGATAAGATTTACTTCTTAAACAAACAGAAAACTACTTATTTTGAGTAAAAATAATTTAGAGAAACAATCAAAAATTAAAAAATTACTTATTTTATTAAAAAATGTTTTTAAAATAAATTTAAACAAATTGGTCTTTAATCAATGTCAACATTATTTTTTGTTCCTGAATTATATCATACAGTTTTTTTCAATGAGAACTTGCCATAATAATTTCAATGAATTTGATATACCAATTATAAGCGGAACTTTATGAGATATTCAACGTAAAATGCTTTTATAAATAGCTTTACGCATTCATTTCCCCATTTATTTTGATACATTTCCTTGAGAAGCATTGTTGAATTATTTAGAAGCATAAATAAATCAGATTAATGATAGCCATCTTCAACTTCAAGTCTAACAAAATCATTACTATTACACACTAAGGGAGAATATCCAACATTAAATATAAGCCACATCGAATTAAATATGCTCTTTTTTTTTGTTATTACTCCATTATACACTAAAAGATTCAGCTACCCGAAAAAGAAAAAACCACGGCACCGATAATTTACAAACAAAAAAATCAAAGGACCGTTTCATAAAGCAAGAAAGGAAAGAATCAAATGGGTGTAATGAGAGAAAAATAATTAAAAGAAAATGAAAGGAAATAATTTGTGTTATGTTATTTAGTTTTAGTTTGAGAAGGGGGAAAATGTTAAATTTCACTCTCTTATTTGTTTGGAAAGAAAATTTAAAAAGAAGAAAATGATATTATATATACAAAAAATAGTATTGTCCTGTAGTAAGTTACGAAAAGGATGAAAAAAAAGGGGACACTCTTTAATAAAGTTTTTCATCCATTTATTCAAGACTCAAACCATATGTTTATAAAAACTTGTTTCAAATGATTTTAAGATAAGATATTTTGTTTTAGTTTGTAACTAGTTGGTAACTCGTGCATAGGTGGTGTTGGTTGTGTGCATACATGTTTAAAAATAATTGTGTAAAAATAATTGATTTAAAAGTAAATAATAGATTACATGAGAAAAAATGAATCATTTATAGCATAACAAAATAATATAAAAAAAACATTGAAAAATGCTAAGATCAATTTAGAATCAATTTAGAAGATCTGGATCAATCTAATTACTCCTAATCTATGCTTGATAAAATTCTCAAGCCTTTCAGTTAATATGGAGATGGTGATTGATGAAGATTATATCCCAAACTTCTTAGTTGTAAGGACAAAAGTAGTTACTAAATACACAGTTATATCGATGGACATGAGTAACTACTATACTTGTAAGTCCCCTACATGAATTTTGTTTAATGGAAATAACTGTGTACAAAAACTAAAAAAGAAAGTTAAAATATCCTCAAAATGATATTTCGAACATTATTTTGAAATTGAAATTACTTGTTGACATGTATGCTATGAAGATCACGAATGACTATTCCAAATGTGAATGCATCAACGACAACAATGTCTATGCTTAATAAAATTCTCAAGCCTTTCAGTTAATATGGAGGTGGTGATTGATGAAGATTATATCCAAAACTTCTTAGTTGTAAGGACAAAAGTAGTTACTAAATACACAGTTATATCGATGGACATGAGTGCTACTATACTCGTAAATCCCCTACATGAATTTTGTTTAATGGAAATAACTGTGAACAAAAACTAAAAACAAAGTTAAAAATATCCTCAAAATGATATTTCAAACATTATTTTGAAATTGAAATTACTTGTTGACATGTATGCTATGAAGATCACGAATGACTATTCCAAATGTGAATGCATCAACGACAACAATTTTAAACTTTCTTTATTTCCTTCAAAATCAAATGTTGTGTTTGCAATCTGTCAATAACAACTTTGATCCCTAGGTAACGAAAAAAGACTTAAGTCTTAAGATAACATTGTAGGTAATATATAGTTGTACATTGTATCCAAATTATAAGATGATATGGCCCTTGGTTTTTAGCTATATAGCATATATAAATTTGACAATCAATTGTTGTTGGCATATTGAAGCTAAGTTCAAATCTCTACAACATAATAAAATATTAACTACTAATTTAGAATAGCAACAAAATTAACCTCAATTTCCACTTTTGTATGTATAATATAGGATAGATAGTAAATGATATTATGAACAGAAAATATTTCCAAATCAGATAGACATAGATTGGAACTCTTCTATCTTCCTCCAAAGAAACGCTAACTAATCTAGCATGTTAATCATTTTCACAAGAATAACTATTGAGAACAACTACTAAAAAATGTTGATTTGTTTGATAAAGGAATGGATTTATATATATGCATTTTTCCCTACGGTGTACTACTTTCAAAGGTCCAAATCTTAAGAGCAAAGTTGTATGAATCAAGATAACTATGGTCTTAAACCTTGCAGGAATCAGATTCTCTAATAAAACATTGTAACAACAAAACGGTCTCATTCCCAATCAGACCTGTTAAAATAAGTGGTATTATATCTTAGTTGCTTTGATTTAAGCACACATGTGGTGCAATCTGTTTTGAATTGAAGAAACACGACAAATGCAGCTACACACAATCTTTGCATGGTGTAAGAGAATTGTCTTGGTATTCACAGTAACATAGGAAGCAAGGCTTGCAATTAGATACTTTTAGAAACAACAATAGTAATTAGTACTTAGTAATTGATTACTAACTTATATAAATTTGTCAATGAAAATTAGTCAAATATTGCATTTAATTGAAGAATACATAATGTTCTTTGAGTGAGTTGTTCTACCTCCAAGCAATAGTAAAGATGTGATTCCTCTTGATGCAACTGACAATACAAATTGTCGTTGAGAGCACAATGTGAAGCTAAAGTTTTCCACATGAAAATTTTCTCTATCCCACTATAACCATATGAGAAAAATATGTCACCTTGCTAATTTTCAACTGCTTGCATTATTTGCTGAAAAATGCCTCTTTGTTCATTGCAATAGTTGAGAAATAAAATGATAATTAGTTAATGCATCAAATATAGTATGTAGCGAAAGTATTATTTTGTTGGTGTCAAATTCTATTACCAATAAGAGAAGCAAATAAATTTTATAATTGATTTACATCATAATCCATCTCAGCATGTATGAGTTTGTTTCCTACTTGGTTTCTAACAAAACCAATTGGATACGAGATTGATGGAAAGTCCTTTAGGCTCTTTCTATTAGCTTGTAACAACTATTCGATATCCAACAAAGTTAGATTCTTTAACTCTTCATTAGTAAGTTGCAAGTCTATGAATCAAGAATTAGATTTAGTTAGTATGATAAACCTATGATTGTGTAGAAGATTTTATACTTAAAAATAAATTTAAAAAATAAGTAAATGAAGAACTGAATAGTATTTTACCTCAGATATTTGACAATCTTCTTTGTTCAAAGAGGATTTCATTTAAAAGCTATTGTTATATTTCATTCCACAAAACCTCAGACTTATTTATGCTACTTGATAATAAGATCATGACAAACAACTTTCTCAAGTAGTAACCTGAACCCCAATCTTTGGCCTTTTTTTATAGCTTCTATATATTCTTTATCATCCTCAAGAAATCTCATTACAAAGCATGCTTCTTTGAATGTAGTATGTTGGATATTGTCATAGTTTTAATATCTTCGTAGCTACATGGTCCTTTTGAGACAGTTGACATTATTCTCAAATAGAACAACTCACTAATACTTGGAGAAACCCAAATGAAGCGTCCAATTGTGCCACCTTTTTTCATAGTTTCCAGTATCTATCTTTCTTAACATAGACAAATCTTGACACAAATTAAGCATATGTTAGATTTTTTCCTTCTTATAGATTGTATTTGCATAGATCCAAGAGGCAAACATTGATTCAGTGACACTTGCCTTGGAAAACACATCATCAATGTGTTCATGATCTTGATAATATACAACTTGTTCTCTAGGAAGGTGGAGAACAATCTTTCGATTGCTGGTTTCCTACCATGTATTGGGAAGAAAAAAATTCTCCAACATGATTCACATGGAGGAATGTACTTGATATGAAGCATTTTAGATGACAATTGTTAGTTACCTTAACTTGGAATTAGGATAAAACAATAACAACCTTTAAAAGGAAAAAAATAAAATTTGTCCTATTTAGCAAGAATGAGTTTCAAGGGATAAATATACCTTTACTCAAGATATTCTTTAATCTCATCAGTTGGCTGAGTATTACGTACTCCTTGTTGGTCATTTGGAACAATCGCAGTTGTAATTGTATCATATCCTCTGTGAATGTACTTGAATAGGTATTTTATAGAAGTACTTTGGTTACTTTATTCAATATTAATCTATGCATGTACTTCTTCAATAACATCGAATTGTATGAGACTACAGTGTAATTATCAATAGTGACACCATTATTAACAATGATATAACCACTATCTCTCCTCGTATAGATAGGATATCAATCTTGATCAACAATTGTACAATTTTGGAACTTTTTGATAATACCTAGAACACTTTTCATTTTTCATGCATGGTAAGGATGTATTAGTTGCAGCGCATTGACCATGGATCATGTGAGTTTGTACTAAATTGTACAAATCATTGTCTTCATCTTGACTAGGTATTTATGTTGAAATTATCTTGTCAATCTCATCCGAGGAAGGGTATTTGTTTGATGGATGCAAAAAAAGCAATAAGTGTGCATGTGGCTATCTTAATTTTTGGAATTCAATTATGTACATATATGAAAAGAAAACCACAAATATTAATGTTAGTAAGGTAGTATGGTTAAGAATTTTAATCACAATCCAAATTAATTTTTTTGGCAACATGCAAAAGGACTTACATGCAACAACCTTGCCAAACATGTGTCTCTTTGTCACATTAGATAAAAATTGTTCAAATTTAATTTTAAAGATCCTTGAAACTATAGCAGGACAACCAAGAACTTTCAAATGCATCAGCTCAAGCAATCTTTGTATTTCTGACCAACATGGATTACATGTGAAAGTCACAAACAAATCAAGAAAACTAACATTACCACAAATCACCATCCCGTCAAAGTACAATTGTTCCATATATCTACGACCTCCAACAAACGTGGAAGGTAATACGACTTTTTTTCTGTTCTTTGAACCTTGGCTTTAAGCATTGTTAGTTGATTGATGCAGATTGCAGTATTTGTCAATTGGTAGCTTTGATTGATTGTTCCTAATAAAACAAAGTCTTTCTGACTCTAGCATAGTATAACCATCAACCACAAATTTTTTGAAAAGTCTTCTTGAGCGTAATATGGTTTGGGCTTCGTCTGGTCTTGATTGTATCCTAAAACAAAGTCATTCTTTGATAATAAGACAATCTCTTTTGCGGCTTCTTTAAGTATATGTAGCTCAATGTAGGACATCCTTACTATACCCATCCTCACCATATGGAAATAAAAATGGGTACTAAAGTCCCAAATAACTTGCATGCAACTCATCTATCCTTTGGAGTTGTTCATTTTGTGATTATAGGATTATGTTTCTTTTTTATGTTGTGTCCACATCACTCTCAATGAGTGCAACTAATTCAGACACTTGAGGCATGTTATATATTCTACCATCCTTAACTTTATCCAAGATCAAATTCAATTTAAGATCATGCACAAATCCATCTTTAAATCTATCTCTAGCCATCCGAAAACATTTCACATGTGTTATGCTCATCTAGCATGCTTTTCAACTTGGATACAATTTCAAAATCAATTTGTCTTTGGTTATTACAATTGAATAAGCCATAAATAGTTATAGAAATGGAAAAAATCTAAACCAATTGAGATTATATTTATATTGAAGATAACAATGAATTGCATTCACTTGATTGTTTCAATCTGGTTTTGTATTTCATTTTCAATGTAAAAGATGTAAAATTGCGCAAATTTTGATAAATGATCAGGCATAGGCAACAAAATTCCAATTTTGTGAATGGTTGACCTTGTATCTTATTAGTAGGTGGACCTCATCCATCGTTAATCGACCTGTCAAGCATTGTTCCTAGTGTTGTGAATGCAAACATCATGTAACACCCTAATATGTTGCTAATAATTTTTGCTATCAGTGGATTTGTCATCGCATAAAAGATGTTCAAGCAGTGAAGGTGGTTTTTGTAAAAGGGGTAATTGAACTTTTCCATCACCACAACAAAGATAATACTTGGGGCTCTGAGTGTGTCTATGTTTATGCATTTTCTCTTAGTACCACATATTTGTTTTACGATGTTGGCATTGAATCAGAAGATCACCAATGTCAAAATATCCTAGCCAAATCAAAATATCCTAGCAGGAGTTAATTAAAATTTTCAAATAGTATACAATATAATTTTCAAATATTTCTGGAAGGAACCAAACATTACCTTCAATATCATTAGTATCGAGGTCTTCCTCCTCAAAATTTGAATTGTTATCTGAACTAGTATCTATTTGAATAAAATTCAAGTTAGATGTAGTCAATTTGAAGATATGATATATATTAGATTAAAAGAGGTAATGCTATTTCAATATTGGTCTTGAGTACCTTCAGCTGCCTCAAAATATTTAGGATCGCTAATGCCTGTATTGTTTTGAGAGGATAGGCATGCATTCAAATTGAGGTTATTGCAAGACAAGCTTACATTTCCATGTGGATTGCATTCGTTAAATCTATTCATTAAATTAATCATAACTTGTTGCATATTCATTGTAGTCCTTTTGGTCTGTATTAGAATTTGGCTAGAACTTGGTTGGGTATTGATCAAATTGGCTATGTTGAAATTGGTAGAAGTTATATTAGTCGGGGGTATCCTAATTCTTGATCTTTGACGAGGAACATTTTTATTGATACTTTTTTCTTGCATGATGTTCTTTCTTTTCAATATTGCATTTGTTGTTAGATCCTTTCTTGAATTTGGGTCATTATCCTTGATCCTGCAACCAAACAAATAACAAATGAATCCATAAGATACATAATTTTTTAAATCAAGTTCAATGTGAAACAATCCAATTCATCTTAGTTATTGGAAACATATATTTATATACCATGGAAACTTATTAAAAACAACAATTTATGAATTTTTCTAACCTAATTAAGGAAGTAAATTGCAGGTAGATTTCTTCAGGAAAGTCTTATAGTGAAGTATAAAAGAGACATTTCAAATGTCTTTCCAAAAAGTGTTATAGTCAACTTTTGCTATCCATACACATACTAAATAAATCATGAAAAACTTTCATTATATATAGCACTCAATCACAATATGTTTTACACTACTTTAGGGTTTATTTAGAATTTTAAGAACTATAAAATGAAAATTGATATCTAATTTATTTATTATTCTAAGAACCATGAAGTGAATTTATATACTTTAATGTCTATCATACCTGAAATATTGTGTGTGCGTGTGTGTGCGCGTGTATGTAGAGGAAGAGTTGATTTTCCTTTGAGACATTTCCACCAATGTAATGATGGTGCTACATTAACAACACTAAAAAAGAATAAATAGTTAGAATAGAAATTGATATTTTTATTATTAAAAAAATGAAATTCAGAATTAGAAAACTCAAGAATAACCAATTTGTATGTTTTTTTTTCAATTATAGATGAAGAGGAGAACAATAAAGCAAAAGGCAATAGTTTCATAACTTTTAATTTTGGTGTTTATGGCTTTAGAAAATCCCCATCAATTGTTTTTAAATTTTCATAGCTCAATCTGCATTGCACACGTTTTGAAGCTTAGCTTACTTGACTTGACATCTATGAGAGTAATCTACTTATTAAACTTTGATTTGACCATATATAATAAATCAATTATTATTATAATACAAAAAGTAAATTTTTTCTATGAATCTATGATGACATATATATCTATAATTAGTTTATGCTACCTGTTTTTAGGTAATTATTACATTTATTTATTAGACATGTTTAAATTACGTTCATTAATATATATATATATATATATATATATATATATATTTACTTTCTTTTATTAGATAGATTATTAACAAAAGTGGTATGTCAATAATTTTGTTTCTCTAATAAACACAATCTATCATATTTTAATATATTACAAAAATTTGTTTGCCATTGATTTTTTTGTACTATACATATAATGATAAAAAAAAAACCACAAAATATAAGAGAAAAAGAAGTTTAGGGTATGCAACCAAACAACTATTTTGTATTATAAAGTTTAGGTAATAGCTAGTGTAAAGTGGTATGAGGCATAAGAGAAAAAGAAAACTTCACATGATATATAAAAAGTGTTCACAATTTATCCATTTGTTAGTACTTTTAATCTCCTATCACTATATATATAAAGGAAATATCACTCGCAAAGCAATTTATTATCAGTTCCTTGTAACTATGATAGATACAAAGTTATTAATCTTCCATATGGCTGATGCAATATTAACATAGGCCATGTAATATATATGGAATGAAACTCAGTTGAATAAGATCTTCAATTTGGATCCATTGAGGAACTTCACACTAAATAAGTTTAACATTGATCAAAGAAACATTTTTTTATTCTAGATCATCCATACATTTACAAAACACCGAATCACTTTCAAGTTCTTAGCACACACATGTATATAATATACATTGTCTAAGGGTTGAAATAAGAACAAAGTTTTCAAGTTCATTTTTTTGGTCACTAAATTGACCAGTTACAAAAAGCATTATAGTAACACTAAAATTCTATTTACACCAAAAAAACACAATTGATTGAAATTCCTCTGAAAAGAGATAATTCATTCAATTTTTATTTGTTTGCTCATCTGTGTAGAAGATAGCTGGCTAGATGCAAGATCCTGAGACAAAGTATTTTCATAGTGCATGTCAGATGGTAATCTTTTAGCTTGAGTCTGAATGGTAGTCATATCCAGGTCATGATATGTCATAGCAGATAAAGACTATTGTCATAATTAAAAGACTCAAATCAACATTATTATAAGATTAATAACTTTATATGTAAGCTTTCGACACAATTTTATAATCTTTTTTAATTTCAAACTAGTTGTTAATCATCCAACATTGCAAGAATCATTGTCAATCTCAATTCATGAAAGAAAAATTGATAAAAATAGATCATAGCCAATAACAATCTCAATTCATAAAATTCATTTTCTATTACACTATTGGTTTATGCTTTAATCTAGTTAAGCTAGTTAATAGAAACACAAAACTATACTCCACCTAAATATATGCTTTGAGAAGTAAACATTTTCTATTGCATTATGCTTTAACCTATACTTTATTTTTTAATCAATAAAAGTTTCAACTCACCTAAATACAACTTATAGAAATAAAAAAAAAGTCTTGGATAACAATTTCAAGTCGTCTAAGAAACATCAAGTCACCAATTTCAATTTGACAGTAGCAACCATAGGCAATATATACCAAATCAGAAAAACAAAAACCTTAAAGAGTACCAATTTCAATTTGGCAAAAGCAACCATGGCCAGTATCAACATTGAATAAAACTTCAAAAATAATAGTCCATGGGCACTATTGTATTATACTTTAAGCTTAGCATTTATTCTTTGAGAAGTTAATAGAAACACAATTTCAGGATAAGAAAAACTTTATGGAGTACCAATTTCAATTTAGCATTAATAAAAAAAATCAACAACAAATTTGGTCAAAGAAAGAGAAATAAAAAATAAAGTATTCATCAAATTGAATTGGCCTCTGCAATCAAACATCTAGTGATGGAGAAATATATTTTGAAGGGTTAAAGCTAAGTAAAGATAAGTGAAACTAGTTGTATCCCGCTATAGCGTTTTTCAAAGGTGGTCACTCCGCTATCCAATATTAACTACTATGCTTAATATATCTTAGGCTTAAATATGTTTTTATCCCTAATAAATGCCCAATTTTTGTGTTTTTTTCCTAATAAATTAACAAATTGTTTTAGTATGTATTAATAACAAATGAAAAATATTTATCATGGAGAAAACACAAAATTTGCTAATTTATTAGGGGTTAAAAATAAGTGTTAAGGACTAAAAACAAAATTGTTTTTTTTATTGGAGACTCATCATAAAACAAAATTTTATTAGGGAGTAAATACAAAATTGGATAATTATTAGGGATCAAAAACATATTTAAGCCTAAGATATCACCTCTTCTTTTTGCGCTAGCTGAGTTTCGAACCCATGACTTACAAGATACTAGAATACACGCAAGCCACCAGATTGTTACATGTTTTTTTTTTATATATATTTGTTTTTCATATGTTATATCCTTATTCTATTTATCTTTACAAGTTATGGAGTTTTGATTTATTTTATGCATGAATATATTTTGGAGAAAAAAATTGATTTTGTGCATATACATATGAAACCAAATGCATAATATTATGTTTCAATTATGAAATTATATATGAGAATTTTAATCATCATTGTATTATATCTTGATCTTGAAATGCATAATATGATTTATTCTCATATGATTAAGTTTTATGTCTAAGTGATCTTTATAATTTTGATTAATTATGAATTAGCCACAACATCTATAATTTGATTAAAATTATATATTAAGTTGCTTAAAGATCATATAAGGAATTAGGCTTAATATTATGATTAATTGTACTTTATATAATCAATTTTATCCCACGGGAATTTTTACTATATTTGTATAATTAATTGGGATAAAATAACATATTATTTTTATGATTTACCCACAGGGATCATGAGGTATGTATAATTTGTCAATTTTATCATAAAATAAATATTTGTGATAGAAAATTAAATTATTTTCACATAGTACCTGTAAAGCATGAATTTGAGTATTTAATTTGATTATTCTATCATAAAGTTTAATTATTTCTTATTGAATTAAAAATTTAGCCCACGGGCAATTTTTTTGTCACAAGATTCAATTTTATGGTATGTTTACATTGGTAAAATATACAATTAAGATTAATATGCCTCAAATTTTGACATAAGCCTTTGGATTTTGCAACTTCTCAAACTGTTAGTTTTTCTGATATTCAATGTGATGTTCCCGAACTCAAATGAGATAACTACAAGATATGCAAGGAGAAAATTCTTCTGCAATTGGGGTGGATGGACATAGACTATGCTATAAAGAAAGATGAACCACCTGTATTCACTGATGAAAATAGCCCAGTTGATGTTGCGCTATATGGGCGGTGGGAGCGATCCAACCGGCTCAACGTGATGTTCATTAAGACCCAAATGTCGGCCGAGATACGTGGTTTTGTCAACCGGCATGAAAAGGTCCAAGACTTGCTTAAGGTCATTGATGATAAGTTCATAACTTCATATAAGGCTTTAGCAAGCACCCTGATCATGAAGTTCCCCTCTCTTCGACTCACCAATGTGAAAGGTGTGCATGAGTACATAATGCAAATGCGAGATATTTCAGCTCGACTTAAGAAACTGGAGGTTGATATGTTTGAGTCCTTCCTGGTGCACTTCATTTTGAACACCCTTCCACAAGAATATGAGTCGTTTAAGATTTCATACAACACACATAAGGATAAATGGTCTATCAATGAATTAATGACCATGTGTGTTTAGGAAGAAGAAAGGCTTGTAATGGGGATGAGTGAGAGTGCATTGTTGATAACTGCTTGTGGGAAGAACAAAACATCTAAGTCTCAAGCTAATAAGAAGGGGAATGGTAAAATACCACCTCAAGATTATATTAAGAAGGTGACAAAGTGTTTTTTTTGTAAGAAGAAGGGACACATGAAGAACAATTGCCCTAGATTCTAGAAATGGCTTGAGAGAAAGGTAAATCAATCTCATTAGTATGTTATGAATATAATATGGCTAGTGTTAATATTAACACTTGGTGGATTGATTCTGGATCTACTATCCATATTGCAAATTCTTTATAGGGTATGAAAAACCTAAGGAAACCAGTGAGAAGTAAGCAAAGAATTTTATCAGGCAATAAGCTAGGCTCACCTATGGAGGCTATTGAAACTTGCATTTTAACTTTAAGTAGTGATTTATTTTGAAATTAGAAAGGACCTTTTATGTACCAATTTTTTCTCAAAACTTTATTTATGTTTCCAGACTCATACCATTTGGATATTCCTTTAATTTTAAAGACACATTGTTTGAGTTATTTTAGAATTCTGAATGTGTTGGGAATGATATCTTGTCTGATGATCTTTATCTTCTTGGTTTACAAAATTATGCCACTTATAGTTCAATGCATGTTCAAACTGGTATTAAAAGGTGTGATATTAATGAGAATTCCTCTATGTAATGGCACCAGAGATTAGCACATATCTCCATTGAGAGGATTAAAAGGTTAGTAAAAGATGGGGTACTCAATACTCTAGATTTTGCTGACTTTAAGACTTGTGTGGACTGCATTAAGGGTAAGCAGACCAGCATGTCTAAGAAAGGTGCTAATAGGAGTTTAAGCATATTAGAAATAATTAATACTAATATTTGTTATCCAGATATGGATGCACGTTGTCAGAAATATTTTATCATCTTTATAGATGATTATTCATGATATATGAATGTTTATTTTCTTTATAACAAAAATGAAGCATTGGATGCCTTCAAAGTCTTTAAGACTGAAGTTAAGAACCAATGTGGCAAGCAAATAAAAATAGTGAGATCAGATAGAGGTGGAGAATATTATGGCAGATATACTAAGAATGGACAAACACCTCTGGTCCTTCTCCAAAGTTTCTCAAGAACATGAGATTGTTGCCCAGTACACTATGTGTGGTTCTCCAAATCAGAATAGTGTGGCAGAAAGAAGGAACTGAACATTATTGGACATGGTACGGAGTATGCTTAGCAACTCCAATCTTCTTAAATCTTTGTGGGCTGAAGCACTAAAGACGAAAGTGTATATATTAAACCATGTTCCAACCATGGCTGTCCCAAAGACACCTTTTGAGTTGTTTAAAGGTTGGAAACTAAGTTTGAAACATATGCGCGTTTAGAGTTGTCTGTCTGAGGTGAGAATATATAACCCACAAGAGAAGAAACTTGACCCGAGGACTATTAGGGGGTATTTCATTGGATATGCCGAAAGGTCTAAAGGTTATAGGTTTTACTGTCCATATCATATTACTAGGATTGTGGAATCAAGAAATGTCAAGTTTCTTAAAAATGACAAGATCAGTAGGAGTGATCAATTGAGGGACTTAGGTTCTGAAATTGATTATATAGAGTCTCAACCTTCCATATCAAGTGAAAGATTGGTTGTAATTCATACCCCTCAAGTTCAAAGGGATGATGAGCAACACATGATTGACATTCCACAACTTGTTGTTGATAATCCAGTAGATCAAGTTGATCATTAAATTCCTGAAAATGATGAACAATTAGCTAAACAACATGATCCCCAAGAAAATGTTGATGCAGCATTAAGGAGGTTTACTAGAGTAAGAAAATCAGATATTCCTAGTGATCAAGCCATGAGTTGTAAAGAGTCAATTTTATGGTATGATGCCATGAAGGATGAGAAGAATTCCATGTAGAGTAACGAAATTTGGAACCTTGTAGAGTTGCCTAATGGGGCAAAGGTCATTGGCTGTAAATGGGTCTTTAATGTGACATCCTCTACCCCATACATATATGTACTACTAATAAAAGGAAAAGAAATTATAATTAATTAAAAGTTCTTAAAACATATTTAAATAAAATCCTTTCAAAAGGGTAAAAGACTCACATTCATTTTTTTCTCATCATAATAAAACCTGTCCAATAAATAATAAAATCATCTCGGCTCAAACAAGACCGTCCAAGACTTCATGCAATTAATATACAAACCTATATCCCAATGTCACATCCTATCAGATCATTGTGTTCTTGCGTCTTCTAGCATGAGGTTCTCCATAGCCATTCACCTAACCATCTGCTCCAACGAACACAAAGTTCGAGATCATCACAAGATCCAAACATAAATAGCACACGGGGAGTGAGTTATCACATTCCTAACTAAAAGAGAGAAATGAGACAACTAGATATACATGTCATGTAAATGAGATACAACTTACTTAAACATAACTCACTTAATTCCACCACTTTGTCGCATAACATCACAACACAACACGTCTCATTCATTTTCACATCATTCACGTATTCAAAGATCAAAACATAATATCACTAAATCAATCAATATCAATAAATACACAAGCACTATGTAGCAAATACACTAAGACTCAAGCTTATATGCAATGTGGTACCATGTCAGTGAAAAACCACCCCGGGGGGCGCTTAGGAGTATATAACAAGTCACACCACACAATGGGTATGTCAGGTCACTCTCACTAAGTAAAATCATAAGGTGACCAGTCAGGGTAACTCCATTTTGCGAGAATGCTCCAACCATATGGGATCAACATAGGCTTACAGGAGCACTCAAATGGAGTGTTTTTACCCACAAGGCCTAGACTCCGAAGAATCCGTTAGGGCCTCACCTTCCTGATTCAGGTCCAACCCCTAAAATAATTTCTGCACGTAGACACTGCTAATGAATTATACAATACCCATAACCTCACACTCGTGTTTCAAACACGTTTAACACATTGCGCTACAATTTAACACTGGTTCCTAACTAGGAAACCTATACTTTTCCTTTAACACTCACATAAACACTTTTCTCAAGGTAAACACTGATCAGATTATTGTATAATTCACAACTCACAACACAAGTACTATAACATCCAAGTGTTGAACACACACTTATTCACAACCAAATCTCATGACCACAATTTCACATCTCATAATATCACAATCCACCATCACATGTTCATATGTATTTCACAAATTAACACATATCTAACTTTACACTTATACTTGATCTCAACAACAATATTATAATCTCATTATAATAATTTATCACGTCTCATAACTCATATACACATCACACAGTAATAATAATTGCATGACACAAAACATTATATATATATATATATATATATATATAGTAAATCAAACTACATTATTTTCAATCAAAAAGAGTTTCTATAACAATTAATTTAAGATTACATCAAAAGAAATTCTCGACACAAGAACACATCAATTTCACAGCAATTTCTCATTGGAACATCAATAGGTTCATCAAACATATATAATTCATAGTTATAATTGTAAAGATAGAATCAAAATTTGCAAAACAACCCAAAAACCCATTTCAATTGATACTCTAAGGATTCCTACACATGTTCTCACTACTCTCCAATTGTGAATAACTCATCCCTTACCTCTAAGCAAACTCATGTGTGTATTCTGACAGCGATAGCGGCATCTCTAACAGTTTTCTAAGATTCCTCAAGTTTTTTCTCTAGCTTCTCTGATAAGGATTCCAAACGTTAGAGAGAAGGAGAAGAGACTAAAGCCTTTATTCCACTGTCTGCATGCAATGAGTGTTTATCCCTCTCCAGACATCATTTTGCAAATCCCAATGGTGAAGATATGTGGAAATGAATTGCAAACATGGTGTCAAAATTTCACAATGATTCAGCGGTTAACGAATCCAAGGTCATAGTTTTACCAAGACATCTTTAACAATTTTTTGAGATTCCTCAAGCTTTTTCTCTGGTTGCTCTAATAAGGATTCCAAACGTTAGAGAGAAGGAGAAGAGATTGAGGCCTTCATTCCACTGTCTACGTGCAATGAGTGTTTCTCCCTCTCTAGACATCATTTTGTAAATCCCAATAGTGAAGATATGCGGAAATGAATTTCAAATCTGGTGTCCAAATTTCACAACAATCCAACGGTTAACGAGTCAAGAATCGTAGTTTTATTGGGATAGGTTTTGGGTCTCTACAGGAAAAAAGAAAGCTACAATACGAAGAGAGTTTCTCTCATCTCTGACATTGTTTCGCAAATTCCAACAAGTGGGAATGTTGGTAAATGAGTTCTGAACCTGGTGCTCAAATTTCACGACAATCCAATGGTTAACGAGTCTGAGATCGTCATTTTACTAAGATAGGTTTGAGTGTATGCGGGAAAAAGAGAGGATTTTGGGAGGAGGAGAAGGGAAAATGAAACTGAGAGGAAGAGAAACCGCAGTTAGTCTAAAAAATGACCTGGCATGTCTCTATTTATAGCTAGGTACTCTTAGTCTATTATTTACTCTATTTTTTATTATTTTATAAACAAATACTCTATTTTATTTTCTATCAAATGAATAAATCAAATATCATTTTTATTTTCCTTCAAACCATTATTTTAATAATGTTATTTCTTCTTATTTATTTAATTACAAAAGCCTCATCATTTTTTTTTCTAAAACTCTAAAACCTTTTTAATTTAATTCACGAAAAATGGGATGTTACATTTAAGACTAAAAGGGATTCATTAGGCAACATTGAGAGATACAAGGAAAGACTCGTTGCTAAGGGATTTACTAAAAAAAAAAGGAATCGACTACACAGAGACTTTTTCTCCTATATTTAAGAAAGATTCTCTTTGTATTATCTTAGCATTAGTTGCTCATTTTGACCTTGAGTTGCAACAAATGGATGTGAAAACAACCTTTCTTAATGGTGATTTAGAGGAAGAGGTTTATATGAAACAACCTGAAGGCTTCTCCTTTAGTAATGGTGAGCATTTGGTTTGCAAGCTTAATAAATCTATATATGGTTTAAAACAAGCCTCCCATCAGTGGTACCTTAAGTTTCATGGGATAATTTCTTCATTTGGTTTTGATGAAAACCCTATGGATCAATGCATATATCACAAGGTCAGTGGGAGTAAAATATGTTTTCTTGTTTTATATGTAGATGAATTTTACTTGCAGCCAATGATTGGGGTTTGCTACATGAGGTGAAATAATTTCTCTCTAAGAATTTTGACATGAAGGATATGTGTGATGCATCTTATGTCATCAGCATTAAGATTCATAGAGATAGACCTCGGGGTATTTTAGGTCTATCACAGGAAACCTATATTAACAAAATTTTAGAGAGATTTCGGATGAAAGATTGTTCACTAGGTGTTGCTCCCATTGTGAAGGGTGATGAGTTTAATTTGAACCAATGCCCAAAGAATGACTTTGAGAGGGAACAGATGAAAAACATTCCTTATGCTTCAGTTGTTGGAAGCCTTATGTATGCTCAAGTGTACACAAGGCCTGACATTGTTTTGCAGTTGGAATGTTAGGAAGATATCAAAGTAATCCAGGTATTGACCACTGGAGAGCTGCAAAGAAAGTGATGAGGTACCTTCAGGGTACCAAAGATTACATGCTTATGTATAGACAGACAAACAATCTAGATGTGATTGGTTATTCAGACTCAGACTTTGCTGGTTGTATTGATTCTCGCAAATCAACATCTGGGTACATTTTCATGATGGCTGGTGGAGCTATTTCATATAAGAGTTTTACGCAGACTTTGTCTGCTACTTCTACCATGGAAGCTGAGTTTATCTCTTGTTTTGAGGCCACATCACATGGTGTATGGCTTAAGAGTTTTATTTTTGGGTTGAAGATAGTTGATACTATTTCAAGGCCTTTGAGAATTTTCTGCGATAACTCAGTTGTTGTCTTTATGACTAAGAATAACAAAAGTGGAAGTCAAAATAAGCACATTAACATTAAGTACTTAGCCATCATAGAAAGAGTAAAAGACAAGAAAGTGATCATTGAGCATATAAGCACTGAGTTGATGATCGCTGATCCTTTGACTAAGGGCATGCCACCGTTTAAATTCAAGCATCATGTACAAAGAATGGAACTTGGTTCCACTTCATGATTGTATACATACAAGTTAGAGTTGAAACTTTTATATTGTGATATTTTCTCATATTCAGGTGCACATTGATTTATTTGAGAAAAATTTTATTTTGGACCAAGAATAAACATTGGGTTTATTCATTAAGTTTTATTACCACTTTGAGTATACTACTTGGGAAATTGAGCATACTGTAATACATGGATCATATTACTCGTTATAAGAGGAACTATCACTATGATTCTTATATTCATTTCTTAATAAGATTAAGCATTGACTTATTTAAATCAATGAGTCAAAACATTTGGACCAAGTGGGAGAATGTAATAATTTGGTCAGTACGTTCTGGAAAATAAAATGCTCCATCAGTTTTGGAATTGAGAAGCCAAATATTGAATGGCTACTAATGGGTGGTAATGACTACTAATGAGTGATAATGACTACTAAATGCATTATTGATGATAGAATGCTTATATATAGCACATGTATTTGATCCCTGAGCTCATATTTTGTCTAATACACCATCTACTGAGAGAGAGAACCAAAACAAGACAGTTCTTTTATGGCAATGGCTGAAGGTACATTTTGATTTTTGTTTTTCCGTATTTTGTTAATGACCTGTGTTTTGTTTTGTAGTTTGTAACATCACAGGTTAAAAAATTTAGTCTAACATTACCCACAATCCAAATAACTTTTCCAGCATTACTTCCTAAATGTAAAATGTTTTTATTTATACCCCAAAAGATACGTTCATAGAGATGGCCTGAGCTTTAATTTTTTGTGCCGCCAAAGAAAAGAAGAACAAAAAATTCAATCCGTGAATTCTGAGGTTTAACTCCAAGGTTGACCAACCATGGTTTCTCATTTACCAAGAAATGAAAGATGTCGTGACATTTAAAATTGTTGTCTTTTACCAAATAATAATAATAAACGTTTCTTGTTCTTTTCTGTGTTAATATATTATTTCTTCTTTTTCTACCATGGACAAATTTTATATGAAGAGAGAAAATATATTATTAATATTCTTAAACTCAACGGTCACCAATAATCATAAAATACCATCATTGTAAGACAAATTGGATTTTGAAATTTTTGTCTTGATATCTAACTTAATCTTGGAAAAAATTTGGCAAAAATAACAATTAACCATCAAAGTTAGAAAAAAAAAAAGAGAAATTTGAGAGAGAGAAAAACATGATGAAAGAAAGACCAACTCACCATCCCCATTAAAAAAAAATTCTTGTCATGGTGGCTAAACACGGAGAAGAAGATCCAACAATGCTCAAAGTAGAGGAGAAGAAATTGGGTAGGAGGGAGAAGAAGAAGAACACAAATTAAGAAAACTAATTCTTAAAACCCTCAAATAGAAACCCTAAAATGAAGAATCACCATCCCCATTAAAGAAATCATAAGCACATGGAAGTCTCTAAAACTCATTAATGGGCTCAAAGGATCCTCCAAAAAATCAAAATGAGTTTGAGAGAAAGAATATTTGGGGGGGGGGGGGGGGGGGAGAAAAGAAAAAAATCTCACCAAGAGGTCGCCAACCGAGAATGGGGGGGGGGGGGGGGGGACCCCCCGGAAAAATGGGGGGGGGGGGGGAGAGTGAGATTGACCAGAGAGAGGTGTGAGGTAGTCTGGTTTTTTTTTTTTCCTTTGAAAGAAGAAACATGTGGGAAAAAAGGAACATATGAGAGATTTTAAAATTTGAAATTCAAAAAACAATTTTTCAAAAAGCAAGACAAAGAGAGGTATGATGAAAGACTAAAATGCCTTAAAAATAGACCATTGTCACGACTTGAACTTCACACTCCTAGAATTATTTAAAAAATCCTCAAAAGGAAAATTTAATGTTATATATATGTTAAAGTTTTATAAAGATAGCTCAATAAATGCGAAGAATGTGACCAAATGTTGTAAATAGATTTCCGAGCTCTTAATGAATAAAGGAATGTATGTTTAGGGTAGGTCCATTGTTAATAAATTATTTGGTTAGAGATTTCATTTTCTATTGAATATTAAGTTTATACATATAATGCACTTATACATTGTTTCAATTCTCATCCACAGAAGTTAATATTCTTTTAAGATGCTACAACATTTTGCTATTTACTTTTACAAGTATAACATTTAGTTTTGTTTTCAGATTAGTAACAAATACATTCCATAAAAGTTTATCTCGCCACTCTCTCTCTCTTTTCATAAGGGCTTTCCGCTTAAAGAAATCTTCTCTGATATGCATTAACTTGCTTATTTGAAGTTTAAGACAATTGCCTTCAACAATGATTAATTATTGAATTATGTGAATTGGTCATTCAAAGTGTAGTTTCGTGATGTGTTTATTGTGTTTGAATTAGTTGTGAAATTTGTCGTAAAAGTGTAATTATGCTATCTGTTATATATAAGGGAAACAGTCTATTCTAGTATAATTTTTTTAATTAATATATATATATATATATATATATATATATATATATATATATATATATATATATATATATACATATATATATTATGATTATCACTATAATTAATGTATAAATTATTTTTTACATATAATGAGAATGGATATAGAAAGTTTATTTTCTAGATTGATTATAAATAAAATGTAAAAAAGTAAAACTTTTAGATTGGTTCTAGCCACAACTTAAAAAAAAGTATATTTTCTACATTAATTTTTGCTACAATTGATCTAGAAAGTGACTTATCAGTTATGTTGAGTTATGTTTTTCGGGAGAATCTAGGGTAGTCTCAAGAGTTAAAAAATAATCTTGGAATGTATTAAGATTTATTTAAGAAGATAACATCTTAACTCATGTTATTTCATACACATGAATATGAAGATTAAACCTTTGATCATGTATTTAAAGGACATGATTATCTATCAAATATATCATTATATATGGATTGATATGTTACTAATATAATTTTAAAAGTGTTTGGTGAGTAATCTATTTGTTTAAAATTTACCTCAATGTCGGCAAACAATGAGGAGAAAAAAATATGAATTCCTTTTAATAAACATTAAAAACTCTATTTTTAGGTTTAAAATCCTTTTTGACCACTCAAAAAAATTAAGATATATTTAATTAATGTAGTTGTATAATTTTTCTAAAATTACTTTTAAAACTATTGAAATTCCATTCATTTTATCTTTCTATACTTAATTAATTAATATATCTCCACTTAGAAATACTTTTATAAAAAAAAAAAAGTTGATGAAGCATACATGTTGAAGAGAATCTTGCAAAATGACTCAAAACTAACTTCTTAAAGGGTTCCTATATAAAGGACCACAAAGGTAGTACGAGAAAAAAATTCTCCAAACATACCGTAAAATAATTCACGAAAGGTTAGTTTATAAAAATTCGTTGTAGGAAGATAATCGAACCAGGGTGGTGAAGAGAATAATAAAACATATGTTAAAGAGAATCTTACAAAATAAATCAAAACTAACTTTTTAAAGGATTCCTATATAAAGGACCACAAAGGTACTACGAGAAAAAACTTCTTTAAACATACCATAAAATAATTCACCAAAGGTTAGTTTGTAAAATTTTGTTGTAAAAAGATAATCGAAGCAGAGTGTGTGTTGGTATTGTAAATCCTTCGATATTATTTTCAATTCCAACGGATAATAAAAATGATAATCAAAGCAAACCTGAGATGACACAAAGTCTCAGCCATGTTAAAAAAAAAAATAATGAGCTCCATATGATATTTACCTAAATTTTGAAATAATTAATAAAAATATCCGTTAATTATTTTTCTCCAAGATCAAAATCAGATTGTGACGGATTATCTAGTATGCTGGGATGGACTAGCAACCCATGCATGCATATGCATACAACAATTAATCTAGAATAGTTTTTTTTTTTTTTGACAAATTAATCTAGAATAGTTGGTTGGCAAAGTCTAAATTCAACATAAGTTACATAACCTGATTTTATTATATAAGTGAGTCTTTACAGCAAGTGTTGAGAGGGATAAGATCCATAAAAAAAAGTTACATCAAAGACTAAATATGTCAGCACTCATAAATTGTCTTTGCTATCACAAGGTATAAAAATGAGAAAGAGAAGTATACACTTCCCTCACCTATGCTGCAGGATAATCCAATCCCTTGTTATACATTGCTAAGATCTTATGTTCTCTGGGTACAAAATAGTACAAACAATCTCAAATTAAAGAACAGAAGATTATTTTCCCTTTGCAAATTTCTCAATCATTAATGTTCATTGACAATATCAAAAAATGGGAAGCCTCTTTGAGGGTCAGAATAACTTGCTTTGCATAAATGATGTCACACAGAATCACTCAAGTTTTCATGCCTTTTAACCTTCAATTTGCGATCCTTGCTTGAAAATCTTAAAATTCTGACCATCAGCTTTACACCATTAAAAAAGAAAAGGAGCACTGTCTACAGAGGAACCTCGACACCGCGACTATGCCGGTCACGGCCATTTGTTTCCATGAATCCTGTATGCAAGCTTCTTCTCCTTCTACCATGTTTTAACCTTGTTCCTCTTCTTCTATGACCTGAATACACCACAAAAATGACAACCAAGAAACCTACTCCAGAAAATGCCCACAAGCATATCACCCAAAACCTGAAAGAACTAGGCACCTCATCTTTCCGAACATCCGTTGATTCCTCCAATCGGTTTGTTGAGATATTATTGCTTATTGAATCATCATTTGCATCTATGTTGCTGACCCTTGAGACTCCACCTTCCTCCTTTTTCTCCTCCTCTTTTGATGTTGACAAGGAATTATCACTAGAACACCTTTTCTGGTGGTGCAGATTCAGTGCCTCGTTCAACATCTTAGCGCATTCAATGCTGAGCAGATCTCGCTGTAAATCCTCATTGTTTGCCGGATCAACTGGTGAGGAATCTGGTGGGTCTGGGAACTTGGCCCAGCATTTGTTGACTACATCAACGTTGCGCCAGTCTGCTTTGTCAAAGCTCCAATTCCCAACACTGAATCGCAATCCGTAATGAAAGACTCTATACTTGACACCCGGTACAGGAACATATCCCGGGTATATCAGTATCTCATTGTTTACAGTATGCCTTAATTTCAACTGCATCAATAAAAGAACTGGTTACACCGTTACAGCAGTGAAATATTTTTCAAACATTAAAGAGGAAGTAAGAAACAATGTAGTGCGATACACCATGAAAGAGAAACACACGTAGCAGCATGAAAGGGATTAGGGAATGAAAATTAATGTTCATTCAAGCCCACAACTGTGTCCTGAACAACTCACCCGAAAGTGGACACCATAAGACTTAATTTTGTTCACTCCCTTGAGAATAAGAGCCAATAATAGAATGTGCATAATGAAGAAAGCACTTCCCTTACAAATAGATAAGGCCCTCAATGTCCTTTCATAATAGAGGAAACATTATCACTAGATAACAGATCAATACAACCACATATGGTTTGTATTTACTTATATATTAGACATGCTTTTTCATATCCTGACTATGGTTTCTACTAGTCTTTCATTATTTTATTTGTAATCAGCTAGAACTCTCCCTGTTCAGTCATCATTCAACAGTTAACATTAGCTTCACCTTCGTCCAAATGTAGTTAACTGAAGTACAGCCTATAACACTTTTGTGTAACTGAAAGCATCAAACCTATGGAGCGTGAACATTGACATGCAACGCAACATACAGTGTGTATGTGTGTGTATAAGCTTCAAGATTTACGATATCTTAATATATTTTCATATAGGAGAAAATGGAATTGGTACATGACAAAAGCAATTCAAACAATTCTTGTGTAAGTGCCAACTGGTACAATCAATCAATAATCAGGATAATAAAATGAATTCAACCTAACTTCATCAGATTTTGATATTATTTTAGTACATCTTAAACTTTCGATTGACAATGTGTTGATGCGTATAGACATTGTGCTCATACAAGCATTACTCAAGCAATCCTGTCTTATTCTCCTTTTTATTATTTTTTTGAAGGCATTCTCCTTTTTATTATTGAAAATTGCAAAATTGTTTAGAACAGACACAACCTCTGTTTTTCTTTTTCTTTTAAATAGTCATGGGACCAAGCCATTTCTATGTTGTGTCCTGCTATGTTGGAACTTGGAACCCAAAACATACATAAATTGAAATCAGCATGAGGACACATCAGACATGAAATCAACACAAAAACAAGGCACCAAAATGGTATGCATGCTTAAGAGGATCAAACACTTCCCCTAGATGCTCGAATGAAAGAAAATTTTCAAGGTAAACTAGGTTTTGCCAATTACACTTGTTTATATGGGCTGAACAATTGGCTTTGTTTAGAAATAGAAAGCCATGAAAAGTTGGCATTTTCAAGCTAGTGATAAGATGATATTTTCTTTGCTTCATTAATTTTATTTAGATCAAGGCCTTTAAAATTGTAATCATTCACACTGTATACCTTTACATCTAAGCATTTATTATCTATTTATTAGTTTATTTTTTAATGAATGAAGAAACTGGTGCTGCTTGGAAAAGCTTCCTGTTTGCATATCATAGAACAACAGAATTATTATTCTCAAAGTCGTATCCTGGAAGAATTCATGTTATATTATTCTACAAGTTATAATGTCCAAGCATCATCAAGTTATAATCTAAACTCGAGATGAGCCCTGCAAACTTCTCAATTACAGTAGCCACTCTACAATGCATGAGAAATTACAAACTAAAAACAAAAACTTACTTAATTGCAATTCCTGGTGGCAAGACAAAATTCAGACACACATTGGTATACCTACAAGAAACTAGAGAAAAGATGAAACATCTAAAATGCTCAAGGGAACTTGACTACTTGAAATTCAGGCAGATCTAACCTTAATCTTCAGTCAGAACATCAAGATTCAATATTGTCAGAAAAACTCTTAAAACAAAAATTATTTTGTTCTGCTCCCAGAAGTAGGGAAAAGTGTCTGACCCTTTCTTAAGGAATAGCAGCAAAGCTTTTACTTCAATTGCCTATGCTAGGATCAGGGACAGATTCAGGAATGCATCAAGGGGGGGCCGAAATTTTTTTTTATACAATATTTAAATATCTAACTTCTAATAAATAATTATTTAATAAATAAAAAGTTCCACAAAAATATTTATTAATAATTTTAGGCTAAAATATGTTTTTGATCCCTAATAAATATCCAAATTTTGTGTTTTCTCCCTAATAATTTCTTCGCTTTTTGCTCCTTGATAAAACAAAAAATTTGTTTTCAGTTCTTGGCACTTTTTTTTAGTCCCTATAAATTAGAGAATTTTGTGTTTGCTCCCTGATAAACTTTTTCATTTGTTATTAGTCTTCTTCAAAAGGACTAATAACAAATGAATTTTTTTTTATCAGGGAGCAAACACAAAGTTTGTTAATTTATCAGGGATTAAAAAAAGGTGTCAAGGACCAAAAGTAAAATTGTTTTGTTAGAGACTCAATGCAAAAGCAAACACAATTTTTTAATTTATTAGAGACCTAAAACATATTTTAGCTATGCTTCTTTCTTTATTTGGCAGAGATAGATCCAGCTACCATTGAAAGACGATCAATTTGTTTAAGGAATTTAAAACATTGATAGCAAGCAGGCACACCATCACAGAACCCTGGTAGTCTTTTTGGGAGCACATGTCTCCTATCAACCTAGTGATCATGGCTTCAGCCGTTCACCAAATCATGAAAGACATTTGTGATTTATAAGGAGTTCCCTCCTCCTTTAGGGAGGGGCTTATTGTTTAAGATGCTATAGCAAGCCATACCCTAAATTCATGAAGTTTAGCTCTTCCTACAAGATGAAAATAAAGGTCCATTTACCCCACAACAGTTTATGTTTAATTTAAGGCTTTATTTGTGGGAAATCTACTCATATCCTTCTAATATATCCAAAGAAAATTATTTTTTATGTGTTTGAACATATCATGTTAACTAATTTCTACAATATATATATATATATATATATATATATGATGATGATGATGATTAGAGTTTTTGACATCCAAAAAAACTAATCTATGTTCAATTTTGTGTTTGTCTTATTACATGAGTCTGATTCACTTGTGTGTGGAAAAAACAAAAAAAATTCATAATCATAAAAGCGAAATCACTCAAATAGCTATAACTGAAAATTGGGATTTGATTTGTTCCTAGAATAGATGTGATGGCCACTCGACTGAAAGCCAAAGGGTTGATGCTCATATTTGTCCTGGCTTCCTTGAAGGGTAGAACAAGTTACAGAGCAAGTAGCTAGCAAATGACAATAGGACACCATCTCCCGTCTAAGAGCCAAAGGTCAGCATTAATTGAAAAGGCTGCAAAGGGTCTAGAACTGAAAGAGGTTATATATCTAAACTCTAATACTATGCCACCCATAATCATATAAACATGTAAGCTCAGTATGCATGATAAGAATGTAAAAAGAAAATACCTCTGCTGCACCAAATGAGTAACCATACATCTCACTAATCCACCCAGATTCATATATGTCTCCTGTTATATTTCTTGCATAATGAGCTCTATCAGCTCGGACCTCCTCAGTTTTATGCAGCCATAGCATAGCGAATTTCCGGAGATCATCAATATGCATAATGATTACACCACCAACCTTGTCACAAGCCTCAGGATGGCTAGTATGCAATTTTGCAAGCTCATTATCACAGCCGATAAGGTAGCTAGCATATAAAGATTAAAACATATAAATGAGTCATCATGCTGAATACACAAGATAAAACAGACATCAGCAGAAACATGTATGTACTGTACATGCCAATTGCAGTCAACAACATTGCATTAATATCAACAATAACAGATAACATAAAAATAAATCAAATTCACTAAGCTTACTCATAGGGAGTTGAAACAGGACGACCACGAGCAGCTTTGAACTCCCATGGTGTTATTGGGCCTCTCAAGATCATATCCGCATCAAGAATCACTATGAATTCAGCATCAATATTTACATGATTAAGCCAGTGAAGGACTGCAGCTGGTTTATTAATTGCTGGGTACCTAAAATAAAACAGACACACTATCACGTTTTTTAACCTATAGTATAAATCAGTAGACCACACAAAGCATTGAAAAGTTGTAGGCTCTTAATAACTGCAGGATACAGGTTGAAGCATGAGGTATCTTGTATATTATAGCAAACATAAGGCAGAAGTTTTACAGTATTAAAAAAAATAAGTTAAATTTAAGTTTCACAATTTAACTTTTAAATCATAACACTCATAGACTACACCCAGAACCAGAACCTTAATTTTAAGACATCAAATCAAGCACAATTTATGATCATCACATAAAGTTGTCCTAATCATGCAGTAAATGTCAGTGCAGAAATAACAGGCAATAACTGAATAGTTCACATAATGGAATTGAAAATTGAAAGAAACAGAAAATTTTCTTTTACCAATCTCCTGTTAATGGATGTCGACTCATAGAAGGGACATAATGTGTGGGAGCCAGATCATGGCCTTTATACTGCTGTAAGTCCTCATCAGAGCAGCTGAGAAGTCTAGTGATATTTCCAGGCTGTCCACTTCTACGGAAACTGTGCATAAGTCCTACAGTCTGCCAATCAAAGTACGTGGTGCATTCTGTGGAAAAAATGGTATGGATTTTGGGATGTGGCTTTCCAGCACCATCATCGACATGTTCTTCTTTGATATCCTCCATCATTTGTAAAGTAGCAGGATTCACATATTTTGGCTGAGTTAGTTCTGCATAAGCTTTGCTTTTCAAAAAGCTCAAGTATTTAGACCATGTTGGTTTAGGGCAACCATTTGCTGCATGTTGTAATAAAAGACCTTCATTTATAATGTTTATGCACTCTAAGCTTAGAAATAGTCCTCGCCTTCGATTAGGATCAAGTTCCAACTGTCTTACCTGCAATAAATACTTTCCAATTTCAGCAAAACTGGAAAAACCTGATGCCATATTTATTTGCATAAATTCAGTATATTTGGACTAAAAGATGAAGTTAAAATGCTGAGTATTATAAATGCATAGGTCATGGGAATATATGCTTGCTTATTAACAAATGACAAAGTATTAATGCAACACACATGCTTTTCTATAACACAGGAATTTATTCTCCCACAAGACGATCACACCATGAGGGGAAAAAACCTGTTTTTTCTACCACTGTGAGTTTCCTTAAACAAGTATAATTGTTTACATACCTCTTTTGGGTAAGGAGGTTCTGGAAAGAGCTGGTTACATTCATATACAATTCCGTCATCATGGTGAGCCAGTTTATTGAATGACCAATTCCCAACACTAAATGGCAACCCATAGTGAAGAAGAATCGGCTCAATTCCCTCACGAGGAACATAACCTGGGTAGATCATTAAGTTATCATTGATTTTATGCCGAAGTCCAACCTGTGAAGGGAGAGCCCAAAGGGGAGGACAGAAGAAAACATGCAAAATAATTTGTGAAAACTGAATAGTTAAACACTAAAATGAAGTGCTAGACAGTTGGCACAGAGTTACAGTAGGTATATAGTTTATAATTCCTGAAACAAAAAATCGTGTTAAGGCATTGAACTCACTTCTGCAGCACCAAAAGAATATCCATACATCTCACTGATCCATCCTTTCCCATAGATGTCACCAGTTATGTTTGTCGCCCAGTGAGCCCTATCTTCCCGTACTTCTTCGGTTTTTGAAAGCCACAAGGGGGCAAAAACTCGCAGGTCATCTATATGAAAGGCCAAAAGCCCACCAACTTTGTCACATAGTTCTGGGTGTTTCGTGTGCAATTTAGCCAAACTGTTGTCACAACCTATTAAGTACCTGGAGAAATAATATAGAATATATAGCAAGTTTCAATGGTGAGCCAAGGAAAGAAACACTAATATGAAATACAAGATATAAGTACTCCTTTAAGAGATTTAATCAAGTTTCATAACTTCAAGAAAAGCTCTCTAGCTTGTGCATTAAAAAAAACCTATTCCCTGATTCATATCGTCGAGTGAATGCATTATGACCAACGTAAATGTAGAAAAAGGCTAAGGCATCCAGAATTTCCATATTGTTATAAATTGTTAATAGCTAAATGTAAGCTGTATTAGTCCATTAGCCTCCTTCCAAAAATATCTGAAATGGAAGTGATGGGTAAATGTCTAGCGGCTTACACTACATCACTAAAAGAAAAGGAGTGAAAAAGAAACAAGTAAAAAATTAGTGAATACCCATAATATGCTGCAACAGGTCTTCCTTTCTCTGCACCAAGTTCCCAAGGTATAATTGGCCCTCGGATTATCATGTCTGCATCCAGAATGACAACCCAATCAACATTTTTTGCCTCCTTACTATGTTTAAGCCAGTGTACAACCCCAGCAGGTTTGTTTATTGCAGGGTACCTGCATAGTGGATAGAAGATTTATTTTTCGTCCTGATATCTTCAGCAAATGGTTCTGCTTTTGTAATAAGATAGGCACATGTTGTATTTGTCAAAGGGACATTTTAAAATTCAAAACACTCTAAAAGGGGTGATATGATATGGGAAAGAACAAACATCTAGCGGCTTTGGTGGTTTGAAAAAACATTTTCTGTTTTCAACTTTTGTTTTTACTTTGTTTCCATTTTTCAAATCTTTGTCTAGGAAACACTGAATAAATTTTTTTTAATGGTTTTTGTTCTCACTTTTTTCCGCATAAACTTTTGAAATCATGATACAAAGTGAAAACAGAAAATGAAAACAAAAAACATTTTCTCAAATCCAATGGCCCCTTACACAATGCCAAAATACTGGCAGAAATATTTTCATAATGAAGCAAGAGCATCAAGTGAATATTGTTGACATCAGAAAACTTCTTGCCAGCCTCACAAGTCAAAATAGCAATCACAACTATAGTAACACACTAATCCACAGCTAAATTCACAGAAAAATCCAGCCACCACACCTACCCCCATTATCTACACAAAGACAAAGTTTCAAGAATTCACAGATCCAGCCCCTGGACATGCCTAAGAAAAGATCAACAGCAGCAAGTGCTACACAACTACACACAGCAACACATCACGCAGAGTTAAAAACTGTCCTAGTAACTAATCAACATACATTGGACAACAAGAACCAAAGCTAGTGCCATTGACCTCACTCCACAACAGACCACACAAACCAATCCACAATCCACACTCCAAATTCCAAGAAGGACAAAACTTAAATGAAGTCCCATAGGTGTTTTTGGTGTTGTTTTCTAATCAAAATCGAACCTTTGCCTCAGTAATCTGTGTTGACCTTTAATACAAACCTTCATTACACGAATTACCAAAGTAAAACTCCAATTCCAATTAGAGAACACCACCAAAAAAGGCAAAAACACCAATGAAACTGCAGCTAACATTTCTCCTTCCAACTATCCCGCCACCCCCCAAGAAAAAAATTAACTTTGCAACACTGATTACTACAACTATTACTATTTTATGAGTTTTAAGGTTGGCTTGGTGATAAAAGGAGAACCGAACAGGGGAGACGTGGGTTTAAATCTCTCCACTAACAAAAAAAAAAAAACTAACAAACTATAACTATTATTAGTTTTTGTTACCAGTCACCAGTTTTGGGGGGGTCTACTTCATAAAAGGGCAACCTCAAAGGGTGGGTGCCAAAATGCATCCCTTTTGTAATTGTTCTTCTCCTCATCAGTGCAACTGAGGAGCCTTGTGATTGGTCCAGGCTGCTTGGCCTTCCTGTAACTGTTCATCAGCCCCACCGTTTGCCAGTCGAAATAGTTCTGACATTCCACAGAGAACAGAGTGTGGATCCTCTTCGCTGATGATGGGTGCTTCCTTGCCCCTTCAACATTGCTAACCATACGCACCAACATAAACACCATCAAAATCCAAACTTTCCCCATCCAAACTCGATTTCAGGGTCAGAAACCAAATGGGTATTCCCTCAAAGATCCGAATTTCATGTCATGACTCTGATCTCACTCACCCCACGCTGAGCTCGCAAAGCTGGAGTCAAAATTCGAAGTTTTGATAAACAATTATAATAATTTGAGATGGGATGTTATGGGATGGGATTGGAGGAAGGGAAGGTGTTGTTTTGTAGTATAATGTGTGATTTTAATTTAATACTAATTTGTGATTTTAATATGATAACAGATCAATAATAAAATTAAGTAATAATTAATGTGGGAACGAATCTGGAAAGTGCGAGTGTTAAGTGCAGTTGGTACTTAGTGCATACCATTAAGGCAAACGATCAAAAGGGGAATTTTTTTTTTCAAATTTAGTAAATGGAAATAAAATTTAAATTAATGTTTTGAAAGGGATAATTTATAAGATAATTTATGACTTTTAAACCAAAAGTCCTAAACTGTTTTACAATTTTTATTATTATTTTTTTAGTAAAGTTATAAAAAAATTTACATTTTTTATTTTTTATTTTTTTAACACAACTTTAAAGTTATAAGAGTTTTTTCACACAATATTAAAGTCGTAATAAATTTATTTTCTTCTTTTATTGAAGTCGTAAATTATTTTATCACTTCAAATTTTTTAACCTAAGATCTTTTTTTAAAAAAATTGAAAATAATTTTTTATTTTAATTATTTAATGAGTTAATCTATATTTTATTAATTTTTATTTAATATTTTCTATATTTTAAAAAAAAAATATTTAATATTTTTATATTATTTTACTTAATATAGTTTTATATTTTTTATTAATGTTAAGGATTATTATTTTTTTATAAATTAAAAAGTATTTAAAAAACTTAAATTTAAATAAAAATATTAAAAATGTATTTTGTTTAACAAAAATATCAAAATATTAAAATATTTTGTTACTAATATTAACATTTAATTTATCAAATAATATAAGTTTTTTAAAAAATTAATTAATTTTTATAATTAATAATTTCATAATTAATTTTTTTTATTTTATGAATTATTTTAATATTGATAACAGAAAATAACTTACTAATAAAAGTACTTATTAAAATAAAAAAATATAATATATTAATATAAAAATCAACAATACAAATTACACATAAGCATAAAATTAAAAGATAGAAACAATATTAGTCATAAACTTATGATAATTATTACAATTATGTCATTCCATTTTACACAATCAACATTTTTTTATGTCTATTTAATATTTTTATTAAAAAAAATATGTAGTACATTTTAATGTTTTTAATTAAATTTAAGTCTTTTGTATCATTTTTTTAATTTATAAAAAAAATAATCCTTAACATTAGAAAAAAGTATAAAAATATATTAAATAAAACTAAAGAAACATACATTAATTCATTAAATAATTAAAATAAAAAGTATTTACTATTTTTAAAAAATTAACTTACATGCCAAAAAAATTGAACTCGTAGAATAATTTACAACTTCAATGAAAAAAATTTCATTATAACTTTAAAGTCATGTTTAAAATAAAATAAAAATTGAAGTCATAAAATTCTTTATGGTTCTAATGATGAAAATAAAAAAATTAAAATAATTTATGACTTTCAATTCAAAAATCTTAACTTATAATATAATTTATCTCTTTAAATTTAAATTTTAACCCATTTAGTAAATTTGAAAAAAAAATAGTGTTTGCCCTACTATTACTATACACGCATGTGAAATATGTTGTGTGTTTGTTGAATCTTCAATGCGTTGAAGTTTTTTTCTTGTTTTGTTGGGCAAAAAGAAAGGATTTTTCATTTTTTTCGTATATCTTGGTCTCGACTGTCACCTGGTTAGGAAGAGGAAGATAAAAAATATTCTCTTAGCCTAATGAATGAGGCGTCGTCATTTATCGTTCGTTTGCCTATTCATTAAATCCATTATTATTGTACGTGATAACTTGCACTTTACTTTTTCCCTAATTTAGAAGGAAAATTTATTCCTTTTAACTTTTATTAAGATAACGTTGCATTTTCTTTAATTTTAGGAAAATATTTTGGCATAACTATATAAAAAACATAAATATGAGAGATGAAAATAATTATTTATATGTAATGTAAAATGTGATAAATTTAGATAATAGAAAAAGTTTAATCTCTATATATTGTGGGTGTAAAAGAAATATTTTGTCAACTAATCAAAATTCTTCGTTGATGTAATATTTTAGGTAACTATTGTAAAGTTAACAAATCCATCAAATAGGATGATTGTTGATGGATTGACAAGTGCATTAATTTGTCCAAAGTTAAAATAGAAGTTTGAGTGTCGAATTCACAATAACTTTGTTTGTACTTAAGTAGATGAATATTTTATTAATAAAAAAAGTTAAATAAAATTGACTTGAAAAGATTATGAGAAAAATGGTAATTTAAATTGACAGAAAATTAATCAAGTAAGAGAAAAAAATTAAACAAGAATTTAAATTAATTAATTAAAGACAGAAGAAATTAGAGAGTCCAATAATATTGTAGAAGTAAAATTAGAAGATGAGAATATTAAAAACTTAGTCTACTAGAACTACTCTTTGATGTAATGTTAATGATTTTTTTCTATTTATAATTATTTTAATTTACATTTGCATATATTCTAACTTTGATTCCCCGCATGAAAGAGCTTAATTTATCTATTTTCTCTCTCAACTCCTATGAATAGAGATGTATAACAGGTTAAACAAATATCAACATATCCCTAATGACGACTGTATTTAGATATCATTTTCCAGATCTATTAGAAAATAATGTTTCATAATGTTGCCCTTAAAACTTACCATGCAAATGGGTGATCAAACCATGACTAATAATATTAAGCATGAGAAAAGAAGATGCAGATATAATATTCATAAATAGATAGGAAGAAAAATTATATCAAGAGTAGTTGATTGTCAAGTTTCCAACATCTCATGGTCATAGATTTTTCTGCTTTGTTTGTCATTTAGAACTTAGTGTTTGCCGATTTATATGTCTTTTTCTCCATTTTCTTGAACTTGTTACACTCTTGGTGTTTTGTGTTTCAGGAGAGGATTTTCCCATGATTAGAGGTGCCCTAAGGGTTATTTGATGCATTACGAATCATGCAGTTTGACTTTTGGAGCTTTGGAGGTCTTATGGAGGCAAAAAGAAACTCATTGGAAGCCTAGGAAGAATTGCACTACCATGCCAAAAAAAATTATATGGTTTTTTGGTGGACAACAATTCACATGATCATGTGAAAAAAATGAACAATTGTGCAACAAACTCTACGAAAAAAACTTGTATGTGTTTTTTTTACTTTATTTGGGCTTGAACTCTTTTTTGTTCATTCTTTAAATATGTTTTTTAGATACTGTTTTAGGGTTTCCAACTTTGTTTAGAGATAGCTTGGAGGACAATGAATTGCGTGCTCTTGATCACTCTCCCCCTTATGGTTTGAATCTTCTCTTTTGTTTGTTTGTTTTACTTTCATGGCTACCTACAAGTAGTCTTATTTTTTGTTTTTGGGGATTGGGCATTAGCCCTATGATTTATTAAATTAAGTAATTTTAATTTTACCTTTATGTGAATTTTTTTCTCGTTGATTTCCTCCTATTGCAATTATCTTGTTAGGCAAATTTGGCCTATGTTTGACATATATATGTTTTAGGGATTTTGGGAAGTACTAAAAAGAGAACCAAATACATCATAACTATTTGGAGAAACTTGACTGTAAAACCACGACAGTAGGTTAAACCCTAAGGGGAATAAATAATTAACACATAACTTAAAATGTCTAATTAAGCAAAATCACCATGAGAGTAGAGGTAAATTTGATTAGACACACTTTTCATATCTTGAAAGAGGACACAAGATTACCTTAGATTGATTTGCCTTCAATAAGAACTTATAAGAACACAAGAGTAGTTAAATTATTTTATTAATTGTCATAGCATGAAATCCAATCCTACAAGGTTTTGATTATTGAATTTTAATCCTATAAATTGTTTTCCTATTTCTATAACTAATTTCTAAATTTCGCATTTTTTCTACAATCAATTCTCAATTTTAAATCTAATTTCATTCATTTTAATTCTATTTAAATTACAATTTCACATATCCTAATACACATCCTAGGTGGAAATAATGATTTTTTTACTTGGCGACATTGTGCACTTGTGATTTTTGTGTATTAATATTGCTCTAGGGCATGCATAGATGTGCTGATGACCTTTTTCATGTGAGTGGAAAAGCTAATAAACCTATGTTATCTCGTACTCCTCAACAACCATCTCCTCAAATAAGTAAACTTGAAAGAGCCCTTGTCCCAAGTCAGGTACACCATAGCCTACAATTTGGTTAAAATAAAATTTTTGTTATTTTATTTTACTCAATCTGCAATTTTGCCTCCTATAAAAATAGAGATATTTGGTCAAGGATTTTTATTCAATCATCAAATTTGTGGTGTTGGCCATTAATAAAAAAATGTTGACCACTAAATCATTGACATGATACCCTAATATTTATTTTTTTTTTCCATTAAATTCTTAACTTATTTAAGGAGTTTTTTTAATAATTAATAATTTTAATCAAATTCTTATTAAATTAAGTGATTTACTAATCAAATTAGTAATTAAAAAAAAACCTAATACTATAGTGTCAGGTACAAATTTAGTTGTAAATATTTTCTTATTATTCGTGAATGTCCTAAAATTTTGGGTTGAACCAAAATCTTTAATTTTGAAAAATAAGACATCAAATATTTCTATTTTTTTTTATAGAGAACATAAATTATGAACATAATTTGAGTAAAATATAAGGATTAAAATTACATTTTAGAAAGAAAAAAATATATAGTAACGAAAAATGAAAAAAAAGTTGAACTACAAGAACCAAAATACTATTGTTTACGAAAATAAAGAATTCTTTCCTTCAACAATTTTTTTTTTCCTGAGTGCCTTAAAAAATGTCAAATACACCTAAAAAACAAACAAATAAAAATAAAACTGAGAGAGAAGAGAGAGAGAGAAAGAGGCGAAGAAATTGAATTGAAGTCTCGCTGGCACCCTCCGAAACCAATCTCAGGGTTTAAGCGTTGTAGAACACTAGAACCTGCGACTACAACATAGGAACACAAACGGTGTAAGCAAATTCATTTCGCTCTGTTATTTCTCCCTTCTTCACATTGTTCAATGATTTATAATCGCCATTTGCTTTCTTCTGCTACCAATCTCTACAAACTCACCCATCAATTCTCTCTTCTCTCTCGCGCTTATTCCTTCGTTTCCCCACCACCCTTTACCCAAAAGTTTACGTTTTTGTCCCCTCCATGGAGATTCCCCTCCACCCCACGTTTGTGCAATGGTTCAAACCTTGTGGGGATGAGAATCATGAGATGTTACTGCCATGACAGTGGTGGGGCTAAGGAGTGGACTGAGGAAATTGAGTACTTGGATGAATCTGGTGGGGTTATTTACAAGGGTAAGGGTGTTAGGTCTGTTGAGCCTGGTGTTGATGATCATGTGATGGTTGGTGAGGTGAAGAAGCCCTTTGTGAATGCCTTGGCTGTGGCCAAAATTGTTGAGGTTGTGAAGAGGTGGAAGTGGGGTCCAGAATTGGATACCCAGTTGGACAAACTGCAGTTTGTGCCTAACATGACTCACATTGCTCAAGCATTGAAGGTTGTTGGTGATGTTGATGCTTGTTTGAGTTTGTTTAGGTGGGCCAAGAGGCAGGCTTGGTATGTACCTAGTGATGATTGTTATGTCATGTTGTTTGATGGGTTGAACCAGAAGAGGGATTTCGAGGGGATTCAGTTGTTGTTTGATGAGATGGTTGGCGATTCGGCTGATGGGGTTTCGTTGTTTGCGGCATGTAATCGGGTGATTCGGTACTTGGCTAAGGCGGAGAAGTTGGAGGTGTCGTTTTGCTGCTTTAAGAAGATACTGAATGCTGGTTGCAAAGTTGATACCGAGACGTATAATTCGCTCATTACTTTGTTTTTGAATAAGGGTTTGCCTTATAAGGCGTTTGAGATGTATGAGAGCATGGAGAAAGCCGGTTGTTCGTTGGATGGTTCCACGTATGAATTGATGATACCGAACTTGGCAAAGTCAGGGCGTCTTGATGCTGCTTTCAAACTCTTCCAAGAGATGAAAGTGAGAGGTTTTCGGCCGGGTTTGAACGTGTTTGCATCGCTTGTTGATTCAATGGGGAAGGCGGGGAGGTTGGACAGTGCAATGAAAGTTTACATGGAGATGCGAGGTTATGGGTACAAGCCTCCCCCTACTATATATGTTTCTTTGATTGAATCTTATGTTAAGTCTGGAAAGTTAGAAACTGCTCTAAGGCTTTGGGATGAAATGAGGATGGCAGGGTTCAGGCCCAACTTTGGCTTGTATACTTTGATCATTGAATCCCATGCGAAATCAGGGAAGCTTGAAATTGCTATGTCTACATTTTTAGATATGGAGAAAGCGGGATTTCTACCCACCCCATCTACGTATGCTTGTCTCTTGGAAATGCATGCTGCATCTGGACAAATTGATCCTGCCATGAAACTGTACAATTCAATGACTAATGCAGGTTTGAGGCCTGGCCTAAGTACTTATACTGTCCTTTTAACTCTTCTGGCTAATAAGAAGCTGGTTGATGTGGCTGCCAAAATTCTACTTGAAATGAAGGCCATGGGATATTCTGTGGATGTCACAGCTAGTGATATTTTGATGGTTTATATTAAGGAAGGTTCGGTTGATCTAGCTTTGAGGTGGCTGCGTTTCATGGGTTCATCAGGGATCAGAACCAATAATTTTATTATCAGGCAGTTGTTTGAGTCATGCATGAAGAGTGGGTTATTTGAATCCGCCAAGCCTCTTCTGGAAACATATGTTAACTCTGCTGCAAAAGTTGATTTGATACTTTACACCTCCATTTTAGCTCATCTTGTTAGGTGTCAGGAAGAGAAAAATGAGAGGCATTTGATGTCTATCCTTAGTGCTACAAAGCATAAGGCACACTCTTTTATGTGTGGACTTTTCACAGGCCCAGAACATAGGGGACAGCCAGTGTTAACTTTTGTCCGGGAATTCTTTCAAGGTATTGATTATGAATTGGAGGAGGGAGCTGCTAAGTACTTTGTCAATGTTCTTCTCAATTATCTAGTTCTAATGGGGCAGATAAATCGAGCTCGATGTGTTTGGAAGGTTGCTTATGAGAATAAACTTTTCCCTAAGGCTATAGTCTTTGATCAGCATATTGCATGGTCCCTTGATGTTCGAAACTTGTCAGTTGGAGCGGCTCTTATTGCAGTAGTGCATACTCTTCATAGATTCAGAAAGCGCATGCTATATTATGGCATTGTACCAAGACGGATAAAATTGGTTACAGGAGCAACTCTGAAGATTGTGATTGCACAGATGTTGAGCTCAGTAGAGTCTCCATTTGAGGTGAGTAAAGTGGTTCTTAGGGCATCAGGAGATTCTGTCATGGAGTGGTTTAAGAAACCAATCGTTCAGCAGTTTCTTCTGAATGAAATTCCATCTAGGTCTGATATTCTGATGCATAAGCTAAACATACTTTTCCCCAGTTCTGCACCTGAACTTAGATCTCTATCTCCTCCTAAACCTCTCATTGCAAGCAGGGCAATGTAATCAGTTTTGCTATCTACGGTTAGTAACTGGTGTTTGAGATGTTATTGTTTGTCCAATGTCATGGAGTGGCGCACACTCTTCATGTTCTGAAAGCTGATGCTACAAACAGATATGTACTATTCAAGAATTTCGAATATAATCTATGAAGATTTATATTCTTTTCCCCCCAAATTTTTTGAAGTAGATGCATAGAGTATGCTTTTTCATGATTAGGTATTCAATATGTCAAATTAGGGTTTTCGATCTTGGTGAAATAAGAATTGGTTTAGTTCACATGCTAGAGGATTATTATGTTCTTATTTCTCAGGTTTTAATTAATTGTTAATATTGAGGAATTATTTGCCTTAGCCCTCTTTTGACTTCTCCCATTCTATTCTCTTTCTCTAAATTTTCCTTCATTCTTTTTCCTCTTTTCCCTGTGGTAAGACAGACTCTGCTTCAGGCAGTGGCTTTTCCTTTCAGTTTCAGGATGGGCTCCTGTGAAAAAGAAAAAAAAGGCATTTAGCAGAAGAAATCACTGAATTGGAAATTACATGCTGATATTGAATAACAGCTGAAAAATTGGAAGCTGGAAATCAGGGTCAGGCTACAATGTAAGACATTATTATGATGTCTGTTACATGGAAATTGGAAAGATATATTTGTCAGACTAAGCAAAGGCATTTTGCATGAGTCCTTTGACAATATCCCATTTTAGCAATTAATCTAGTTATGAATGTCATACTGAATCTAGTTCCCACTAGTTTATAAATGAGTCCTTTGACAATATCCCATTTTGGCAATTAATCCAGTTATGAATGTCATACTGAATCTAGTTACCACTAGTTTATAAATATTTTTAGAATTAACTGTTATACTAAAGTTGCATCTTGATATAATTTCGTAAAATAATACTACACAAATGTTTTCAAATAGACAGGATGGCTACTTGCTAGCCAGTATGTAATAAAACGTCATAGAATGATTTCGCTAGTAAATAGAGCAGCACATTATTGCCCCAAAAGTTATAGATAATTGTTCTGGATTTAATTCTTAGACATGTTTCCCTAGACTTTAAAATGATCATACCAAAGAAGGAATAATGATTGTTAATAAACAATCTATGCTTCTGAGTTACATTTATGCCTTCTTTTAGCTTGTGGGATCCTTTGGTAAAAAAGAGTACTAGCTGTTGGACGATCACTCTAGCTGTGGATTACTTCCATGTGCCTCCTTATTCTGAATTAATCTCAAAGTGGATTCCTAGGCTGGCATGGTTCTCCTTATAAAAAACTCTTTAAAATTGATATACCTGTATTTTATATCCCATATTCCATAAGTGATATTATTTTAGTTTATGCTTCATGACTTCATTAAGTATACACTTTTACTGAGTTCATATGTTTGGCAACCTATGTGAATAACAAAAAGTACTACTAATATATGCCATTTTAAACAAATTTGATTGACCATGGTTGTACTTGTACCTATACCATAAAGTCATAAACACATCTAAAATACTAATTTCAGTAGAACCTTTAAAAGAAATCTGTTTTGGTGCTTTTGCAATCTTAAATAAATATTGTGGGATTTGCAAACTTAAATAAAGCTTTTTCGTTCTTGCATTCTCAAGCCTTGACGAGAATTTAGTAGGATTCTTTAGTGTTAACTGTTAACATTCAATTTTCATGTAATGTTTATAGAGTTGCGCTTGCATGGTTGGATGTTTTGCAGATAAATTGGTATGTGCTGATGATATAATACAGGGTACAAAAATATTGCCATGTTGACTGTTGGTACGCTGAGTTAATATATGATTCAAATAAGATCAAGTCATATGCTAGACAGCATGGATTCTGTTGCTATTATTGGCTGCAACTTGCAAGTTGATCATGTTTACTTGATGAAGTAATTAGTTCATCTTTTATTTATGTATTGTATTTATTATTTGTGTTTCAATCACAACATTAAGAAAGATGATGGGTTTGTGAGAGAGATATCAACAGGACAGGGATATAATAGTGACTATATACTCGTGATATCTATTTTAGTTATTCACAACAATTTCCTGCCTACTCCGTTCCCTATTTAATTTTCTTCTGATACTGTCCTACAGGTGCTTTTAGAGAAGTTTCTCCATGTCAAAACCGTGTTACTTAGTGTGTATTTTAGGGAAGTTGAAATTTTATCCCTAATTGTATTTTTATTCTTTATCACAGCTATATTGCTATTAATACTAGGATTATGTATTTAGAATAAATCCCATAATTATAGGGATTTGTCTCCCTAGAATTAGTTGTCCATATATCCTAAAATAGCCAGCAAACTCATGTACATATATGTCCAATGACCTCATAATTCGACATGAGAAAATAAAATATTATTCCTTCTAAATTTGAGATGGTATCAGAGCTCCTGATCTTTAGGAGCCTCTGACCGTGCCTGAAACCCTAAGTCGCAGCCCTCATTGTTGCGCAACCTTGAAACTTATCGCAGCCTTCATTACTCATCGCAGCCTTGATCTCACCCATGGCTGAAATTGTGAATCTTGTTCCTGAAATAGGAGACAAATTCCAGATTGCTGGAGAATTGCAGAATATTCATTCTGCTTATCGGTTAACAGGAGAGAATTATCTTAAATGGTCTCAACTCATTAGGACCATATTGAAGGGAAAAGGAAAGGGCAGTCACCTGACTGATAATGCCCCTGATGAAAAGGATGTCAAGTTCAAATCATGGGATGAAGAAGACTCCATGATCATGGCATGGCTGTGGAATTCAATGGTCCTAGAAATCAGTGATACCTGTATGTTCCTTAAATTAGCAAAGGAAATTTGGGAGGCAGTAGAACAAACCTATTCTAAGGCCAAGGATGCTGTACAAATATATGATGTAAAGGTGAAAACCTTGGGTGCCAAACAGGGGAACAAATCAGTCACAGAATATGCCAATCAACTCAAATCCCTATGGATGAAATTGGATCACTATCGAGTCATAAAAGCAAGGTGTTCAGAAGACAGTAATCCTTAAGGAGTACATTGAACAAGATAGAGTTTACGATTTTTTGGTAGGCTTGAATTCTGAATATGACCAGGTCCGAATCCAAATTCTGGGAAAAGAGAAAGTCCCAAGACTTAATGAAGTGATAGCCATCATCCAGAGTGAAGAAAGCAGGCGAGAACTGATGCTGGAAATCCCAACTGCTGAAAGCTCAGCAATGATAGCTGAAGGAGGAACAACCATAGTTGTTAACCAGAAGAAAAACGGATTTCCCAATATGGAGAAAAAACATGAGGAAGTCTGGTGTACCTACTGCAACAAGCCACGTCACACAAGGGAGAAGTGCTGGAAATTACATGAAAACCCCCAAGTCAAGAATGGGGGCAGCAAGGAGGTCCTAAAAAAGGGGGAGGACAAGGGCAAGCACACACTGCTAATGCTGGACATAGCGAAGAGGTTGTTCAGCTAAATCATGAAGAGATAGAAAGGGTAAGATCCTTCCTTAGTAAACTGGAGAAGCCTATATGTACGTGCTCCTTAACATATTCTGGTAAGTTTTCATTTTCTTTTGGACTTAATGTTTCAGATACACCATTTACTCACTACTGGATATTAGATTCTGGAGCCACAGACCACATGACCCCTTTACCCAAATACTTCTCCACATATTCTCCATGTCCTAGTAACAAGAAAATTTCCACAGCAGATGAAACCCTTATAACTGCAGCAGGACAAGAAGAGGTCCAAATAAGCCCATCCATAACATTAAAAAATGTCCTTCATGTTCCTAAGCTGTCAACCAATCTGATTTCTATACAAAAACTCACAAAAGATATCTCATGTAATGTTGTTTTTTTATAGCAATTCTTGTATATTACAAAACAAGAACTCGGGGAGGATGATTGGACATGCTAAGAATGGAATGGCCTGTACTACATAAAGGATCCTAATATGCCTACCAGGAGCCACTCTCTCATCTCTGAATCCACCATGACCAGCAAAGAGAAAATTCAACTATACCATTGCCGGATGGGACATCCTTCATTTCAAGTTGTAAAAGCGATATTTCCTTCCTTGTTTAAGAATTTAAATGTGGGGAGTCTGCATTGTGAGGTGTGTGAGCTTGCTAAACACAAGCGTGTATCTTTTCCATTAGTAATAAGATGAGTTCTTTCCCTTTTTCTCTTGTTCATACTGATGTATGTGGTCCTGCTAATGTCCCTAATATCTCTGGTGCTAAATGGTTTTTAACCTTCATAGATAATTGTACTCGCGTGACTTGGGTTTTCTTATTAAAACAGAAATCCGAAGTTAGCTCTGATTTTATTCAGTTTGTCTCAATGATTAAAAACCAATTTGGAGTCAACATTAAGAGAATTAGGTTTGACAATGTCAGGGACTACATTAATCTTGTGCTCAACACTTTTTGTCAAAAGGAAGGGATAACCCATGAGTCTTCATGTGTTAACACACCTCAACAGAATGGGATTGCAGAAAGGAAAAATGGACACTTATTAAACCAAATCAGAGCTTTGCTTTTTCAAAATCATGTCCTTAAAATTTTTTGGGGGGAAGCCCTCCTTACTACCACCTACCTAATCAATAGGTTACCCTAAAAAATCTTAGAATCAAAAAGTCCCATGCAAGCCCTATCCTCATTCTACCCACACTTGGACCCTACAAATAAACTCCAACCTAGAATATTTGAGTGTGTATCCTTTGTACATGTTCAAAGTAATGAAAGGGGAAAACTGGATCCTAGGGCTGTCAAGTGTGTATTCTTGGGGTACTCAACCACACAAAATGGATACAAATGCTTTCACCCTCCATCAAGAAGATTCTATGTGTCAAGGGATGTCACCTTCAACGGACAAGACAGCTACTTCAAGCAACCTCATCTTCAGGGGGAGAATGTAATAGAGGAAGATGAGCCTCTAATGCTTCCGAATATGACATTTGGACCTGAAATTGGGACAACTAGCACTGCTGTACCTGAAACTAAAAGAAGTCTAGATTTAGCAGAACAATCCCCTGATCCAAAAGCAGGACCTGCACCTCAACTTGAGACTAATGGTGGGAAATTTGGGAAAAATCTGATATATTCAAGGAGAGAAAAGGCCATTCCGGATTCTATCCATGGTCAAGAATCTGATCCACCATCATTACACGAGGTAACATCTTCTAATCCTATAAATAATTCTAATGAGTTTGTTGCTGAAATTTCAGAAGTACAGATGAACCAAAACCTTCACCTTCCCATTGCCCTTAGAAAAGGAACTAGAACATGCACCCAACAATCACTTTACTCTCTATCAAGTTTCCTATTCTTTAAAAAATTCTCTCCTACCCATAAAACTTTTCTCACAAACCTAAACACTACACCCACACCCTCCTCTGTATCTAAAGCATTATCTGATAGGAAATGGAAACAAGCCATGGATGTGGAAATGGAGGCGTTAAACAAGAACAAGACCTGGGAACTTGCCACTTTGCCAACTGGAAAAAAACCAGTTAGGTGCAAATGGGTATACACCATAAACATAGCTGATGGGACCATTGAACATTACAAGACAAGGTTAGTGGCCAAAGGATTCACTCAGACATATGGAGTGGATTACTTGGAAACATTTGCCCCAATTGTTTTGATGAACACGGTTAGAGTAATATTGTCATTAGCAGTAAACCATGATTGGGACATGTAGCAGTTTGATGTGAAGAATGCATTCCTACATGGAGATCTTGAAGAAGAAATATACATGGAGTTATCCTTTGGTTATGATGGACAGGTTGCTACTGGAACTGTTTGCAAGCTAAAAAAAGGCTCTATATGGGCTGAAACAATCCCCGAGAGCATGGTTTGGAAGATTCACCAAAGTTATGACAAGTTTGGGCTATAAACATAGCCAAGGTGATCACGCTTTATTTATCAAACATTCAGTTTCAGGGGAAGTAACAGTATTACTGGTGTATGTAGATGATATTATAGTAACTGGGGATGACAAAAGGGAGCAACAAGAGTTAAGTCAATGCCTTGCCACAGAATTTGAGATTAAGACATTAGGGAGACTTAAATATTTTTTGGGAATTGAAGTGGCCCATTCTAACAAAGGAATCTTCATATCTCAACAAAAATACATCATTGACTTGCTTAAAGAAACAGGTAAAACAGCTTGCAGACCAGCAAGTACTCCAGTTGATCCAAACATAAAGTTAGGAAGTGCAGAGGAGGATATTACTGTGGACAAGGAAATGTATCAGAGACTTGTAGGCTTACTTATTTACTTATCCCATACTAGGCCAGACATTGCTTTTGCTGTAAGCTTAGTCAGCCAATTTATGCACCAACCTAAGGAAGTACATTTACAAGTTGTCCTTAGAATTGTTCAATATTTAAAAGGGACTCCAGGAAAAGGGATTTTGTTCAAACGAAACAAGAGGGTAAGTCTTGAAGCATATACGGATGCAGATTATGTTGGGTCAGTTGTGGACAGGAGATCAACTACTGGATACTGCACTTTCCTTGGTGGAAACTTGGTGACTTGGAAGAGCAAAAAACAAAGTGTAGTAGCTAGATCAAGTGCTAAAGCAAAATTTCGAGCAATGGCCCAAGGAATATGTGAACTTCTATGGCTGAAGTTATATTGGAAGACTTAAAGATAAAGTGGGATGAACCTATGAGGTTATATTGTCACAATAAATCTGCAATTAGTCTAGCCCACAATCTAGTGCAACATGATAGAACCAAACATATTGAGGTGGACAGACATTTTATCAAAGAAAAGCTAGACAATGGCTTGATTTGCACTCCATATGTGTCCACTCAAAATCAACTTGCATATATACTCACCAAGGGGCTGAGCTATATCAACTTTAAAAGAATTATATCCAAGCTAGGAATGGAGAACATTTATTCACCAGCTTGAGGGAGAGTGTCAAAATCGTGTTACTTAGTGTGTATTTTAGGGAAGTTTATATTTTATCCCTGATTGTATTTTTATTCTTTATCACAGCTGTATATTGCTAGTGTGTATTTTAGGGAAGTTTATATTTTATCCCTGATTGTATTTTTATTCTTTATCACAGCTGTATATTGCTATTAATACTAGGATTATGTATTTAGAATAAATCCCATTATTATAGGGATTTGTCTCCCTAGAATTTGTTTGTCCATATTTCCTAAAATAGCCAGCAGACTCATGTACATATAGGTCCAATGACCTCATAATTCGACATGAGAAAATAAAATATTATTCCTTCTAAATTTGAGACTCCAAACTAGCTCTTTATTGTTTTCTTGTGTAAAGAGTGGATGCTTTCATAGCCATACTTTATTATCAATTTGATGAGGCTTGGTCAATGTCTTAATTATGTATGTTGTCATTTCTCAGTCATCTACAGTAGTTAAATTTTGGTTTGGTTTGGTTGTTTGTTGTTTTTTTTTTTTTCCTGGGTGCTTGAATACTGGTTGAGGCTGCAAGAAGAATCAAAAGGTTCTGGCTTGATGATACAGGCTTGTGTTATGTCCAGCTACCCAGGGTTCTGGCGGAAAACAAGTATGGCTTAACCAAATGTTAAATATTGTGTCCTGATTTGCTTCAATTCTCACGTATACTTTAGCTGCTGCAGGACGCAAAAGGATATAACATTTATGTTGTCTTTTAGTTTGTGGGATTCTTTGCACAAAAAAAGTACTAGCAGTTGGACGATGACTCTAGTTGTGCAATATTTCCATGTCCGACTCATGTTTCGTGATTTGATTGCTATGTCACTATGAATCTAGGTATTTATTCTAATTCTTAATAATCAAGCATATTGTAGATCTTACAACTTTATGGTTCTATGATATATGTCTTATGTATTTTTGTGGCTCCTGCTTACAGAATTAATATTGTTAAATTAAGGATTAAAATCCAACGTATCCAACATATACTTTTTTACTCGAGTTCATGTGTTTGACAACCTATAAGAAATTGAGAATAAAAAAAGTACAAATATAACATTTTAATCTAGTTTTAGTGACCATGATTATGCCTAAACCATAAGCACATCAAAAGATACTTTCAGTGGACGTTTGAAACTAGTCAGGTTTGGTGCTTTGGCAATTTTAATTACATATTCTGGGATTTGTCAATGGCCTGAATTATTCAAAAAAGCTTTTTGGTTCTTGCATTCTAAAGCCTTTACCCCTGCAGAATTTAATGGGATTCTTTAGTGTTGACATTCAATTTTCACGCAATGTTTACAGAGTTCCACTTGCATGGTTGGATGTTTTGCAGATAAATTGATATGCGCTGATATAATTTATAAATAAGGGTACAGAGATATCATACCCAAACTAACGTATTGCTCTTGTTTTTCTTTGAAATACACTGCGTTGATATTTGATTCAACTAGGATAGGTAGTATTCTAGACAACATGGACTCTGTTGATCTACTTTCCTTGTTATTATTGGTTGCAATTGCAACTTGCAAGTTGATCATGTTTGCTTGATAAATTACTGGGTTCTTTTCTGATTAATGTATGGTGTTTGTTATTTTTCCAGTTTCAATCACAACATTAAGAAAGACGATAGGTTTGTGAGAGATATCAATGGGATATAAACATCTCGTGTCAACCTGTGTGTACAGTACCACACACATACTGGTTTATTTATAATAAGAGAAATAATAAAGTTTACAGAGGATAAGAATCCCTACAAATTAGCTATACAGTAGTTCCCAACTTTTCCTATTTTAAGAAAAAAAAAATAAAAAATCATGTACATAGTCAGTGTAAAGCACCTTTACACAAACAACTAATAGTGTTTTTGCCACCTTACTTTTATTGCTTTAATTAAATCAAATAAAAAATAATTGAAAAAAGGAAACAAATCACATCTCTTTTACACTGTTATGATATTCGCACCTTCTCCATTTGTCTTGACTCATGCCCGTGTCTTCAACCGTATAGACTCACGTCGGTGCGGCTGCTTTTGCCTTTGGAGTTTTGCATATGTGTGAAGAAGTTATTACCTTTCTGGAGTTATGCAACATCAACCCGTTGAGATCAAATAAAATTACACCACTTTTATTGCATCAGCCCGTTCTTTATATCTCTTCTCCTGTCGAATATGTTGTTGCACTTCCAATTCACGTACCTTGCGTTGCCTTCTGACCTCATGCCCTAGTTTTGCCTTCATTACGGGTTTGAACAATAATTTCATTGTTTTACTCTCTTACGTTGCTTTTTTTTTTTTTTTTCATTATCTGTTGTTCTACGTTCTCTTATATATGGGTTTGTTTCACAATTTGATTTAACCACTTACTCTTTTATGTTCACTTTAATTTAACCACTTTGAATGTCATTATTCTCAATTTGATTCTTCTACATATTTTTATGTGCAGTTATTATTATTATTATTATTATTATTATTATTATTATTATTATTATTATTATTATTATTATTATTATTATTATTATAAAAGTGTTATTTACTGAATGTTGTGTGTCAATATATACCATACCTTATGTTATTTATAATATAAAAAAGAGAATCAATATTGATTATAAGATTAATCAATTATTAATTAATAGAAAATAAAATATTCTAATAATAAATATAATATGTTACAAATGGGATATGAACCGAGATTCTAAATAATATTCCGTGAGCATATATGTAATATGAACCAAGATTGTGGTCAACCAATGAAGGCATGTAATGACGATGGAGACCAGTGAGATGCTCACGGGAGATGCATCACACGTCGTGTGCATGAACTTCATGCGCAAGACCCTGTATGGGATCACATGTGGCAGTGTTTTGAGTTGGCTGCATGTGTGGACGGCGTGTGGGTTGTAGTAGTAAATCAAGAACCAATGGTATGTTAACTAGTAAAGAGATGCTTTGTTCAAAGGAGGGGTTTCAGTCAAAAAATTGTGAAAAATAGCACTTGCAACATAGGGCAAAACAAGGGTAGGGTGAAAGACAATTTTTAATATAAATAAAAGTGAAGATAGATGGATTATTTATAGATTCTTGAGAGAGCATAATCATTAACTCTTTTTGAAAGCAAAACTGGTTGATGGAAGTGCAACAATGTATATGTATGTTTAGGGGAGACAAGATAATGCTACATAGAGAAGGGGAAGATGCAATGAAAGGTGGTGCAATCTTATTTGATCTCTACTGGTTGATGATGTGAAACTCCAAAGAGGTAACAATGTATTCATGCATATGCGGAACTCAAAGGCAAAAGTAGCGGCAATAGCGTGAGTCGAGATAAGTAGAGAAGGTGCAAACAGCATAATACGGATGGGATTTGTTTCCTTTTTTTCAATTATTTTTTATTTGATATACTTAAAGCAATAAAAAGTGAGGTGGAAAAATATATTGGTTGCCTGTGTAAAGTTGTTTTACATTGTACAATGTACAAACATTTTTCTCTTACAATAAATAAAATCAGATCATTAACAAATTGTTTTATGAATTGGAAAGGAGTATTGGTTCTGTATTTCATTTATCTTCCTACTTTAAAAAGGTGTATCTCAACAAGGCCTTTAGGATCAAGTCATTTGATACTTTCATTGAACTTGTCATGTTTTCATTGTGCTTTGTCTAATTGGAAATTGTAACAACCCATTTTTCGTAAAATAAATTAAAAAGGAATTTTATTTAAAAATAAATAGAATTTTAGAAAAATGAAGAGGTTTTTATAATTAAATAAATAAGAAGAAATAACTTTATTAATTAAAATAATGGTTTGAAGGAAAATAAAAAAATATTTTATTTATTCATTTGATATGAAATAAAATAGAGTTCTTGTTTATAAGATAATAAAAATAAATAAAAACAGAGTAAATAATAGGCTGAGAGTACCCAGCTATAAATAGAGACATATGAGGTCTGTTTTTAGACTGACGATACGTCTCTACGCTTTCTCTTGCCCTCATTCGTTTCCCCTTCTCTCCCCCTCAAAACTTTCTCTTTTTCTCGCATACACTCAAACCTGTTTAAGTAAAATGATAATCCCAGTCTCGTTAACCGTTGGATCGTCATGAAATTTAAACAAGATACTTGAAACGTATTTTGGCACACACCCACCGTTGGGATTTTCAAGATAATGTCTGTGGTGGAAGAAATGTCCCTTGCACTGAGCTTTTTCTTTTTCTCGCATACACTTAAACCTGTCCCTATAAAACTACTATCCAGGACTTGTTAACCATTGGATCGTTGTGAAATTTGGACACCACCTTTGGAATCCATTTTCACATAGTCTCACTGTTAGGATTTGCGAAATAATGTTTTTGCAGAGAGAAATTAGTCTCTCATGTTGACAGTGAAGTGAAGGCTACAATCTCTTATCCTTCTTTGTGACATTTGGAAATCCTAGCAAAACAATCAGAGGAAAAACTTGAGGAGTCTCATGGAACCACTAAAGATACCGTTATTACTATTGGACTACACCCGTGAGCCAACTTAGAGATAAGGAATGAGTTTATCGCAATTGAGGTTAGAATGAACATGTGTAGGGATCCTTAGAGGATTAAATTGAGGTTTATTTGAGATGTTTATTGAATTATAATTTTCCTTTACGATTATGAATATGATATTGTTGTGTTTGACGGACCAATGGATGTCCTGATACAAATTGGTTGATAAAATTGAGTGCTCTTAGTATTTTCGTGTTTTTGACCTATGATTTTGATATGATTGTGTGAAATTGTTTGAGGGGTTTTACTCCACATGTTGTGAGAAACATTTTTGTATAAATTTTTTGTGCTTTGGACAAGATTTGCTAGATTGACATGATAAATTGTTATATTGAGATTATGAAATGGTGATTCAAATTGAGAGTAAGTGACAAATTAAACCTATGATGAATGGTGAGATACATGTGTATTGAGATGTTATATGTATTGAGTTGTGAGCTATAAATTATGCAATCACACAATTGTAAGACCCTTTAAAGGCGACGAATTTTTGCGCGATGAGTATTATGATGAGATCCATTGTGGGAACCCGACGAGTTGAATCACTTTAAGGCACGACGAGTTAAAATGATTTTGAAAACAATTGAGTAGTTATGTGTATTGTATAATTCATAGGTAAAGTGTATATGATATATGAGGTGTGATAATATGTTACTTTGGGATTATACCATCGTGATTAAGACCGGGTGTATGTGATAAATTGAGTATGCATTGACTTGTAATACATATGTGCATTGAGATGTTGTGTGCATTAAGTGTGGGATATGAATTGTACAATCACATGACTATAAGACCCTTTAAGGGCGATGAGTTAATGTGCGATGAGTATTATGATGGGAACCACTGTGGGGACCTGACAAGTTTAATCATAAGCGCGAAGAGATAAAATTATTTTGAGAACAAGGAGTCGTGTGTTTTGTACAGTTCATAGATAGAGTCTATGTGCTAAAATATTTTCTCGGTTGGACCTGAATCAGGAGGGAAAAGCCCTGACGGACTCTTTGAAGTCTAAGCCTTGGGGGTAAATACACCCGGTTTGAGTGCTCCTTTAAGCCTGTGCCGATCCCACATGGTTGGAGAATTCTCGTAAAATAGCGTGACCCTGACTAGCCTTCCTATGATTTTACCTAGTGAGAGTGACATGACTTACTGGTATGTGGTCTGTCTTGTCATGTACTTCTAGGCGTCCGATGAGGTTTTTCACTGAGCCTTAGGGTAGATTTCGGGCCCATGGGCTAAGTATGAGCCCACTTATCTTTGTACATATTAGATTAAGGTTTCTTTAATTTTGGGCCTTGTATTTAGGGCTTCATAATGTAGGTAGGGTACCCTAGAAATGTAGGATTTTCCAACCCTTGTATTTTAGGACACCTAGACTAGTTTTTGTATTAGGGGTAGTTTTGTAATTTCACATGCATTAAGTGAATATTTGATGTGTGTGTTGAGAAATAAATTTAATTGAATTGGGAGAAGCCCAATCCAATTAAATTTTAGAGGGGGGGGGGGGTAAGCATTTGCTTGCTACACCCCATTGCCACATCATATAGTCACACTTTGTGCATGTTCTTCATGCTTTACATGCCTCATGACACCTAAGCACACTTAGTGGAAAATCTTGGACTTGATCTTGGATTAGTGGGCTGAACCATAGTTAAAATTCACTAATCATAATTAGTGAAATTTTGGCTCGAAAATTTGGCTCGAAAATTTGGCTCCACAAATTCAATTTCAAATTCAAGTGAAATTTGAATAGAAATTCAAATTTCCCTCCAATTTTGTGTGACACTTAGGCTATAAATAGAGGTCATGTGTGTGCATTTTTTTGAACTTTGATGATTTGAAAATTAAACTTCAAATTTTAGAGCTCTTTTAGAGCACAAAATTTCGTGCTCTTCTCTCCCTCTCCCTTCATTCATCTCATTCCTCCTCCAAGCTCTTATCCATGGCCTCCTATGGTGGTGAACTTCTTCTAGACTCATCTTCTCCTTGAAGTGGCGTCTCTTCTCTCTCTTCCTGCTCCATTCCGCTGCCATTCATCTTCCAAGAAGCAAAGGAATCTATTGATGAAGAAGATCCTAGGCTTACAAGCTCCAATGGAGCTTACATCATGTGGTATCAAGAGCATCTTCATCTAGGTGATGTTCTTTTGCTTCCTCTATCTTTTTGTTAGTGAATTCTCTTTAATTCCTTGTTCTTCATCTTATTCTCCATGTATATCCTCCATTGTCTTGTGGTTTGGTGCTGTTTAGAGTAGATTAAAAAAAAAATAAACCGATTAAATCTTAGATCTACACTTGTTCTTGCATTTCTATGGTTCAAAATTTGTAGATCTACTCTTGAATCATGTTTTTGTGTTGATTTTAGGTTCTATCATTTTTCATTCATAATATTCTTGTGCTGAACCTTAGATCTAAATTTTTCTTCCAAAATATTGATTAGAAAAAAAACACAAAAATCTAAGTGTAAATCACTTAATCCATGTTGTCTTAGAGTCATGTTTAGTCATAGTAATTGTCACATTATGTTCTAAGTTTGTGTTGAATTTTTATTTTGTTGATCGAATTCTAGATACATTTTTTCATATATTCTTGTTATTCTTAGCCTATCTTTTGAATTTTGAGTCTAATTCATGCATGTTATTTAGTTTATAACATGTTCTAAATCAATTCCTAGAAGTAGTCTTGTTGTTGAACTTTTTTTTTTGTTTTCTAAGTTTCCTACATAATGCCTATGATGAAGTTGAGTTGTGGTGCTGATTTGTGGCTGGATTTGTGAATCAAATAAGTCTTAAGCTCTCTTGAATTGTGTTATTCAAGATAATTGAGCATAAGCAAACACAAATTGTAACTATCCAAGCCTTAAGCAACATAAACACTACTCTTGATTTTTAGGTTGAAATCGCTGGTGCTGGCAGCTTGAATATACAAACTTGTATAAATTACTTGGAATCGGTCACTACATGTTTTGAGCTGAAATATTTACTGAATTTTCTAGACATCTAGACCAAAATTATAAAAAAAGAATCAAGTGATTTGGAATAAAGTAAAAAATAATAAAAATCACACAAGTTGGAAGAAAAATCAGTGTCCAGGAAAAAAAAAAGTGAAAGGGAAGTGTGCTTGTTGTTATGGCTCAAAATTTGTTCTATAATTGGTGCCTATTTTATACCAATCCTAATTCTGAAACTTCAATTGAAAATTATTATGAAAACAAGTGCCAAAACTAGAGGTTTCTTGAGTCTTTTTTTCTTTTTAGTTTTTCTACTCTACTCTAGAGCCATTCTAGGTTTCTCTTTGAGTCCTAGCTTGCTTTTGTGTGCTTTTCATTTCTTTAATTGTTGAATAATCCTTGAAAATTTGTCTTGTTAAAACTATATTGGTTTAGCTTTCATTTCATTTTTTTTTTGTCTTTGGTTATTGCTTGTCTCTTTGTTTCCTTGCTTGTGAGTTGCTATATAGGGAATTGGAAAGGAGGATTGGTGCCATACCTTGAAGAATTTGAGTCAAGAAGCAAGGGGCCAACCACCTTAAGAGCTATTGGATTAAGAAGCACTCCAAATTGAGTGAAACACCAAAGAGAGAATAGCCACCACAATTAAGGAATTTTTTTTTGTAATTTTGTAATTGGTAATTTGCTTTGCTTTCAAATTTTGTAACAAAAAGGCCTTTCATTGGAAGTAAGTTGGGAGCCTCCAATAGGTCACCCTAATTCCATTTGTGTGTAATAATTTTAGGCAATTTTCCCTTAGGATAGTGAGTGTTTTGTTGGGAGCCTTAAATGAGGTCATCCAAACACTCTTAGGATCCGCCTAGTTTGCATTTCTTGCACTTTAATTTCTTGCTTACTTTCATAGCTTATTTCCTTTATTCTCCATTGTCAAACCGCCTAGGTAGCTTTCCTTTTACCAATTAGTTTTTACCTTATTTTTCACACCTCTTTTAGTGTTTATTTTGGCTAGTTTCAACCATAGTTTCTTTTACCTTTTGTTTTCAAACCCCCAACAAGAATGAACCATAACTTAGGAACCAACATGAGTCTTCATTCTTCATCTAGTGTTAATGGTGAGGGTTCTACTCCTAAGGACCCCTTGTATAAGATATTAGATGAGTTGAGATCCCTTAAGTTGTGGAAAGAAAAATAAGAGAGTAAAGAAAAAGGTAAAAAAAGAGTGGAAGAAATAAGTCAAGATGAAAGAGAGAAAATAAGAGAGGAAGAAAGAAGAAAAATAATGAAAGAAATGAAAAGAGAAAAACATGTCTCCTATAGTAGTCATGACTCTTGCAAAAGTTTAAGTGAAGAACTTAGCGACTATTATAGAGGGCGCCATAGTTCACATACTAAACATCACTCCCAAAGAAGAGAAAAAGATAGAAGGCCTCAAGAGGTTAACATTAGCCTCCCATATTTCCATGGAAAAGATAATGTTGAGGCCTACTTAGATTGGGAAATGAAGGTTGAACAACTCTTTGCTTGCCATCATATTAGCGAAGAGAGAAAAGTTTCATTGGCTACCCTTAGCTTTCAAGGGTATGCCCTCTATTGGTGGACTTCCCTTGTTAGGGAACGAAGGATTCATGGGGATCCTCCAGTAGAGTATTCTAATGATCTTAAGAATGCCATTAGGAAGAGGCACATTCCCTTCTACTATGAAAGAGAGCTTATGGACAAGCTCCAAAGGCTTAGACAAGGGAGTATGAGTGTTGAAGAATATAGACAACAAATGGAACTACTCTTTTTAAGAGCTGGACTTAGGGAGGAGGAAAGAACAAGCATAGCTAGGTTCCTTAGTGGGCTTAATATGGAAGTGAGGGATAAGGTTGAATTCCTTCCATATAGGGACCTAGATGAGCTAGTCCAACTTTGTATAAGAGTGGAGCAACAACTTAAAAGAAAGCCTTCTTCAAAATCTTATGGCTCTCACTCTTATCCAAGGAAGGACCAAGCCCATAGAATTTTAGGGGCTGTACCTTCAAAATCCAAGGAAGATAAGGGTAAGACCATAGGGAAATACACCCCTAAGACTAGTTCACAAGAAGGGACTAGCAACATTAAATGCTTCAAATGTCTTGGGAGAGGTCACATTGCCTCTTAATGCCCCACAAAGAAAACCATGATCATGAGGGGTCAAGACATTTATAGTAGTCAAGAGGAGACTACTTCTGACCCTTCCTCTAGTGGAAGTGAAGATGAAGTAAGGGGTGAAGAATCTAGTGAGGAAGTCTACCCCCATGAAGAAGGTGACCTCTTAATGGTTAGAAGGCTCCTTGGAGGTCAATCTTGTGATCTATCTCAATCCCAAAGAGAGAACATCTTTCATACAAGATGCAAAATTTTAGATAAAACTTGTTCTCTCATTGTGGATAATGGATCTTGTTGCAATTGTTGTAGCACAAGATTAGTTTCCAAGTTAAACCTCACTATCATTCCCCACCCAAAACCTTATAAACTTCAATGGCTCAATGAGCAAGGGAAAATGATAGTTAACCAACAAGTGAAGGTACCTTTCTCCATTGGGACATATAAGGATGAAGTTAATTGTGATATAGTTCCCATGGAGGCAGGACATATTCTTTTAGGAAGGCCATGGCAATTTGATAGGAAAATCATTTACAATGGCCTAACTAATGAAATTACCCTCACCCATATTGGCACTAAATTTGTGTTGCATCCTCAAACACCTTCACAGGTGGCCAAAGATCAACTAACTATGAAAGATAAGAGGGATGAGGAGAAAAAACTAGAAAAACAAAAGAAAAAGAAGGATAGTAAGGCCTTGTCTTCAAAGGCCAAGGGGAAGGAAAAGGAGGAAAAGGATTCCTCTAAGAAGATTGTTGAGAAGGAAAATCATTTTGCAACAAAAGGTGATATTAAAAGGGCACTCCTTCTTAAACAATCTTTCTACCTTCTCCTATCAAGGGAAACATCTCTTAGCACCGCCATACCTCTTGAGCTTGAGGTTATTCCTCAAGTAAAGGAGTTGTTGGATGAGGGTTTGGTTCGCAAGAGCTTAAATCCTTGTGCTTTGTATGTGCCTAAAATAGGTATTATTAGGCACCAAATCCCTATGATAGGTGGTATGATGAATTTGTTGAGTGGTGCAACTCTCTTTTGTAAAATCACTCATGCACCCAACATTTTCATGATTTGTGTACATAGGGACTCATTAGGTAGGTTTGTTCTTATTTTTTGTTTCAATGCAAACCTAGGTGCTCATGTGGGACATCTTAGGTTTGTCGTAATTTTTTGTAGGAATAATCAACATGAAACTAAAGAAAAAGGTATATTTTATTCCATTACTTTCCTTAACTTTTTAAATAGTGATCAAGGGCTTCCCATGGACCCTAAGAGAATAAAGGTCATTCTTGAGTGGCCTACTCCACCAAGTATAAGGGAAATTTGGGGCTTCAATATCTTAACAAACTTTTACAAAAGGTTTGTCCCATATTTTTCTATACTTGTAGCACCACTCATTGAGTTGGGAAGGAACTATATTCTCTCACGGGAAGATGGCCAAGAAAGGGGTTTTCAGTCCTTATCGTACTCTAACACACCCAACATCACTAATACATATGTTTTTATTCTTTTTACATGTGTTGAGGAAAGAATCCATGAGTTTCAAGAACCTCTGGATTTGAGGTCAAATCCTTTTCAAGGGGGAGGGAATGATGCAATCCTACCCCTTCAAGGGCATTGGATAGAATATTCTAAGAAGATTGGGCCAAAGATGCAAGAGAAGGTCCTAGGGTTCTCATGAGCCTTAGGGTAGATTTCGGGTCCATGGGTTAAGTATGAGCCCACTTATCTTTGTACATATTAGATTAAGGTTTCTTTAATTTTGGGCCTTGTATTTAGGGCTCTATAATGTAGGTAGGGTATCATAGAAATGTAGGATTTTCCAGCCCTTGTATTTTAGGACACCTGGACTAGTTTTTGTATTAGGGGTAGTTTTGTAATTTCACATGCATTAAGTGAATATTTGATGTGTGTGTTGAGAAATAAATTTAATTGAATTGGGAGAAGCCCAATCCAATTAAATTTTAGAGGGGGAGGTGAACATTTGCTTGCTACACCCCATTGCCACATCATATAGTCACACTTTGTGCATGTTCTTCATGCTTTACATGCCTCATGACACCTAAGCACACTTAGTGAAAAATCTTGAAGTTGATCTTGGATTAGTGGGTTGAACCATAGTTAAAATTCACTAATCATAATTAGTGAAATTTTGGTTCCAAAATTTGGCTCCACAAATTCAATTTCAAATTCAAGTGAAATTTGAATAGAAATTCAAATTTCCCTCCAATTTTGTGTGACACTTAGGCTATAAATAGAGGTCATGTGTGTGCATTTTTTTGAACTTTGATCATTTGAAAATTAAACTTCAGATTTCAGAGCTCTTTTAGAGCATAAAATTTCGTGCTCTTCTCTCCCTCTCCCTTCATTCATCTCATTCTTCTCCTAAGCTCTTATCCATGGCCTCCTATGGTGGTGAGCTTCTTCTAGACTCATCTTCTCCTTGAAGTGGCGTCTCTTCTCTCTCTTCCTGCTCCATTCCGCTGCTATTCATCTTCCAAGAAGCAAAGGAATCCATTGAGGAAGAAGATCTTAGGCCTACAAGCTCCAATGGAGCTTACATCAATCTCGAACTTTGTGTTCATGGGAGCAGATGACTGAGTGGATTGCTTTAAGGAACCTTGTGCTGAAGGACATTGGGACACAATACTCTAATAAGATGTAACATTGGGGCATGGCTTTTTGTTTTATTACATGATGTTTTGAACCAAAAATGTTTTTGACAAGTTTTATTTGGTAATAGTGAAGTGAATGTGAACCTTTTACCATGTGAATTCTTTTATGTTCATTGAATAAAATCTCATTTTATGTAATTTCATATTTTCATGTATTTTATTATATAAATATGTATATCAGGATAGAGGATGCCACATAAATTAACATTTTCATGCTTATTTATAAGGTTAATTGCTCAAAGGCTATGTCTGTTCATAAAGTTTTTATTTTATTTTAAATTGTAGATTGTAGATTCAAGATTCTCTTAGCAAGAACTTTCTTTATGGCAACCAATCTTAACACCTGGATGGGTAAAACATGCAACATAACTCAATTAGTTTTACCATAGCCTCATAGTATGCACCAATTTTACATTGCCACATTTACTACAATCGGAATCATCTTTATACTTGATGATCTTGCACAATTTTTTTTCATTAGTGACGTGGTTGTTAGTTCTCTATTGCAGCAGATTTTTTTTTCCTTAGTATGTTGCAAAGTTTACATGTAGATACCTGATAGATTGCAGACTTCTATTTTTTATCCATTATCAGCTTGATAATTACTACCAGAATCATCTTGGCCATGCACAATTTATTATTCCTTAAAAGAAATTGTTATTTATTTGGGGAATAGGCATAAGTGTGCTAGATGTTTGATGCATTTTTCATTTTAGAATTACATGTAAGAGAAGGCCTTATTTTGTTTAATTGAATATTACTCGTTTATGTATTTCTCAAGTTGATGATAGCTATTTTAATTGTTTTTTTCTTTTCTTAATTTTAAAGACTAAAATATGTGCTATATAGAAATTGGTCGGGGCAAAAGTGATCGTGGTGTTGAGGTTTGGCTAGATATAGATGATGATGGAGTGATCATTGATCAGTAATGCGAGACGAGGGTTTTCGTGGGTCTTAGTCTTGATGTTGACTTCATTTTTTTTTAATTTTTAAGGTAATGTTATTGATTTTTTTAAACATTTATTTTTTTCCAGCTATCTAACCCAAACCAAATTTGATGGGGTTGGTTTAGTTTGAGGTTGTATCATTTCACTATCATTTCACAGGCAGTTGCCTCCTGCACCTCTAAGTTGTTTCTTGCACTTTCTAGTTGCTTCCTGTTATTTTTTTCAACTTCTAAAATAACCAATGTAAAATTAAATTTTGGAATGCATCTCTTTTTTTCTTTCGGAATGACCAATCCGAAAGGTAAAAAAAAAAAACATTTCAGAAAGTCTGCAAGAAGAAACTTGGGGGTGCAGGATGCAACCGCCCATTTCACAAATCCCGACCTGATCGTGTTGTATTCTGAGAGGACGTAATTGCTCTACTCTCACTATTGCCTCCTACACTTCCCATTGCTTTTCAAAAAACATATTCCAAACTACAAATTACTTGTGAAATCAATTTTCTGGAATGTAATAATAAGTAAAAAAAAAACACAATAATAAGAGTGCACAAAACAATGGATTTTGCTTTGGGCACCAGCAGATTTGCTGGTACACCCAACAAAATTTTAAAAATGCCCATTATACCCCTGTTATAAGTAGTGCTTTCCTTCTTCATTTTTCGTCTGAGCTTGTTTTCATTTTTCCTTCACCGTCGTTCGTTTCGTTTGTTCCATGAGAGTTTGTCGTTTGTTTTGGTGTCCTCTTTGGTCGAGCTACATTGTTTACAATGGTTCATCAACAAGTGGTGGTTGTGTCGGTTGTTGGTTTGGTCATTAATGGAAGAGGTAAGATGGTCTTTTTTTTTTGCGTAATACTTACGGATTGGTAATCCGTAAGTTAAATTAAATTTATGGATTGATAATCCGTAAATTTAATTTAACTTACGGATTGAGAATCCATATGATTCATACGAAACATACAAATTGACAATCTGTATGCTTTATACGCATTACCAATCCATATTCATGTTTTTAATTTATAAGTTGTTCTTTAAAATTTATTTAATTAGAAAAAATTAGAATTGAAAATTATAAAACTTTTAAATAGATATAATTAGAATGATCATTTGATAGTTATAGTTTGTATGGTAAGAAAGTGATATTTAGGGCTAAAAAATTTATACCGAATTTTCTTTTTCATTTTTAATTTAATTTAATGCATTATATTAATAATTGCAGTAAAAAATGCGAAAATTATATGATAGTATATTTATGATGTGGTTAAGGGTTTTTGTTTGTCATTGAAATTTTTGAATGCTTTGTTAAGATGGACGAAGATCAGTGGATGTAAAATAGTGTAATGTGTGAAGAAGTTTATATGAATGACCTAAATGAAGATGAAGGTGGTGTGAATGAAGAACATGTTGATTATTCTGATGCTTTCAATATTTCTCAGGTATTAATATGATTTATTGTTATTAAAGTAATTAAATGAATGTTTGTTGAAGACTAAACTTGTATGGATTGCATTGTAGGTGTTTGCTACTTGTGATGATGTTCTGTAATGGGTTCGATTCGTTGCTTATGAAATTGGATTTGTGATGGTGATTATGAGGTCAAACACAAATAATGGTATTAGAGGAAGGACCTCATTTGTTTTAATTGGTTGTGAAAGGAGTGGTCAGTATAGGGCCAAGAAGAAGGATTCGGTAAGAACATGTACTGGTGTTAGAAAATATGAGTATCTCTTTAAGCTGCGTGAAAAACCAATTATGGAAGGCAAATGATGGATGATGAATTTAATTTGTGGGAGTCATAATCATGAATTGACAAAGTCTTTAGTATAACATCCATATGCTAGTCGACTGACTAAGGATGAGAAAATCATTGTTGCTGATATGACAAAGTCAATGGTGAAACCAAGAAATATTCTTCTAACATTGAAGGAGCATAATATCAATAGTTATACAACAATCAAGCAAATATACAATGCAAGAAATGCTTACCGTTCTTCCATAAGAGGTAGTAATAATGAAATGCAACAACTAATGAAGCTTCTTGGACGGGATCAGTATATTCATTGACATATATTAAAGTATGAAGATGTTGTGCGTGACATATTTTAGAGTCATCCTGATGTAGTCAAATTAACCAATGTCTGTAATTTGATATTTTTGTCCAACCCAAACATATGATTCTAACCATAATCTGCACATTAAAACAGTTATAATAATTTATGTAAGCGTTTCAAATAATACTTCAATCAATCTCAATTTAATAATTCATAAATAAAATTTTTATTATTTGTTCATTAACTTTTTTATTACTTTAATATATTCATAAATTCATATACAAATTCTTTTTTCAAATATATAGAGTTGACAACACTAATTCTAATAAAAACTTAAAGTAATGACCAAAGTAAAACTACAATTTTGGCATACGGATTACCAATTCGTATAAGGCGTACGGATTGCCAATCCATATGCCTTATAGGGATCCCCAATCCCCCTACCGTGAATGTGCAAAAAAATGACAAAGAAAAGCAAGGGCACTTACGACGGAGATGGACAACGGCAAGGCGGCTGTGGTGGTGGTCACTAGTGGCGCGACGACAACACGAACGGTGGCGTCAACGGCACGATGAAGAACGAACGCAAACAGAGGGAGAAGAAGAGTACTGTAGCGGGAAAAAAAGAAAAAGAAAAATACTTTTAAAAAATAGGTGAAGGGCATTTTTGCCACTTTACCTAATTTCCTGAGTGTACCAGCAGTTGGGCTGGTGCCCAAAGCAAAACCCAACAACAATCTGTATTACGTATTGCAATCGGCTTGGACTCATTTTCCTATAAACCCAATCCAACTTAATAGTTTCAACTTAGATGTAACTCTGATTTTTATATAAGTTGATAAAAAAAAATCTTAGATAAAAATCAGAGCTACATGATAAAAAAATGAGAATTATTTGAAAAAATAGAAAATAAAATATAATCGACTATTTTATTTTTAGTAAAATGGTGAGATTAATAGCTATTATTAGAAACTTTTCATGCATCGTATAAATAAATGTAAAAATAAAAATATATAATAATTTATTATTATTATTTAAAGTTAATGAATATTGTATTTTATTATATGTGAATAAGAGATGAGATTTTCCAAATTAAGAAAAATAAAACAAGTTATTTGAATTTTTTTTGAAAGGAAGTTATTTGAATTACGACATTAATTTGATAGTGTGTCAAAATCAAATTAAAATTGGAATCAAATTAAACTCGGTGCCTCTCTTCTATGTATTATGGATGAAAAAATGTTATTAAGAGGAAAAAAATTATTAAAGGTGACAAACTAGATTTTCCAACTCATTTTTTTTATTCACAAAGCTAATAGATACTATGCTCTAATGTTGTGATGAACAAAAAAATATATTAAAATCTTATTTATTTAAAAAATTGATATGGTGCATCAAGAAATATTAAAATTTAAATTTATTTTAACTAAATTTAATTAATAATATTTAAGATGAATAAAAAATTTGTTAAGAGAGTCTAACTCAGTCTTTGATTCTTAAAGAGAGAAAAAAATAAATAAAAAATACAAATAAATACTCAATTTCATAAGTTTGAGAATAGAGATACTTTAATCTAACAAAAATAATGTGATGATGATAATTTTTAGCCACACTCCTTCAATAATTTTTTCTTTTTAATGGAACAATCCTTCAATATAAATACTAAATTTCATAACTTTGAAATAAGAAGGAAAAATTGTAAAATTTGTCCCTCCTATTTGTCTCAAATTTTGATTTTGGTCTCCCTATAATTTAATTCACCAATTAAGTCTCTCATTTATGTTTAATCTCGTTATTTTAGTCTCCAAGCCCAAAATTAAACGTTGACTGTTACCTACGAACGTTAACCACCACGTTTTGATTGAATGATATTTTGCATGGTATTTTTCTCTTGTTCTCTTTCTCTCTCCCATTCTCACATTGAAACTACCAGAACAATGTCCCAATATTGTAGTCTTAGGAAGTTTGAATTATACACACTAGCTGGTTTTAAGCTAATACTATCCTTAACAATGTTCATAACTAGTCCAAACCAAAGTAATATTAAAAAAAAATGAATAATAGAACACTAAAAATTACACAACAAAAAAGAAGAAAAAATTGAAAGAGTAACAAAAAGTGCACCCCCTGAACTTTTGCCAATGATAGGGCACTCGGATCCGTTGGCCCTCTTCTTGGTAGTCTGATAAATGAGCTTTCCACTTGCATTATTCCCACAGAACCAAACATGACGTACTCGACAGAACCAATTAATACCAAAAACTTAAAAAAAAGCAAAACAAAACAAAACAAAAACAAAAGCAAAAATTGTTTCGATCCGAAGCATAATCAGTGAGGGAGGGATTTGATTACCAAGGTTTTGATGACCCTGTGTTGGTTGGACTTGGTGGCATAGTTGTGCCGCTTGCAGTAGGTGAGACGCTGCACCATCTTCGTCAATGGACCACACTTTGTGTTTGCGTCTGCACCTATGTTGTTAGGGTTTTCGGAGGAAGCAAGAAGATGTGTCGCAAGGAGCTATAAAAGGGCAATTGCCGTGCAGAGGTTTTGTTTCAATGCCCTACATCCAATGACTCTAGACACACGCTCATCCCTCACCATTGGATGGATGTTACTAGCTAAACGACCAAATGGGGGGACATGTGGTGTTTTCCGATCTTCGCTATGGCGATATTGCATTTTCCGACCATTTTAGTGAGAGAAAAATATCATTCAATCAAAACATGACATGTAGTGGTCAACGTTCATAAGTAATAGTCAACATCCAATTATGGGTTTAAGGATTAAAGCAACAGGATTTATCATAATGAAAGACTTAATTAATAAATTAAATTATAGGAGAACCAAAATTAATATCTGAAATAAATAGGAAATCAAATTTATAATTTTATCAAATAAGAATGTATGACACACGTATTTCACAAAATATTACAAGAAACCATTGACCATGGGTCCAAATCCAATCCAATCCCATATTGGCATATACAACGCCAAATGAATCATCATTTCATAGTGGATCTCATGTTCCTTGTCAACGGCTGACACAAATTGGTACGCATGTAATGGAAGAGTTCCGAGGCTTCTTCCACATTAATAATGTTTCTGTGCTTAGCAAGACCAGTCGACCACTACCATTCCCATTAATTTAATATTTCCTTGTGTCCTTATTACAATGTCGAAATTGTCGAAAATAAAAGTGTAGTTTAATGTTTTTTTTATAAGATTTAATTTATAATATTTTTATCTATTAATTATTTTTTAAAATAATCTTTATTAATAATTTTATTTATAAGAATTATTTTGAAAAAAAAATTTAATTTAAAATAAATTTAATATTCTTAACTAAATTAATTAATTTTTTTAATCTGTGAATTAGTTAATTCAACCTTATATAATACGGTACAAAGGGAATAGTTAATTTTGATAATTTGTTAAAATTTAACCCATCAATAAATTAAAAATCATTTTAATTATGAAATTTGCTAATATATACACTTTTTTTTGTATGAGTGCGTTAGCGTACTATATTATTGATACATTTTAACATAATATTTAGTTATAACTTATTGGTGCTTAAAAATAAGCACATGTATGTTAGCAAATTACATTATTTTTATTTTTTAGTATGAGTATGTTACATAATTAATATATTTTAAGATAATATCTAATTATATTTTATTAATACACTTGTACTAAAAATAAGAATATCCTCATTAGTATATTTCTATAATTATTAGTATAAAAATATAATTTTTAATTTTATGGCAATGATGATAAGGATATAAAATCTTTATATTCGAATGTTAATTATTAAAGATTAAAGATGACATATATTCCATAGAGTAAGGCGCGGTGTGGATATATTATTGTAAAGTTGTACTGGTCATCAAACTATCTCAACAAATTTTTATTTTTAATAATTAAGGAAATTTAAAAGCATAAAGATAGGAAGAACAACAAAAGTGATTGATCATAACAAGCAGCAGAAAGCGACCAAGCAAGGTAAACCTTGGACATTTCATGATGATGTGTGTGACAACTTCAATAAAACCGTCAGTACAGAGGAGACAGGAAAAAGTGGTGATCTTATCAAATTTGCATTCTTCAGCCCCCCATGTGGTACAAGTCATGGTGTGTTGTGGAGGAGTTCAATTCAAGCTTTGGTTAAGGAACACAACAATATAAATCTTATTTCACTAAATGAGATCGACTACATGAGACACAGAACATCATTCAACTTGGTTAATTCATATAATATGGATGAACAAGCAATAACAAAATATCCAATTCACATTCAACAATATGGAATCACATTAAGAAAAGCAGTGGCAGTATTCTACACAAGAAATGTTGTAACATTTTATTGATTGAGAGATTGTAAAAATTGTGCAGTTTCATGAGGTGGTTGTGCTCATTGCCTATTATCCAAGAAGAGAAAATCTTTCTCAAGAGGATTGAAGCTATCCCATGACAAAATGGAATCCAAACCATCAACCCATTGTTGTAAGGAATTTTCCTGAAGGTAAGAGGATTCACCCACAGAAAGGTTGCTAGAATCATCAAGTGAGAAAGAAGAACTACAATAAGAACTAGTGCTGGTTTTGGTTTCTTGGCTCATCCATGATCCCAAGTCCAACTGTGAGCACAACATTTCATAATTGTTGAAAAATCCAGTGGTATCATCCCAAGTCACCTTGTTTTCTTCTATTTTCCCTTCTGTTTTTGGCACTTCTCTTGTGCTATGCATATCTAAGGACTTGTTCTCTACACCTTGTTCAGACCCTTTTGAAGTGTTTGGTTGTAATTCTATATTTTTTTTGTCATCAACAGACTTTTCCTTTTGCTCAGATGGCTTCAGGGTTAAAGGGTCCAAACCTAGGAGCTTCAACCTCTTCTTGATTTTTGTGTTCCAATGGTTCTTGATTTCATTGTCTGTCCTCCCAGGAAAATGTGAAGCAATCTTAGACCACCTGAAAATGTACTTCATTCCGTTAGAAGAAATTAGTATCCATATATTGATATCCTTCTAAAACTACAATACCCCTGAGATAATTACAAACAAAGTTCTAAAAACTGTCCGCGACGGTGATTTCGGCAACATCAAGGTTTTTGAACTCTCTGCAAATTCATTGCAGCAACAATTACGATTGATATGTCTGTAATTTCCTAAAATATCAAAGATTGTGACGAAAACATAACCACAATTTAAAACCGTCATGTCAAAGGCTGATTTCGGCCCAATCAAGGTTTTTGCACTCTCTGAAAATGCATTGCAATCGTAATTGCAGTCACATATATTTGCAATTTCCTGTAGTGTTAAGGATCGTGATGAAACCACGACCACAATTTAAAACCTTGATTTCAAAGGCTTCTTCACATAATGTCCAAAAATCTACCATCTTTTTTTGTTTTGGGTGCAAAGACAATTCAGAACATATAACATATATACCTGTTACCTAGACATGAATGTAGCTGTATAATTTGATCCTCTTCCATTTCAGTAAATCCACCTCTCTTGAGGTCTGGCCTCAGATAATTAATCCATCTCAATCTGCAGCTCTTTCCACATCTTAGCAAGCCTTCACAAGCATGCCACAAAAATAAAAATGCACCAATTCAAATAAATACACAACTTTAAGGCAAAGTCAAAATGTGAACAAATTTTTCACAAAATAAAAAAATACCTGCTAGCTTAGGAACTGTTCTCCAGCAGTGAATACCATTATTGAGGATGAAATTCATAAGCTTGTGATCTTCCTCAATAGTCCATGGACCTCTCTTCAAACCAACCTTATCACAACAAGGCTGTCTTCCCATTTTGGAACTTTCACCTTAATTTGCCAAATCAAGAAATTATTATCCCTTGAGAGTTAACAAAGTGTGACAACATAAAAAAGGAGCTATTTAAGGTTGAAGCAAAGATGCTGCCAGTTCATTCAGACATTTAAAAAAAGCAAGGTGTCCTATGATAAGGGTGATAAATGATTGGATAGAAAGCACTTTAGTTGAAAGCTATGAAAGCAAGAAGGGGTTGTCATTATAAAATGATGGTCACCACCACCAACACCACATTGAGTCCACCTTGTTGGAAAAACTTCATTATTTGGTGCCAAAATCTTCTCTTGTTGATAGCATTCCTTGTAAAATATTGAGTTTGATGGGATTCCTTGGTCCCAAAATGGCTGGCACGCTTTGTCGTTGTAGGCTACACTATTGAGATGCCTTCACTATTATTATGTCATGAAATTCTTCCATGGATTCACTTGGATCCGGAACCTTGAACATTAAGTAATAAATTGGTGATGAATAAGACAATAATAACATATGCAAGACAATCAAAATATATTTATTCATAGAATTTAATTTCTATGCCTTGTAAATCAATTAGAAGGTAATTATAACTTAGATATATAAAAGACCACAAAATTATTATATATGACAATTTTTTTATTGAACATAAAAACTTGATTTTTGTACCGATCTAAACTTTCTCTCTTCATATCATTCCTAAATTATACCACTTTGTGGGTTATATCCTAAAATGCATCAGTTTTAGGTTTCATTGAGAACTTGGGATTATCCCGACTTTTAAGCGGTGTTTTTTTAAATTAAATTTTATTTTAAATTTTAAATTTATGTTTTAATTTAAATTATTAAAAATATTTTAAATGTAAGTTTCCATACTTTTATTTTAAATATTATATTATATAAAAATGTTTTTAATTGATTTTAAAAATAATTTTTTAGTAAAATAATTTTTATTTGTTTAAGAAAATAATGTTATTAAATATAATTTTTTTCTTATATTATTTAATTATACAAGAATTATTTGATAATAGACTTTATTTGATAATATTTAATTTATACAAGACATTTTTTAGTTAACATTTTATTTTATTTTTTCAAAAAAATCTGATTTTTTAATATTTTTGTATTAATAAAAAATTAAAAATTTTAATATTATTACTTTACTAAATATAATTTTTTTTGTTTGTCATTAATTTTTTTTAAAATGATAATATTTTTTCTTTAACAATTTATTTATAGAAGAACGTTACATTACATTATAAGTATATATTATAAATAATATTTGTTTAAGGGAAAACTGAAGATGAAAGCATGTTGGGACAATTGTTTCTGTTATGACCTTCGAAAAATTTCACATTTTTTTTCTATCAATTTCTTCTTCGTCCATCTTAATAGGAATGAGAGTTGAAACCCAAAGATCCTTTGCACTCCTCCTTCTCCTTGGATCAAGACCCCACTGAACTACTTCATATTCTTGCCACATTAATTCGTGTGACACTAAAACAAAGGAGTTGTCGTAGACGTGCAAAATGTTTTGTAAGGTGAATCGCGAGGACACATAGTTCATAGGATCAACATTGATAGATTTACAGGCGGTCATGACGTGCGAGCTAGAGTTGATCATTGCCTGAGTTTGTTGGCCTCTAATAGCAAAGAGTTTTGCGATCTTGAAGTACGTCTCCTCAACCATGACACCGACAAATGTCTTGTGTTTTTTGAACATGGAATTAACCGACTCAGACAAATTTGTAGTCATATGTTCCTAACGTTTCCCTGCATGGAAGCATTGTACCCATATTTTTTGGGTAACAGATCAAGCCATTCAACTGCACTTGGCTTATTCGCACGGATATCCCCAAGATGCTACCAATGCATCTTCTCTGTGTATGCGTATCCTGTGAATATTCAATCAATCTATTACATTATAAAATTTGATTCAAAGTAAAGTTTAACAAAGAAATAAAATAGATTCTTACCAACCAACATGAATGGTTTCTTCAAATGTTTGCCGATTGAGTTACCAGGAAGAAAATTTTGTGCAATGTGGTGCAGGCAGAAGGAATGTGATGTGTCCTGAACCCATCAGTTAGTTGGGTTATTGCACACACTTATAATCAAGGGGTGCCTATCTAAAATGAGAGAAATGTTAATTTGTGGAGTAACATGCCTTCTCAAATTATTTAGGAAAAACCCAAAAACCCTAAGTTGAAAGTTGTCTCCCCTTCTACAATGATGGCGTAGGCGATAAGAGGATATGGTTAGATCCTCTGATACTCTTGATAATCCATTTTTTATGTCTCTTTGAATTGCATGCACCTAAGCTCCATGTACAACCATTTTCATGTGATTTACACACGAAGTTTAGCCTTCTCTGGTCAGAATATATTGTTTTGCAATCAAATTGATTTCTGATGTATTCTTTGAGTGCTTGAATACATTGTGCATTTACATAAGGACATGCCAACCTGGAGTGCACCAGTTGGTGGTTGTACATTATCTTGTTGCTGAACAAACGTATGTGAGTGAACAGTGTGCAACAGCGCACATTATAGGCTCCATTGCATCATGAGTGTTGACCGCAGTGTTTTGTATCGCACGACAAGCCCATGCGGATTGTTGAAAACCACGTTAATGAGGTAAACATATGCATGTTAGTGAACAATGTGAATACCACACATTAATGGGGTTCTCGGTGCATGTGAGGGTTAGGTACAACACTGTTTCGCATATCTGAAATCATGCATGTGTAGGCTATTATTATTGAAGTAAATTGAAAAAAACAACTTCAAAGCATGGAACAACTACAAATACATAATAAAGATTGAGAAAAACTTAAACACAATACAACAACAAAATATGTTAAATTATTCATTCTAATTTCAGGGAATTGTGTAGCTTCTCCTCCATCTCGGTCCAACTTAGGTCATTAACTTAAGTAGGTGATAATGAATTATGAACATCAACTTTAAGTTCCATATATATTACACTTGCCATAATCACAAATGTATGAAACATGCACAAAACATCGTCTTCGTCAATAATTTGAATTGCCCTATATTAAACTTGACCATTGAATTCATATACAGGACACCGATACCAAAGTGCAGTTATTATAGGCGTAACATCATTATCTCTAATTGATGACTGTATTGTGGTGATTATGTTTGACAGCGTCATTGTTGGATTCAACAGTAACGATTTTGTCTTGTCACCTTTGAAAATTGCTTTTGCACTTAAACTTTGAATGATTTCACCATTGATATAAATGTATACCCAAATTGGCTTTGACCTCATTTTGCTTGCTCTATCTGTTTACTCTCACAATTTGATTTGATGCAATTGTGCAAAGTCTTTGGTGATATGGTGCATTTATATATACAATCAATCACGGGTCCATGGTTCACATGAATTGAAATCTCGATGTGTGACACTAGCACAATTGTGTTAACGTGCCTTCGAATCTCGAGGCCTTACAATGAGACAAATTGTAAATGTGCTTTGAAATCTTGAGGCCTTACAATGAGATAAAGTGTAAATGTGCTTTTGAATCTCGAGGCCTTACAATGAGATAAAGTATAAATGTGCTTTGGAATCTCGACATAGTTTATATTATAAATAGATGGGAGGTGCATGTCAATACCACATTTTCATCACCCAACTTCAAATTTTATATCATTTGTACTCGGTTTACCATTTAACATTGTTTTCATGGATCATAAACCTCTATTGCGTCATCAACACATTCACACTATTCACGTACCATGATTAATGATTTAATCACTTCATATTACCAAAAAATACTTGAACAGAACCACAAATTATACCATTATTATCGTTTATCAGGTTCCAACATATTGCCCTAATCAAACAGTGCAAAATTGATCCTGCATTGATCATTGCATTGGTTGAATAATGAAGGCCTGAAACACACACCTTTCACCTGCCATGGGGTGAGTGCACCATCACACTCAAAGATGTTGCATTGCATCTAGGCATTAGAGTCGATGGTCATGTTGTGACTGAACCTAGCTTCTTACATTGGATGAGTTATGCGACAAGTTACTAGGGGAAGTCCCTCCAAAAAATGCACGTAAAGGAGCTGCACTGAAGCTGACATGGTTGCATAGCATCTTGCGCGCACCATTTCCTAAAGAATCAACAATACACCAACTACAATATAGGTGTAGAGCTTACATAATGTACATGATTGATGGTGATTTAATTCTTGATAAATCTGGAAATAGAGTTCATCTAATGTATTTGAACCTATTACATGATTTCATCTAATGTATTTCAACAACACCTACTGAGACATGCATATAGAGACATGGAGATTTGGACCACATGTACTTCAATTATTTGTTTTCCAATTATTGAGTGACATCGAACAAACCGGATCAGACTACAATTTGGACTACAACAAGATATCCCTGTTGATCCCATGAATCTTGATCGACTTCACCAAATTGACATGCGAGACAATCATTACAGTGACTGGATGGAATATCATGCAGAGTGGATTAATATCTGGAAAAACAAATGCAATAATGTTTTAACTAGACAATGGGTTGAAGGAATAGTGACACATACACCAGAGTACATGGAATGGTATAGAAAAAACACTATTTTGTTCTTGTCTATTGCACAACAACTAAATGATCCACGCACAACAATTACCCTTAATGCTTTAGGGAAAAGTGTTGAACAAACACATTCCAAAATTCCACATCCTCAGTCAATGTATTGTACTCCTTCACCTGTTCATCAAACTTTTACCCAAACTGGCGAGTCAGTCAACACAACTAGCCATTAATGAATGACCAATTTATTTGGTGTCGATTTGAATACACCAAATTCCGCGACATAATATTTAGCTTCTTTACAATAATTTGATGCACCATATTCGTTTGGAGAGTAAGGACAAAATTCTTCAACTGCAACAATCCACCTAAATACACTAACACAGAACAACAACATCATCATCATGAGGGAGAACCAATCATACATGAAAGAAGAAATATGTGATGTCATCGACATCCATCACCTTGTGGGACTGATCATCGTCTTGGTCATTGGAGTATAAAATGTTGTGATAGTGGGATCAACTATATTTAACTACCCCTGTAATGGTTTCATAAAAAAAGACCTCAAATTAAGAGTAAAAAATAAAATAAAAAGTATGTTTTCCACCCTTAAAACAATATTTAAGTGGTCATCTCATGCAATTTTTTAAATTTATGTCCAATACCTTAAAAAATTCAGTGGGAAGTTTATTTCATAGTCCTCAAATCAAAGAATCCAAAAAAAATATTGTATAACAATTTCATCAAAAAAGACCTCAAATTAAGAGTAAAAAAAAATTAAAAAAAGTATGTTTCACACACTTAAAACAATGTTTAAGTGGTTATTTTATGCAATTTTTTAAATTCATGTCCAATACATTAAAAACATCCGTGGGAAGTTTATTTCATAGTCCTCAGGTCAAAGAATCCAAAATAATATATACCATGTAACAATTTCATAAAAAAAGACCTCAACTTAAGAGTAAAAAATAAAAAAAAAAAGTATGTTTCTCACCCTTAAATCTGTTTAAGTGGTCATCTTATGCAAAGAATCTAAAAGAAATATTGTGTAATAGTTTCATAAAAAAAGACCTCAAATTAAGAGTAAAAAATAATAAAAAGCATGTTTCCCACCCTTAAAACAATGTTTAAGTGGTCATCTTATGCAATGTTTTAAATTTGTCCAATACATTAAAAACTTCCGTTGGAAGTTTATTTCATAGTTCTCACGTCAAAGAATAAAAAAAAATATATCGTGTAACATTTTCGTAAAAAGGACCTCAAAATAAGAGTAAAAAATAAAAAGTATGTTTCCCACATACTCACATGCCATTTACTAGTGCATGTGACTAAACAGTGAATACTTGCTTGTAATCGAAAAATTCTATAAATACCAATACCAGCTGAAGACATTTGTAGAACTTTCAAATATTCACCTCAACCCCTACAATAATGTGTCACCTAACTGCATATATTTGTGTTTACTACAATGGTGAAATCTGCAACACTAATGAGGGCATCACCTTCATTAGTAACAACACAAAAAATTTCATGGTCAACAAGGCCATAACCCTTACACAATTGCTTAAACTTGTTCACCAAAAAATAAACATTGAGCCACACCAACATATTGAAAAACTTCACTTTCGATTCCCCATATTTGAGCCAGGACAACTATATATGTACACATGTTTTATTCTGGGAGATGATGCTGACGTTCGACAAATGTTCAACATTTTGACAACAACCGAACACTACCATTCGTGGAGTTATTTGCCACAATTTGTGACAACAATAACCCACGAAACAACCAAAATGACTCAACCTTCAATGTTGACGACCTGCTATATGAATACAAGAGTTGTTAGGTCAAAGACCATGGTAGTGATAGTGACTTCTCTTCCAAGCCGGAAGAATGCAACATGTCTCCTTCCCACAAACCAATATTTAAACGAAGTTGGTAATCTGGGGATGGGACGTGTGTTATTTCTGCTTTGAGTTTATCAAATGTGCGTCATATCGGTGTTCAATGCTTTAACATTGAGTCATTGTGAGTTTACATTGCCTACATCGTTTTGTGTTTGTTATTCGTAGCACTTAATTTAGCTAATGAAATAAATCATTTGTTTCAGTTTATGTTGACAATTTGGTAAAAGATAAAATGACAACTCACTAAAACACATCCACTTGTTTTTTTATAAGTTTGCGCAAATTAATCAACTATCTATCATTTACAAAAAAAAAGTGACATTGAATTGACAACTCACAATTTAAATTCAAGTCTAAAAATAATAATAATGGACATTTGGAGCACAACGTAGCAGAGTAAAATCAAATTCAAAATTGACAACCCTTTACAATTTACACACATCTCTAAGAAAATAATATATGCTTCACCAACAAAAATGACATTGAATTGCCAACTCACAATTTAAATTTAAGTATGAAAGTAATAATAGTGGATGTCTCGTGCACTAGACAATAGGGTAAAATCACAGTCAAAATTGACAACATTTTACAATTTACACACATCTCTGAAAAAATAATATATGCTTCACCAACAAAACTGACATTGAATTGTCAACTCACAATTGAAATTTAAGTATGAAAGTAATAATAATGGGCGTCTGGTGCACTAGACAACAGGGTAAAATCACAATTGAAATTGACAACACTTTGCAATTTACCCAAGTCTTTGAAAAAACAATATATGTTTCACCAACAAAACTGACATTGATTTGATAACTCAAAATTTAAATTCAAGTTTCAAAGTAATAATGGGCGGTCTGGTGCACCAAGTAGTATGGTAAAATCACAATCGAAATTGAAAACATTTTCTAATTTAACCAAGTCTCTGAAAAAACAATTGATGTTTCACAAACAAAACTAACACTGATTTGACAACTCAAAATTTAAATTCAAGTCTCAAAGTGATAATGGGTGGTCTAGTGCACCAAGTAGTAGGGTAATATCACAGTCGAAATCGACAACACTTTACAATTTACCCAAGTCTCTGAAAAAATAATAGATGTTTCACTAACAAAACTGACATTAATTTGACAACTCACAATTTGCATTCAATTCTCAAAGTGATAATGGACGGTCTGGTGCGTCAAGTAGTAAGGTAAAATCATAGTCGAAAACTATGCACTATATCGATAAAAATGAAATTACAATAATGACACGTGTCAATAAACATCAACGGGGTGAAGTTTCAAACAACTATAAATAATACAAAACACCCTCAATATAGTCACACACTTCCGCACAACTTACATTCACAAACGATATTCAATCTCAATACTATGACATTCTTAGGAGAAACAAACACCCAAACCTTTTCTAACTCGAGATTAGCATTCATTTTTCCAAATGGATCAATCATTCCCAACCAAACTAGTGTTTGTTTTTAATGTCTTACTTCAATATCAATGCGAGTTCCTGAAAATTGTTCTTTTGAGACACTGAACAATAGAATTCACAACACCCATCGACTAACCAATGACTAATTTGTGGATGAAATCTATTACTGACAACTATCCATAGAATTGAAAAATGATGATGACGTTCGCACAACGTTAATATGCAATGAGCAATACTCATGTGTTGACCCTATAGAATTATTATGTACCATCAATAGAACACCCGATGGTATACTCAACCTACTTTGATCCTTCATCACTCCTACGCATGATGCAATGTTGTATTACAACAGCAAGTGGAAGATACCACGACAAGACGATTTTTTGGGTTACTCCTTCACTGGAACAAACCCAATAAGATTTCAAATACCTTTAGGATATAGCATCGAAAAACTCAAGGATGTCATTAAACAAGTTGCACCTATAGGAGTTTCCTCTTATGAAATTCTCGAATCACAACTAGTCAGACAACTGATAGCAGAAATAATAATACTATATTTTTGTTCTTTTTGTTAGAATAAAATTTTAAGCTGAAGTTTTAGTGTAGTAATTTTTTAAATAAATTAATTTATTTTGAAGTTATTATTGTTGAGATTAATTATTTATAATAGCAACTTGGTTGACAGTTTGATGTGCCTTTAAAATTTCTACTTTGAAAGCGTACAAGTTTTTTAAGTTTGTGGCATCATATTTATTTGAAGTAATTAATTTTTTGTTACAATAAAATTTTAAGCTGAAGTTTCAGTGTAGTAATTTTTTAAATAAATTAATTTATTTTGAAGTTATTATCGTTAAGATTAATTATTTATAATAGCAACTTGGTTGATGGTTTGATGTGCCTTTAAAATTTCTACTTTGAAAGCGTACAAGTTTTTAAAGTTTGTGGCATGATATTTATTTGAAGTAATTAATTTTTTGTTACAATAAAGTTTTAATTTGAAGTTTTAGTAAAGAGGCTTTTGTTATTAGATTTTTGTAATTTGAATTTATTATTGTTATGATTAATTATTTATAATATTGTTTTTGTAGGTATATGATGAATTCGGTTATAACAATCTTGTATTTCAATGGAAGGGGTATATGAAGAGACTGATGGTGTAATCTTTGAAGGCAGTAAAAAAGTGATTCAGATTAAATGTGAAATTAGTTTCAATGCTTTGAAAAAAAATTGGAGATAAGGTAAAGTTACAAAATAATGAAATTATTTCTGCTATCAGTTGTAGATTTTTAGTTTCAGGAAAGTATGTTGCGTTGCAAATTTGTGATGACAAAGATGTTGAAACTATGATCGAAAGTTTTCACCGACAAGATCAAATGTCAGTTCTGGAATTGTACATAGAAAAGAATGTGGCTGGTGGTTCTATGTTTCATTATGCAAATTCTCTTACATCATGTGGAAATAATTTATCTAATAATGAGGCGGAACCGCCAAGAAATGTAAGCAATTTACATGGTGATGAAGATGATGATGATGAGGATTATCTTGTGTCTAACTCATACGTTGAAGAGTCTTTAGATGAAGATGATAGTGTTGACGATATATCTGATATAGACGATGAAGTCACCAACATGATTCAACCAATAAGAATTGTTCACCCAGCAGAAGGTGTAATTTATTAAATAAAAAATAGGTGAATACATTTATCATTTTATGACAATTGTATTTAATGGTAAATAAGTACGATTGTGATATTAACTTGAATTTTTTTTAACTATTAGGTGTAGAAAAAATTCAAAATCTATTTTGGAATGATGCTTTGCATTATAACAATATCAACTGGAGTCATCCTGATCAGGAGGACATTTGCGGGTTGGAGATGCCATCGAGTTTTAATGTTGGACAACAATTATATGTTGGCATAGATTTTAATAGTAAAGATGCGGTAAAAAATGCTCTGAAACAATATGTTATGAAGGTGCATCAAAGTTTTAAAGTTGTTGAAAGCAAATCAAACAAGTATATCGTTTGTTGCTCGAATAAAAGCGAAGAGTGTCCTTGCCCTTTTTATACGAGGGAAATTTTATCTAAAAAAACTTATTCATGGAATGAAGCGGCAATTCCTCCTTCTGATGATGCAAGGACACTTATCCCTGACCCAACTACAATTCGTGCGAAAGGTCGGCCAAAATCAACAAGGATAAGGAATGAGATGGATTGGCTCGAACCATCTGAGCACCGACAAAAATGTAGTAGATGTGGAGCAGAAGGGCACAACAGGCGTCGATGCCCAATGCAATATGATCGTGGGAGTTGTTCATTTAATTGATTTATGTATGTTAGACGAGTGACTTGTATTGGTTGAAGTTCTCTTGAATGTATTTAGTTTGTGGCCTTCAATGAAATCGTTAGTTAGTAACATTAGTTATTTTGGTTTGTGTACTTTAGTTTTTTTATTTTTAACATTATTTATTATTATAGTTTGATGTGCGACATAAGCTGTATCCTTCATAAATTGCATACGATAGATTAAGTATCAAATTCAAATGAGAAACATACAACAACATATTTAAACAGAGACATGAAAATCATTCATTATGTTGTCCGTGATGACGTGAGGATGTGCCACATGGTCGATCCCATCTTCGTGCTTGCCTATCAGGATTTCTTCTGCCCCAATGTCTCCCTACTTCTACTTGGTCAGCCTCAGCAGAAAATTGGTGACGCAAATCAACACCTAATAAGTCACCCATATCAGGTATTGCTCTGGGTACATTCCATTGCATACCTAATGGGACATTAGGTGTTGGAATTGGGGCATCATGTTGCTGCTAAGGGGTCATAGTAGGCCACGAAAAATTAGGATGTGTTTTCGCAACACCACCAAACGAATGTTCGCTTGCAGAAGTATTAGTGTGCTGACCTTCGAAAGGATACTAATACATCTATGTCAGATATTGAGAAAATGTTGGTGGCGTGTAATACATTCCATGACCATCCTTCACCATATGTTGGGAATATTCTTTCGCTTCAATAACCTCCCTTCGTCTGCCTATGCCTTGAGTTTCAACACTTGAGTGGAGAATGTGAAACTGTTGTGCTGGAAATTGATGCTCTGTTGCTGGACCATGTGACACAGGCTCAACGATTCTCTCTTGTTCTTCCGATAGAATCGTTATTTTCTCCACATAAGGCACAAGATCATCAACTGTCCACGTATTCCTCCCTTGAGGAGACACCATGTACTGTAATGTCTCCGCAACTTTAGCCTGCAATTATTAGGGTGAGTAAATTAATGGCCATGATTAAAAAAATAATTTGAAGTTAAATATTCAAAAAACAAAAAAAATACCAATGTAGTTGTGTTTGCATTTTTTGGGTCAACAAATATCTTTATTTTTCGCCTGTACCAGACCATGTAGTCGGAGTTAAAGCTCAATAGGCCCTCTTGTCGAGGATAACCGTTGACCCTAAAATCAACTCGATTGTTCCATTGACTGATCATTGGGGCGAATAGTTGCCCCCAATTTTCATCTTGTTTGCCTTTCAGCGTTATGCCATGCAAATTCAGGGATTGTGAAGGACATCCTAGAATTGGTTGTTTCAATCCAAATTGTCTCAAAACTCTATCGGGTTGGTGCCACTCAACAACTTGGAAACACATGAGTGGCACCACCGCGCACCACGCTACACTTTCAACCAAACAAATTGGAGGCAACACTGACATAACATTTGTTGTGTAAGGTTCCCACAGAAACGACATGTAACAACACAGTTGTTAATTTTCACTGAAATATGACATATTATTTATTATTTAACCAATGCATTACGATGTTCTTATCTCATGTCGTTTCATAATATCCAATTTGTGCGAAAAATTATCAAATCATCATTGTCAATATGTTGATTTCCACGTCGCAGACACCTACAAAAAATTATGAAATCATCATTGCCGATATGTTACATTAACCATTATTTTCAAATGAAATCTAATTTTTTAAACGACTAACCTGTGTCTGAGTGGTTTATTTTCTATTACGGGAGGAGTCCTTTTTGGAGCCAAAGTTGTGCATCGTTCCCATGCCCACATTTGGATTAAGATGCACATACCTCCGATTGATTTAGTTTTGTAATCAGTGGCGCTGCACATCTCTCTATATAAATAAGCAAGCACGACATGTCCTCATGCATACGTGCTGCACTCTCTAAAGTCACATAAAAATTACAGGTACCTTAGAGAAACTTTGCTACTACTTTTGTCAACAAATAGGACACCTCCTATGAATCTAAGGATCCATGCATGGGTAAACCTTTCTAGTTGTTGTACGTTACCGTCATGGTTATTTAATTGTGAAAAATGGTGAGCCAACCAACTTAATTGAACCACACTACCTTGAAGTTCACCTTCTTGTGGTCTGACTCCTAACAATTCTTCACATAAATCAGCCTAATCAAGATTTGTTGGACCAATTAATGGTCATCCATCCACACGGAGACCTAATAAAACAGAGACATCTTGAAGAGTAATCGTACACTCTCCGCATCTCATGTGAAACGTATGTGTTTCGGGCCTCCATCTTTCAATCAATGCACTAATTAATGCCGGATTTATTTTTAAGTATCTCATCTTCATAATCCACTAAAAACCAGATTGTCGAAGTAGAGGAATAATTTCCTCTGGTATTTTTTCTTGACCTTGATACGTGGGGACAGTTTGTCTAATGTGTAATTTTCTGTCTTCTTCCTCATTCCAAATATGTTCTGAAACATGCTTAGCTTGCATCCATAAAACGTCACCATCAATTGGAACAAACTTAATTTGTATATTCGATGAACATGACGAGGAAGATGCCATTGATACTGCAAAATAAAATATAATACAATAAATTGACAAAAAAAATTATACATTTTTTGTACATAAAAAAATTAAGTACATTTACAAAAATTAAATTAAATATATATACCATATAATTAAAATTTGAATAAATAACAAAGTATAAGACTCTTTGAATAACAAAATGTATCATACAAATAACGTACCATATATACAAAATTAATACAAACTAACATACCATATAACTAACGTAGCATACAAAATTTAAATAACATAGTAAAAGTTTAATATATTTGAATAATAACTTACAATACGTAAAATTAAAACTAATTTAGCATACAAAATTAATAACTTAAAATACCTAAAACTAAAACTAACGTAGCATAAAAAACTCAAACTAAAACTAAACTAATAACTTACAATAACTAAAACTAAAACTAACGTACCTTATAAAACTAATAACTAAAATTAACAACTAAAACTGCCATAGCATACAAAACTAATAACTAAAACTAATAACTTAATTAACGTAACATATAAAACTAAGACTTAAAACTAACATAGCATACAAAACTAATAACTAAAATTAATAACTTAATACGTAAGACTATTTCATTACATATAAACTTTATAATACCTAAAATAATTAATTTAATTATTAGAACATAAACAATTAAATAAATAAAATGCAAAAAATATTAACTAACTTACCAAGTTTGAGAGAATTGAAGAAAAGAAGATGAAGAATAGAAGGAAACCTTCTCGCTATCAGCCAAAGCGTAACAGCCACGAGGAAGAGATGAATGTGTGTCTTCTTTCGTTTAGGACAACCTTTTTTATAATTCACGAACCTAATGTCTCCAGGGGTAATGGTGATACCAGCTTAATCCGCCAGTCCTGTTGGCGATACCAGTCAAAAAGTTGTGCCCTAGCCTGCCCTAACCTGCTCCTCTGTGCGCCCTAGACTGCAGCCTACACCACCTTGGTCTCGCCATTGCCACTGGCGAGACCCAGTCCATGTCAGTCCTTAAATCGCTAGTTTGATTGGCGATTTCCTCATGCAAGTGTCTCGTCAATGCTCCTAGCAATTTCCTCCACGTGTTTGCACAAGGCTTATATTGTCATGCATGCTAGCGGGATAGGATTGGATTTACGTAAAAAAGAGATCCCGTTTGTAAATACTTCTAAAACAGACTTAGTTTGGAAAATAGTTTGTAAAACTATCCCATCTAAGTCAATTTGCCATACAATTCAGTGGACTTGATGGAGCTAGGTGTGTATATAAGTTATTGTAAACATTGATGAATCTATCTTTGATTTTTACCCATGAAAAAGGAAGAAAAAAAACTTTTATCTCTTTTTAATACCTTTAGATTCGTGTGCAATTAAACATTTTCCTTTTATCAAAAGTTTATAGAAATTGTTTCATATCTCTCATTTCTCCTTTTTATAGTAAATTTTATGAATAATAAAAGAATTCTTAACTTACAAACCATGACAAGCCCTTCTTCGTCCTCTTTTTCATAATCAACCTTATTCAAAGTTATCACAAGAAGTTTTAACATAATCTTTTTAATTATATGTTTTTATCTATATATGCATGGCTATTATTGTTTTTTAAGTCTTAAAGTCTAATGTCTTAAAAAGTTTAAATTTTATGTGGGGTCTAGTGTGTATTTAGAATTAGAAAAAGGACAAATATATAATTAGATATGCTTAAATTTAATCATTAAAAAAAGGAAGGGGTTAGTAAAAAAAGTGCATCGATCTCCTCTGATATCTTTATTGCTGTACCATGTGTTTCACTTGCAATTTTTTCCACGGGGTTAAAAACTAGAAACAAGTAATCAATAATGGAGAGTGAGATTGAGATAACGTACTTGCTGTACGATTTTGCACACATGTGTACGTAAAAGGTCAAAACTACAGGGTTGATTTAGCCAAAGTGCTAAACTGTTAATATGCATTTCTCTAGGAGATCTTTGGAGTTTTGACTAATGATTCAGCATGATTAAAAGGCATAAATACCCCTAAAATGAGGGGAAAAAAAACCAAACCTAAGGGCCCTTAATAATAAAACCAAAACCAAACCTAAGGGCCCTTAATAATAAAACCACGCAGAAAGAACTAATTAATTCAGAAGTCAGAACCCACCATTCTCCTAACTAGGAGACATTAATTAGGATGACATACATTTCGTAAAATTTTCATCACATGATAAACTTTAACAAGTCTTTGTATTAAGTGATATAAGGTTGATTGAATGATTAATAATGAAAGAAAAAAAATTTAAAATTTAATTTCTTTTATTAATAAAAAATAAGAAATTAATAATTAATATTTGTCGACAAAGAAATGAGTGTTTATACTAAAAAAATATTGTGGTTCAATGATTAAAAAAAAGAGAAAACAGATAAATGTCATGGATTTGATTTTTTTATTAAAAAAACTAATAAATGAATAATAATCTTTTGCTGATGAATAAAAAAACGCTATTGTTTTGTATCACTTGAGTTCTTGTCATATACTTTTACCTTGTCCACGCAGATTTTATGTGCATTATATTGACAGCTTTGCTCGGAGGTGTATCCATAAGATGCACTCTATATATCTTTTACGAGTGATAGGCAGTAGGCAGTGACGAATTAAGAAAACCTTTTTAGTAGGGCAAAAATAGTCTATGATATTTTTATAGATGAAAGTTTTTAATTTTTTTTACAAATACACAATTTCAAGATAAAAAATCAAAATACTTAAATTTTTATAAATTTAAAAATATAAATTGAATAAAGTAGTATTAATTTATTTTTTCTTTTATCTTTAATAATTGTTTATATTCTTTTTCCTAAAAAAATAAATTATGAGGGTAATCCTAATTTTTTTTAGGAACAAAAATAATAATAATTTTATATATTTAAGTAAAAAATTTACTTAGCGAAGACAATTGCTCCCATAATTCCCAACGTAGATTTTCCCTGGGCACGAACCAAAATTTTGGTTATCCAAGGTTGTTATTTATTTGTAGAAAATTTCGTCTCATACTACAATTTTTAATGAAAAATAAGATACATTGATTATTAATTACGGAGAAATGATATTAACACATTCTTTTAATATATTCTCTTCTATTGGTTCACATCCTGTTTAATATTTTTTTATTAGTATATTTGTAATTTTAAATAAATTTTTCAGTCCTCTAATTTACTTTTCAGATTTAATTTGATATTCTATTTTTTTTGTTTAATCTGATTCTCTAATTTTTAAATCGATTCAAGTTGATACTTTAATCTAAATTACAAGAAATGTGTTACAGTTCAAAACCTACTAAGTTCAAAACCGTTACTAAGTGGTTTTAAACTGCAACAAAATGTGCATTTCCAAAAAATGAATTGATTTTAAAAATTTGAGAATTAAATTGAACATAAATAATAAATTAGAGTATTAAAAGACTAATTTAACCTAAACTTTATCAATAGAAAAAAGTATGTTGCTAACACTCATCTTAATTGTTTATATTTTCTTTTGTGAGATTTAAAAATAGGATAAATAGTCAAATTTGTTAATGAAAGAAAAATATTGTCAAATTTATCCCTAAGAGATGAAAAGTTCAAATTTAGTTCATGAATATTGAAAAGGTGCGACAAATTAGTCTTGCAGATAATTAATGACAAATTAATCACTAAACTTTGTAACTTAATGTCAAATTAGTTCTAAAAATACAACTTGTTATCATATTAGTTTTTAGATATTACAACTTAATGATAAAATAGTCTCATAAATTTAACGGTAAAACTAATTTATTACACTTTTTCACATTCAGAAACTAAATTTGTATTTTTCATCATTTAGTAACTAATTTATCACCACATTACACTTTCAGAAATATATTTTTACCTTTTAAAAATATTAAAAATTCATATATTTTCACCTATTTTATTACACAACTTTTTTTAGAGCAAATTACATTTTCCCTTGAGCTTTTTTTTATTACACCTAACATCAATCTTTTTTCCTTTCCTATAATAACTTTCCTTAATATTTGAATAAATTTCGTCCATATATAATTAAGTTTTATGTTACACTATTCATTTTATTTTTAAAAACTATTTCATCTTTAATTTTTTAAGAGATTAAAACTAGCTAGTGAAACTAAAAATATAATCACATAATTAAAAATATATATTTTTATATAAAAATCATATAAACATATTTTTATGTTATTTTATTTTTGGCTTAAATATAATTTTGACCCCTAATAAATAACCGATTTTTGTGTTTGCTCCCTAATAAATTTTTGCTTTGCATTGAGTCCCTGATAAAATAACACTTTTATTTTTTATCCTTGATATTTTGTTGTAGTCCCAGATAAATTAGAAATTTCTGTATTTATTTCCTAATAAGTTAGTAAATTTTGTTTTAGTCTATATTAATAACAAATGTAAAATATTTATTATGCAACAAACACAAAATTTACTAATTTATTAGGAACTAAAAATAAATATTAAGAAAAAAAATTATTATTTTATTAGAGACTCGTCGCAGAACAAAAATTTATTAGAGATCATATGTAAAAGAAGATATTTATTAGGGATCAAAAATATATTTAGGCCTTTATTTTTATCAATTAATTTAACAACTAATTTTATCAAAATATTATAGTTCAATGAATTAGCTTAACATTTTCAACTTTTAACTAATTAGTTATTATATAAAAAATATTATTATTTTCACTTTTAACAAATTTATCAATTAATTTTGCCGTACTTGACCACAGAAGACAATCATTCATTACTCCTTTTTAATATTATTTTTTTAAAACTTTATCATAAATTAAGTTTGTGCATTGTCTATGCTTCAAAATATTTAAAATTTTCTTTTCACCCAAACATGAAGTTTAAATTTTCTTATATGTAGATTTTTGTGTGCGTGTGTAGAATGACGTACAATAGCGAGATCTAAACTTAAAAACTCATATATATATATATATATATATATATATATATATATATATATATATATATATATATATATATATATATATATATAATATAGGACGATTCTTAAACATTAGTCTGAAAACAAATAAAAAATAAATAAATAAATGATTGGTATAATTGATAATGTATGTGAAGTAACAATAATAGAGATAAAATAAAATGAGAAGTTTTAATGAAGTAGTGAGTGTTAAAAAATCATTACCTTTTAAAGAATATCATTATCAATCGGCACTAAAAAAACGTGTCTCTTAATTAAGTATGTGTTTTATAATTTTAGTATGGACCTCATTATTAAATAAACACGAATTGCTTAATCAAGAAACTGTTACCTGTATTTCTCCATCTATATCAGTTATTCTAATGTTAAAACTTCCAATTGGTAAAATTTATTTAAGCCATTCCACTATATGGCCTGTTTGGATCAACATTCAATATGCATGTCAACCCTGCAAATTCACATTAAAATCTAGTAAATAACATAGAAATAAGTTGCTCCAAGTTGATGTGGATGAATGTGACCCTAAAGAAAACGAATACTAATAGTACTGTGTTTGGATACCTAAAAAATGCAGTTTCTTCGTTAAAATAATGTAAATTTAAAAATCAGATTTTTTTATTTATTTATACGAATTAAATATAATATTAGATGATTTATAACACTAATTACTTAAAATCATAGGCACTTGCTTGATGCTCACTACGATAAAAAGC